>NC_087504.1:2241658-2566658 GCF_036417665.1 Passer domesticus
GCCCTGCTGCTCGTTCCTCTGGCGCCAGTCCCCACAGTGGTGGCACTGGCTGGGAATGGGCCATGGGACTGGGAATTAAACATTAACTCTTCTCAAGGCAAGGGAAGGGACTGTTAGAAATTCCCACCCCTCCTGGGAGCTGGACCTGCCCAGGGGGCACTTGGCACAGTGTGCTTGGACCTTTGCTTCAGGGGCTGTTGATTCTGGCAAAGGCTCCTTCCAGCACATCTGTCCCCTCCTGGAGTGGAGATCGAGGGGACATCATGTCTGTGCCACACCTGGATTGAATCCCTGTCCCCACGGCACTGCTGTGCTGGGGGCTGCAGGGTGGGCTCCCCACTGGCCTTACTGGTCCCAACAGGACAATCCCCCAGCGCTGGGCCCGAGCCACCCCTTCCAAATCCTCCTGGGACGTCAGGGGACACCAGCAGAGCACGGAGTCACGGCAGGGAGGAAGGGTCACCCTTCCCTGGCTGCACCCTCCTCACCCTGCATGGGAAGTGCCACTTTGGAATTCCTGAGCCTGGGGTGAGGAAGGGTTAGGGTGTCTCCTGTGGGAGTGGGACAAGCCTGAGCATCTCAGGGTTGTGCTGCTTGAGCTGCGGGGTCTGTAGGGCCACGGGACCAGCCAAGGGCTCTCTTGTCCCTGCCCTGGTCCCTGCGTGCCCACGGCTGCTGCATCCCAGGAAGCTTGGCAGCGGCTCCGGGGAAGTTGTTTGTTCAATAAATATAGACAGTGAAATGAGGAGTTGGAAAAAGAAGGGATAAAACAAACACCAAACCCTCTTTGGGTTTGCGCAAGCGGCCTTGGATCCCAGACGGGATCGATCCCCGAGCCTTCCTCCCTTCCCCTGTGGCCACCTGGATCTGGGGAGATGGGGGTCCCTGCTCCAGCAGGGCGGGTGGGAGGATGTGTGACAAACTGCCACACGCTTGTGGCCCTCCCATCCCTTCTCCAGTGTCCCCAGTCCTCCAGGACAGCCCATCCCTGCTGCTCCTGGAGCGGGGACAGGACGTGAGGCTGGGTGGGGAGAGGGTCTGAGAGCCCCTCCTCACTCTTCTGAGCCTTTCCCCGCCTGGATCAGCTCTGTCCCAGCCCCTGGGGTGGGTTGTTAACACTTCCAGGTGGATCCCAGGACTGAGGTCACCTGGCTGGGGACGTGGGGGTCCCCGTTCTGTTGGGGCTTCATGGGAGCACTGCTACAGGGTGTGTGCGTGCGGCCAAGTGTAGGAATCTATAAAATCAGAGGGTTTTGGGAAAGCTGCAAAAGGCAGGCTTCAGGGACAGCAGAACTGTGGTTAGAGCTGAGCAGTAACCATAAAATAAATCAGTAGAAAAATTATGTAAAAAGCAGAAAAGTGAGGAAAAATAGAACAATGGTTGGTGTATTAACGGGGACAATGTGCACCCTGCCCTGGCTCCAGCAGAGCTGCTCATGGCTCATCACCCTGGAGTGGGCAGTGGGTGCAAAGCTGGGTGTGGAGAGGCTCTGACACCATCTCCACCCTCTCCCCACCTGCACCAGCCCCGTGGATGTCAGCACGTGCAGGGTGGACCCTAAAGCTGAAGTCACCCCTCAGGCATCACCCTCCCCTCCCAAATGTCCCACTCCAGCCCCTTCTCCCCTCTTTTCCAGTCCTGGCACAAGGGGGACACGTGGGGAGGGGTGGAGAAACCCGAACCTGTGGTTACGTAACGGGGCAGAAAAAAGTGTCGGAGCCGCCCTTTGTCCCCCGCTCTCACGGCCCTGACGTGTCCCACTTCACTGTCACCACGCTGGCGAGGGACAGAGGGCCGGGGATGAGCCCAGGGGATGCTCTGCAGTGGGGGAACTGGGGGGTCCTGGGTGCTGAGGCTGCCCCAAAATTCATCCGCTTCAAAAGGCAGAAGAATTTCTCGGTTCCGTCCTGATTTGGGACAGGGATGGCCAAAACCAGGTGGTTTTGGTGGAATTTTGGGGGATTTGGTGCCTTTCCTGCTGGGAATTCCAGACCACCTGTGTCCAGGGGGGTCCCATGCCTTTCCCTGGATCTGGCTGGGATGAATTTGGGGTTCTGCACGCCCCTGGGAAAGGCAGCAGAGAGCATGGGAGGTCTTTGGGAGCAGCGTGGAGAGGCCCAGTCCCACTGCCTGGGCTTGCAATGACAAACTGGGTCTGTCCCGTGCCACCCCAGGGGCACTGGAAGATGTGCCAGTGAATGACAGGGCACACACGTGGGAGTCTTTATTGACCACCAAGCTTGGAGAGGGAGACATTCCTCCCACCGGGGTTGATTTCCCTCTCCTCTCCCTCCTCAGCCGCGTGTCCCCCCGGCTGGGGCCATGGGGGTGCCCCCTGTCCTTGCCAGCCCCAGCAGCCCAGGGTGGCCACTGGCGGGTCCTGGGCTGATGTAGCAGCACCCAGGGCACACCAGGATGGCAGAGGGACTGTCCCTGATGTGGGCTCTGCAGGATCCATCAGTCCATCTGTCTATCTGGACTCCATCAAGAGCCGATCTGAGGGGCTCTGAGAGGAACCCATGGGCAGATCCGTGCGGGAGGTGAAAGAGGAGGGGATTCACACATTCAGCATCACCCTTGACGCTTCACCCGCGGGAGGAGAACCCCCCCGGGCAGAGCTCCTCCCTCCCAGCCGGGAAGGGGGAGCCCCGTCCCGCCGCGTCCTGCCCTCCCACCCGCGCCGGCCGCGCTCAGGTGCAGCCGCAGGAATCCACGATCATGTCGGGGATGTCGGTCTTGACGATGTTGCTGTCGCGATCGTAGTAGAGCAGGGAGAGGGGCCGGCGCTGGGTGGGGACGCAGCAGGAATCCACGGCGGCCGCGGCGCTCGCCGCCTTGATGCGGTTGAGCACGGCGGTGTGGAAGGAGGCGGCGAGGCCGGGGATGCCGGCCATGTGCAGCGGGCACGGCCCCGAGCAGTAATTCATGTGGTAGCCCTCGGGCTGGATGATCCAATCCTCCCAGCCGATCTCCTTGAAGTCCACGAAGAATTCCCGGCGGCAGCACGTGCGCGACTCCGCGCCGCACTCGACGCCGCGCCGCTGGACGCGGTGGCGTGTCCTGGCCTGGGCTCGGGCCACCACGAACGGCCAGTGGGAATCGCCGTGGTGGGACGGCAGAGGGGACCCCCAGGCCTCCGGCACCTCCAGCTCCACTGTGAGCCGTGGGGTGTCCTGTCTGAAGAGGTTCTGGACTGCGGCTCCCACGTCCAGCGTGGCCCAGCCGCGTTTCTGCACCTGCAGCCGCGTCTCGCTGGTCACGGTCAGGTTTGGCCCTGCCGGGTGTGGCTGCAGGAGCCTGACGGTGACAGGCTGTGCCCCGTGCCCAGGGGGTGCCCAGAACAGGTGCAGAGTGGCCTGCTGGATCTCAGTGCTGCCGGCCACCTCCTGGGAGAAGCGGAAATGCAGCCGGACGCTGCGGGAAGCGGAGGGTCCTGCGAGCAGAGGCAAGAGCAGGGTCAGGAGTGGAGGGAAAGAGGGAGTGATGCTGTCCCACCCCTTCCTAGGGACGCCTTCCTCTGCTCCAGGTTGTGTTCCAGGGTCCCGGGATGAGGGAAGAGATGAGAATCTTGACTCCGTGTTTCAGAAGGCTGATTTATTATATTATATTAAAATGTTCTACTAAAATTATACTAAAAAGAATGGAGAGAAAGGAGCTATCAGAAGGTGGGAAGGGAAGGGAAGGGAAGGGAAGGGAAGGGAAGGGAAGGGAAGGGAAGGGAAGGGAAGGGAAGGGAAGGGAAGGGAAGGGAAGGGAAGGGAAGGGAAGGGAAGGGAAGGGAAGGAAAGGAAAGGAAAGGAAAGGAAAGGAAAGGAAAGGAAAGGAAAGGAAAGGAAAGGAAAGGAAAGGAAAGGAAAGGAAAGGAAAGGAAAGGAAAGGAAAGGAAAGGAAAGGAAAGGAAAGGAAAGGAAAGGAAAGGAAAGGAAAGGAAAGGAAAGGAAAGGAAAGGAAAGGAGTGATAATAAAATCTTGTGGCTGCTCAAAGCCTCAACACAGGTGGCTGTCATTGATCCTCAATTAAAAAAACAACTTTACATGCTGGGTAAACAATTCTCCAAATCACATTCCTAAGCAGCAAAACACGGAGAAGCTGAAGCTTCCCAGCTTCTCATGAGAAAAGATCCTGGCAAAAGGATTTTTCATAAAACTTGTCTGTGACACCAAGCCTCACCCAGCCTGGCCTTGGACACTTCCAGGGACAGGACAACTTCTCTGGGCAACCCATGCCCACCCTTACAGGGAGGAGTTTTTCCCCAAATCCCATCTAAATCCCCTCTTTTCCAACGTGAATCCTTGTCCTGGCACTCCAGGCCCTTGTCCAAAGCTCTCCTGGAGCCCATTTAGGTGCTGGAAGGGGCTCTGAGATCTCCCTGGAGCTTTTTATTCTTCCTGGGCTGCAGAGCTGCTGCTCCTCGTGCCTGGGAAAGGGCTGGCAGGGCCACGGGAGCGCTCGGGGATCCTGGCACAGCTCTGCCCATGAGGACACAACCCCCTGCCCGTGCTCCAGGCCTGGGCTCACCCCCTGGCTCCGTTCCAGCCAGGAGACAGCTCCCCATTGTCCTGGAGCGAGGGAACACGACGAGCCAGGGACAGGATTGCTCCTTGAGGGCTCTGAGGACACGAGGGGGGAGCAGGCCCCCAAATCAGGAGCAGGAATTTGGGCTGGGAAAGTGAGGAGTGTGAGGAGCCCCCCCAAATCACCAGCAGGAATTTGGGCTGGGGAAGTGAGGAACCCCCCAAATCACCACCAGGAATGTGGGCTGGGAAAGTGAGGAGCCCCCCAAATCACCACCAGGAATTTGGGCTGGGAATTTGGGCTGGGAAAGTGATGAACCCCCCAAATCACCACCAGGAATTTGGGCTGGGAATTTGGGCTGGGAAAGTGAGGAGTGTGAGGAGCCCCCCCAAATCACCACCAGGAATCTGGGCTGGGAAAGTGAGGAGTGTGAGGAGCCCCCCCAAATCACCACCAGGAATTTGGGCTGGGAATGTTGGGGTGCAGGATGCTCTGTGGGACGGGGTGCTGAGTCTGAGTCTCTCCAAGGAAAGCTGTCTGTGAGGAGTGGGATATTGTAATTTTTTTTTTTCCAGGAGCCCTGAGTGTGTTTTGGGTGTTCTCCCAGAAGCAGCAGATTCCGGGGTGAAATGAGGCACCCACTGCTTTGGGTGGGATGTGGAGGCACAGTGAGCTGTGGACCTCCATCCACATGCCATGGGCTGACAGAAAATCGAGGCAAGAAATGCTAAAAAATCCGATTTTGAAAAACGTGGCCATGTGACCCCTTCACCTCCAGCACAAGGGGGAGGGTTCAGCCGAAGTGGGCCACAGGTGACACCCAGAGCAGCACATCTGCCACCCTCCCACCCCTGCACGCCCCACCTTGGCATGTCCGGGATGTCCCACCTTCCAGCAGCGCCGTTCCCCCACCCCGCTGCAATCCCACCTCCCTTTCCTTTTTCCTTTTTCCTTTCCTTTCCTTTCCTTTCCTTTCCTTTCCTTTCCTTTCCTTTCCTTTCCTTTCCTTTCCTTTCCTTTCCTTTCCTTTCCTTTCTCATTTTTCCTTTCCTTTCTCCTTTCCCCCCCTTTTTCCTTTCCTTTCCTTCCTCCTTTTTCCTTTCCTTTCTCCTTTCCCCCCCTTTTTCCTTTCCTTTCTCCTTTTTAATTTCTCCTTTTTTCCCCTTTTTCCTTTCCTTTCTCCTTTTTAATTTCTCCTTTTTTCCCCTTTTTCCTTTCCTTTCTCCTTTTTCCTTTCTCCTTTTTTTCCCTTTTTCCTTTCCTTTCCTTTCCTTTCCTTTCCTTTCCTTTCCTTTCCTTTCCTTTCCTTTCCTTTCCTTTCCTTTCCTTTCCTTTCCTTTCCTTTCCTTTCCTTTCCTTTCCTTTCTCTCCGCCCTTTTCCTTTTCCTTTTCCTTTTCCTTTTCCTTTTCCTTTTCCTTTTCCCTTTTCCCTTTTCCCTTTTCCCTTTTCCCTTTCCCATCCCGCAGGACGCGGATCCGCTCTCACCTGGCTCCGCGAAACTCAGCAGCTCGTATTCCTGCAGCCCCGTCCCGCGGCCGTCCCGGAGCATCCCGGGGGTACCGGCTCCGTCCCGGAGCATCCTGGGGGTACCGGCCCCATCCCGGAGCATCCCGGGGGTACCGGCTCCGTCCCGGAGCATCCCGGGGGTGTCGGTCCCGTCCGAGCGCTGTGCCCGCATCCTGCGCAGCGCCGTCAGCAGCGAGCCCCGGTCCGGCGGCCGCGGCACGCCCGGCCTGCCCGGTAACCGGAGCTTGGCCAGGATGCTCTGCTTGGCCAGAGCCAGCAGCGCGTCCCGCCGAGCGCCGGGGGCCAGCGCGGCCACCCCGCAGGCCGGGCACAGCTGGCCCTGGGCGACAGCCATCCCCAGGAGGCTCAGGAGGAGGAAAACCGCGGTGAGCGACATCGCCGGTGGCCGGAGGTGACAGCGTGGGGACAGAACCGGAGAGGCGGCGGCGGGGAGCGGAGCGGGGCGGCGGAGCGGGACTGGGAGGGAGCACGGGGCGAGGACGGGCTCGCTCTCCTGACGTGGCCGCAAATATTGGCTGATCCCGGGCGAGATAAACGCCCCGGAGCCGCCGGCAGCGGGCAGAGCTGGGAAAGGTGGAGCCGGGCCGGGGCTGCTGCTGCTCGGGGGGCGCGGGGACATCGAGGGCACCCCGGTGCCACTCGGTGTACTCGGTGCCATCCTGGTGTCACCCCGGTGTCACTCGGAGTCACCTCGGTGCCACTCGGTGCCATCCTGGTGTCACCCGGTGCCATCCTGGTGTCACCCGGTGCCACCCCGGTGCCACTCCGGTGCCATCCCGGTGTCACTTGGGGTCACTCGGTGCCATCCCGGTGTCACTTGGTGCCACTCGGTGTCACCCCGGTGTCATCTCGGTGTCATTCCGGTGCCACTCGGTGTACTCGGTGCCATCCTGGTGTCACCCGGTGCCACCCCAGTGTCATCTGGTGTCACCCCGGTGTCACTCGGTACCAGCCCGGTGCCACCCCGGTGTCACTCGGTGCCATCCCGGTGCCATCCTGGTGCCACTCCGGTGCCACCCTGGTGCCACCCTGGTGCCACCCCGGTGCCCTCCCGGCGGTGCACGGGCAGGGACGCGGTGGGGACTCCCGGGGACACGCGGGGGGGATCCCGGAGCTCCGAGAAGGGGGATTTTGGGGGGTCGAGGGGTCGCTGGAGATATCGGGAGAGGGGAGATCCCGGGGGATGCTCAGAGAAAGGGAAGCCCAGGCGGGTGGGGGTTCCTGGGGGGTGAGGGACCCTTGGGGGTTTGGGATCCATGGGGGGGATGAGAGATCCCTGGGAATGAGGGGTCTCCAGAGATGTGGGATCCCCGGGGATGGAGAATCTTGGGGGAGTTTGGGATCATCGGGGAGATGTGGGACCCCTGGGGACTGAGGATCCTGGAGGTGGTGGGATCCCTGGTGGTGTGGGACCCCCGGGGAGGTGTGGGACCCCTGCGGAATTTGGGACCCCCAGAGAAATGTGGGACCCCTGGGGAATTTGGGATCCTGGGGATGGAGGATCCTGGGGGGCTGTGGGACCCCTGGTGATGTGGGATTCCCTAGAGAGATGTGGGACCCCCAGTGAATTTGGGACCCCCTGGGAATTTGGGACCCCCGGGGAGGTGTGGGATCCCTGGGGAATTTGGGACCCCTGGGGAATTTGGGACCCCAGGGGAGATGTGAGACCCCCGGTGAATTTGGGACCCCCCCGGGAATTTGGGACCCCCGGGGAGGTGTGGGATCCCTGGGGAATTTGGGACCCCCGGTGAATTTGGGACCCCCGGGGATGGAGGATCCTGGGGGCTGTGGGACCCCTGGTGATGTGGGACCCCCGGTGAATTTGGGACCCCCTGGGAATTTGGGACCCCCGGGGAGGTGTGGGATCCCTGGGGAATTTGGGACCCCTGGGGAATTTGGGACCCCAGGGGAGATGTGAGACCCCCGGTGAATTTGGGACCCCCCGGGAATTTGGGACCCCCGGGGAGGTGTGGGATCCCTGGGGAATTTGGGACCCCCGGTGAATTTGGGACCCCCGGGGATGGAGGATCCTGGGGGCTGTGGGACCCCTGGTGATGTGGGACCCCCGGTGAATTTGGGACCCCTGGGGAATTTGGGACCCCCGGTGAATTCGGGACCCCCGAAGGGGCCGATCCGAACTCCCCCACGTGAGGGGCGGGGCCACGACAACAGGGCGGAGCCTGTCGTTAACCCCGCCCCTTGCCACGCCCCTTTCCATAAAAGGCGCCCCTCCTCTCCCTCCCCGCCAGGGGGCGCCCCCCGCCCCTCCCGCCGCGCAGCGTCCCCCCGGTTGCCACAGCAACGCGCGCGCGCGCGCGGGCGCAGGGCGATGACGCGGCGCGCACGGCGCGTTGACGCAGCGCGCACGCCGCGGGGGAGGGGCCGCCTCCTCTTTCCCTTTTTTTTTTTTCCCCGTTTTTTCCCCGTTTTTTCCCCCGTTCCGCTCGCCCTCCCCCTCCCCCACCCCCGTCCTGCCCCCCCCCACCCCCCACCCCCCCCACCCCGCAGGGCTGGCCCAAGCCCGGCCCGGCCCGGGGTGGCGGCGGCGGCCCCGCGGCGCAGGGCCCGGCCCGGCGCGGCCCGGTAAGTGCGGGGGGAGCGGGATGGGGCGGCGGGGCGAGCGCGGCACCGGGGGGCACGGGGAGCCGGCACCGGGTGCCTGCCCCTTCCACCGCGGGGATCCCGGCCCGGGGCTGCTCCCGGGGATGGATCCCGGCCCGGGGCTGCCCCTCCCGGAGGGGATCCCGGCCCGGGGCTGCTCCTCCCGGAGGGGATCCCGGCCCGGGGCTGCTCCTGGAGGGGATCCCGGCCCGGGGCTGCCCCTCCCGGGATGGATCCCGGCCCGGGGCTGCTCCTCCCGGGATGGATCCCGGCCCGGGGCTGCCCCTCCCGGGATGGATCCCGGCCCGGGGCTGCTCCTCCCGGGATGGATCCCGGCCCGGGGATGGATCCCGGGGATGGATCCCGGCCCGGGGCTGCTCCCGGAGGGGGTCCCGGCCCGGGGCTGCCCCTCCCGGGTCGCTCGGTGCGGGATCCGGCTCGTGCCGTTCTCAGGGTCCGGTTCCCGTTCTGCCCTTATCGGGATCCGGTTCTTGCCGTGCGCCTCTCGGGCTCCGGTTCCCGTCTTGCCCCTCTCGGGGTCCGGCCCCGGTTCCTTCCCTGCCTTTCCCGGGGTCCGGTTCTGGTTCTGCTCCTATCGGGATCCGGTTCCGTCCTTGCCGCTCTCCGGGTCCGGCCCCGGTTCCTTCCCTGCCTTTCCCGGGGTCCGGTTCTCGTTCTGCCCCTTTCGGGCTCCGCTTCCCCTCGGGGTCCGGTTCCCCTCGGGGTCCGGTTCCCCTCGGGGTTCGGTTCCCCTCGGGGTTCGGTTCCCGGTCTCCCCTCTCGGGCTCCGGTTCCTTCCCTGCCGCTCTCGTGGTTCGGTTCTTGCCCCTCCCGGTGCCCGCCCTGCCCCTCTCGGGGTCCGGCTCCGGTTCCCGTCGGGCTCCGGTTCCCGGTCTCCCCTCTCCGGCTCCGGTTCCCGGTCTCCCCTCTCCGGCTCCGCTTCCCGCCCTGCCCCTCCCGGTGCCCGCTCTCCCGGCGGTGCCGCCGCCCCGGGCACGTGGAGCCGGAGCTGCGGGCACCGGGGGCACCGGGGCGATGCCCGGGGAGCCCGAGGCTTGGGCAGCGCCGTGCCCTGCTCGGGGATCCTCACGGGCAGCGCGTTGGCTCTGGAATTCTGGATTTTTCCCACAAATTGTGGGAATTTTGTGGAATTATTCCCAGCCTGGGATCTCCCGCAGGTGGGAAGGTGCAGCTTTGGAGGGGTGCAGAGGCTCTGTGCTGATGGGATACATAAAAAATGTGGGTTTTGGTTTTTTGGGGGGTTTTTTTTGGGTTTTTTTTGGTTTAAATGTTCCCAGGGATTCTGGTTTTGGTACCTGGTGAAGGTCAGAGTTGTTTCTGTGCCCCGGCAGGAGGTGTTGTAGGTGAGCTGATGGCAATTAAAGTGTTAATTACAGGGTCTCTTTGGAATGTGCTGGTAGAAATTTGTGCTTCTGAGCTCCTGGGAATGAACATCACCAGAATCCTTGGTGCTCCTTCCTGAACACTTTTAATTTAAATTAATTTAAATTTCCTGCTTTAGGGCCACAGGAGCTTTTCCATCAGCTCTGCTCCTGGAGCTCTCCTGTTGTTCTGCACTGTTGGGAAAAACCAGGTGGATTTTTGGGAAATCGGCTCCAGAGTGGGAATTGCATCCCTGGGAAGCTGTGGGGGGAGGATTTGGGGTTCTGCTCATTGCTGGGGTGGGCAGTGCTGAGTCTCACAGGAATTGTTGGTTCCTGGAAGAGGGGTTGGGAGGAATTACAGATCCTGGAAGTGTCCAGGGCTGGGTTGGACAGACCTTGGAGCTGGGATGGTGAAATTGGGACTTTAAAATCCCCAACCCAACCCACTGCAGGATTCCCAGATCAGAGGAACTGACCTGGATGGGGAGGAAAGTTCTGGTTTCTTTTTTTGGATGAATTTCCAAGAGTGGGAAATGAATTTATAGAGAATTCTCCAAACCTAAGAGAAAGCTCCCACAGTGCTCATCTGTATCCAAACCTTGAGATAAAATGTGCTAACTTAGAATTGCCATAGAATAAATCATTGTTGAAAGAGAACTAAGAAGAGGGGTTGGAAGGAATTACAGATCCCTGGAAGTGTCCAGGGCTGGGTTGGAGCAGGGCTGGTGGAACTGGATGAGCTTTAATTCCTTCCCAACCCAAAGCACTGCAGGATTCCCTGCTCAGAGGGGCTCACCTGGATGGGGAGAAACTGCTGTTTTCTTTTTTGGATGAATTCCCTAGAGTGGGAAATGAAATTGTAGAAAATTTTCCAATTCTCCAAAGCTAACAGAAAGCTCAGACAGTGTGCATCTGTGTACAAACCTTGAGATAAAAGATGCTAACTTAGAAACGCCATAGAATAAAATATTGTTGAAAGAGAAATAAGAAGAGGGGTTGGAAGGAATTGCAGATCCCTGGAAGTGTGCAGGGCTGGGTTGGAGCAGGGCTGGTGGAACTGATGATTTTTAATTCCCTCCCAACCCAAACCACTGCAGATTCCCTGCTCAGAGGGGCTCACCTGGATGGGAAGAAACTTCTGTTTTCTTTTTTGAATGAATTCCCTAGAGTGGGAAATGAATTCCCAAGGCCAGTTGGAGCAGGGATGGTGGAACTGATGATTTTTAATTTCCTCCCAACCCAAACCACTGCAGGATTCCCTGCTCAGAGGAGCTCACCTGGACGGGGAGGAGCTGCTCTTTTCTTTCTTTGAATGAATTCCCTAGAGTGGGAAATGAATTCCCAAGGCCACTTGGAGCAGGGCTGGTGGAACTAGATGAGCTTTAATTTCCTCCCAACCCAAAGCACTGCAGATTCCCTGCTCAGAGGGGCTCACCTGGACGGGGAGGAGCTGCTTTTTTTCTTTTTTGGATGAATTGCCGAGGGAGGAGCAGCCCCCGGGGCTCAGGAGCAGCGGGGAACACCCAGGGCCAGCCCCTCCTTCCAGGGCCAGCCCCTCCTTCCTTCCAGCTGCTGCCTGTGACACCGGATCCCCCCGGACTGGAGCTCCCCTTTTAGCAGCGCTGCCATTTGTGGTGCTAAATTTAAGGTGGTGGCAGTGCTGCTATTCCAAAAGCCTGGTTTGGGGGGGGGAGTGCCTAAATCACCCCTTGGAGGTGCCTAAACCACTGCTCCCAGCCCCAGTGCTGCCCCAGCCCCTCATGATCTCGTTTAATAGTCATTAAAACCCGGATCAATTGGAATAAATTGATGGGGTTTTAATTGTTTCCAAGGAGGAGGTGGGTGCCCCAGGGGGGATCAGTGTCCAAACTTCCAGAGCAGCTTTGGGAGCTCTTGTCCCTCCTCTGTCACTCAGGGAGTTCTTCCCAAGTGATTTGGAGGAGGAGGTGCAGCCAGAGGCACAAGCTTGGCACCTTGAAGACTTTTCAAAAAGCTTTTTTTTTTTTGGCTAAAGAGAAACTGAATGAATTAATCTTGCCAATATTTAGGGCTGCTGGTGCTTCCCCTGCGCTCCTGTGCCAAGGTGCTTTTCTTGCCTTAAATTCTTCCCAAATATCCATTTCTGGCTGGATCCAAAGGCTCCAGCAGAGGTTGAAACCCATATTAAAATGTTTTAATGCCTGTTGAGATGATGCTGAGCCTCTCACCACGGCTGCAGGGGCAGAACTCGCAGTGGATTCATTTCCCAAGGGAATAAAAGTGGGAAATGTTGGTGTCTCCGTGTTTGTGGCAGCCCTGGCTGGGAGGGGGGTGCTGGCAGGAATAAAAAATATGGCACAGGTGGATTCAGCTCCTCCATTGCTCTGAATATTTTTTTGAGGATGAATTTTGGAAGTGCCTGTTGGTGTTTGGTAAAACCTTGGAGAGGTCAGAGACCTCCAGGTGCCTGCAGCAGATCTGGAGGAGGACAGTGGAGCTTGGGAAGGGCTGGAGCAGCAGGAGAAGGGTCTGGAGAATTCTGAGGGATCTGTAGGGGCTCAACCTGGACAAAGGAGGCTCAGGAGGGACCTTCAGCCTCCCCACAACTCCCTGACAGGAGAGTGCAGCCAGGTGGGGCTGGCTCTGCTCCCAGGGAACAAGGACAGGACAAGGGGAAACGGCCTCGAGTTGCACCAGGGGAGGGTTGTGGTGGAATTTCTCCATGGAAAGGGTGCTCAGGTGTTGGAAGGGGCTGCCCAGGGAGGTTGGGAGCCCCCATCCCTGGAGGAAGGGCTGAATGTGGCACTTGGGGCTCTGGTGGGGGTCGGGCACAGCCTGGACTCGATGGTCCTGGGGGGATTTTCCACCTTCAGGGATTCCAAATTCTGTGGAACAAGTGGCAGATCTGACAACTCTTGACCACTCCTTCCATGAACAAATCCCTCCTGATGTCCATCCTGGACCTCCCCTGGCACAGCTTGAGGTCATTTCCTCTCTTCCTGCTGTTCCTGGGAGCAGATCCTGACCCTGCTCTCCCATCAGGGAGCTGTGGGGTGAAAATTCCCCTCGGAGCCTCCTTTTCTCCAGGCACTTCCAAACCCTTTTATCCCTCCTGATGTCCACCCTGACCCTCTCTTGGAGGAATTTGGGGCTGTTCCCTCTCACCCTGCTGTTCCTGGGAGCAGATCCTGACCCTGCTCTCCCCTCAGGGAGTTGTGGGGTGAAAATTCCCCTCGGAGCCTCCTTTTCTCCAGGCAGTTCCAAAGCCTGACCACCTTTTCCATGAGGAAATTCCTCCTCATGTCCATCCTGAGCCTCTCCTGGCACAGCTCGGGGCCGTTTCCATCCTGTGCTGTTATTCCCTGGGAGAAGAGGCCAATCCCCACCTGGCTACAACTACAATTTTCCCCAAAAAACTGCAAATTCCCGCCAAAATCAGGGCAGGGCTCTGTTCCCTCTCACCCTGCTGTTCCTGGGAGCAGATCTGACCCTGCTCTCCCCTCAGGGAGCTGTGGGGTGAAAATTCCCCTCTGAGCCTCCTTCCCTCCAGGCACTTCCAAACCCTGATCGCCTTTTATTCCTCCTGATGTCCACTCCTGAGCCTCTCCTGGAGGAGTTTGGGGCTGTTCCTTCTCCTCCTGCTGTTCCTGGGAGCAGATCCTGACCCTGCTCTCCCCTCAGGGAGTTGTGGGGTGAAAATTCCCCTCGGAGCCTCCTTTTCTCCAGGCAGTTCCAAAGCCTGACCACCTTTTCCATGAGGAAATTCCTCCTCATGTCCCATCCTGAGCCTCTCCTGCACAGCTCGGGGCCGTTTCCTCCTGTGCTGTTATTCCCTGGGAGAAGAGGCCAATCCCCACCTGGCTACAACTACAATTTTCCCCAAAAAACTGCAAATTCCCGCCAAAATCAGGGCAGGGCTCTGTTCCCTCTCACCCTGCTGTTCCTGGGAGCAGATCCTGACCCTGCTCTCCCCTCAGGGAGCTGTGGGGTGAAAATTCCCCTCTGAGCCTCCTTCCCTCCAGGCACTTCCAAACCCTGATCGCCTTTTATTCCTCCTGATGTCCACCCTGAGCCTCTCCTGGAGGAGTTTGGGGCTGTTCCTTCTCCTCCTGCTGTTCCTGGGAGCAGATCCTGACCCTGCTCTCCCCTCAGGGAGCTGTGGGGGTGAAAACGTCCCTCCTGAGCCTCCTTCCCTCCAGGCTGAGCCCTTCCCCAGCTCCCAAGGGCTGCCCCAGCCCTTCCCCAGCTCCCCAGGGCTGCCCCAGCCCTTCCCCAGCTCCCCCAGCCCCTCTCCAGCCCCTTCTCCTGCTGCCCCAGCCCTTCCCCAGCTCCCCCAGGGCTGCCCCAGCCCTTCCCCAGCTCCCCAGGGCTGCTCCAGCCCCTTCTCCTGCTGCCCCAGCCCTTCCCCAGCTCCCCAGGGCTGCCCCAGCCCCTTCTCCTGCTGCCCCAGCCCTTCCCCAGCTCTGGCCACGCTCCAGCCCCTCGATGTCTCCGTGGCCAGGAGGGCCCAGGGCTGGAGCTGGCACTGGAGGGGCCCCAGCAGTGCCAGCCCAGGGGGACAATCCCTGTCCCCAAGGCTGGGACAGCCCAGGTGCCATCCTGGGCACACCTGGGCTCTGTCCAGCTGCACCCCCAGGGCTTTCCCAGCTTTCCAGCCCCTCTCCCCCAGCCTGGAGTGTTCCATGGGGTTGTGACCCAACACTTGAGCTGAGGGAGGTTCCCTCCCCTCCAGCTTTCCTTGCACCTTCCCTCAAATCCCTGCCTTCTTCTCGTCCTTGATGTGCTCAGAGAACCTCTGCTCGGGGCTGCAAGGAAACCAGCCTTGTCAGGAGGGGAAAACAGGCCCAAGGTGTTTGCTGGGTGAGATTTCAGCTCTGGCTGATGGCAACGAGAGCTCCTGTCCCTGCTCCAGGAACGATGGAGAGGCAGGGAGGGCTGGGAGGAAAAGATTCTCCTTCCCTGTGCCTTCATTCCATGATTCTGATCGTTCTAGAGAGGGATTTCCCCTTCTTACGAGGCAAAAAAAGGAAAAAAAATATGGTGTGGAACCCATCCTGCTACAGAGCATTGCTGGGCTGTGGGGAAGGGGGAAAGGGGAAGGGGAAAAAGAAGGGGAAGAAAAAGGGGGAAAAGGAGTGGAAGGGAAGGGGAAGAAAAAGGGGGAAAAGAAGGGGAAGAAGGAGGGAGGGGAAGAAGGGGAAGAAAAAGGGGAAGGAGAAGAAAAGGGGAAGGGGAAGAAAAGGGGAAGGGGAAGGAGAAGGAGAAGGGGGAAAAAGAAGGGGAAGGGAAAGGGGAGAAAAAGGGGGAAAAGAAGGGGAAGGGAAGGGGAAGAAAAAGGGGGGAAAGAAGGGGAAGGGAAGGGGAAGAAAAAGGGGGAAAAGAAGGGGAAGGGAAAGGGAAGAAGGAGGGAGGGGAAGAAGGGGAAGAAAAAGGGGAAGGAGAAGAAAAGGGGAAGGCGAAGAAAAGGGGAAGGGGAAGGAGAAGGGGGAAAAAGAAGGGGAAGGGAAAGGGAAGAAGAAGGAAGGAGAAGGAGAAAAAGAAGGGGAAGAAAAAAGGGGAAAGAGAAGGGGAAAAAGAAGGGGAAGGGGAAGAAGAAGGGGAAGGGGAAGAAAAAAAGGGGAAAGAGAAGGGGAAAAAGAAGGGGAAAAAGAAGGGAAAGGGGAAGAAAAAAGGGAAGGGGAAAAAGAAGGGGAAGGGAAAGGAAAGGGAAAGGGAAGAAGAAGAGGAAGGGGAAGGAGAAGAAAAGGGGAAGGGGAAAAAGAAGGGGAAGAAAAAAGCGGAAAAAGAAGGGGAAGGGAAAGGGAAGAAGAAGGAAGGGAAATAAGAAGAGGAAGGGAAGGGAAAGAAGAAGAGGAAGGGGAAATGGGAAGGGGAAGAAGAAGAAGAAGGGGATCCGTCCCTGCCTGGATGTCCAGCTGAGGGCTGGGCACAGGCTGGGCACCCCTGGTGCCCCTCAGCACCACGACTCCCTGGCATTGGGCTCCAGGAGCTGCTGGAGCAGGAGCTGTGTGTGTGTGCTGCAGGCTGAGTCACCGCTGCTCCTTCCTCCCAGGGAATTGCAGAATTTCAGGGCTGGTGAGTGTGGGCAGGCCCGGCCCACTCAGCACAGCAGCTCCCTTGAGGGTTTTTCTTTAATGAAGTTCTTCAATTTTTTTTGCTCTTGCTTTTTTTTTTTTGTGTTTTTTTTTTAAATTTTATTTTTTTGTTGTGGTTTTTTTGGGTTTTTTTTTCGTTTGAGGAATTAATTTCTCCCGAGCCGAATTCAGACCCAAAATCCACTTTGTTTGGGAAAGTGTTATCCTAAAAGTGACCTCTCTTGGGAAGGAAATTCCCCTTTCAGGCAGGAAATTCCACGAGGAAATGGGATTTTGGGGTGCTTGCTTCCCTGCATTCACAGGACCAGGAGCTTTGAGCCCAATCCTGCTGGGATTTGACCCTGGCTGGAGGAAAATGAGGAGCACTTTTGGAAAAGGAAGATCCAAAATGTGGGGATTTTTTGGCTGGTTTGGTTTCTCCAGCTTCAGCCTGCTCTCTCCTTTTATAAATATTTAGAAATATTGAATTTTTTTAATATGTCTGGCAGAATTTTGGGTTTTCTCTCCCCCAGGTTGGCTTCAGAGAGGAACGAGGGATTTATGGCAGCAGTTTTTCTCCTTGACACTGCCTGGGTGGATGTGAGCCCCTCCCTGAGCTCCCAGAACGAGGAAAAATCCCAAATTTTCACTGGGATGCGACTGGGAGGGTTCAGATTGCTGGGCTGGGGAGAGAATCCCCTTTTACCAGGGAATTTTGGAATCCCAGGACTCCAAAAATTCCAATTTTGGCTTGGGAGGGACCTTAAAGCTCATCTCATTAGTGGCAGTTTCCATCTCACAAGTCCTTGGGAAATCAGATTTATTTTGGTGTTTGTTGGGAAAACTCAAAAATATTTATGGAAAACCTCTAATTCCAGAATTATTCAGTTTTTAATTACCTGCACACGGTACAATTTTATTTTTCTTTATAAAAACTCACTCTGTATTTTCATATTAGTGGCAATTTCCCATCTCAGGGAAATCAGGATTTATTTTGGTGTTTGTTGGGAAAACTCAAAAATATTTATGGAAAACCTCTAAGTTTAGAGTGTCTAGGTTTTTAATTACCTGCACACGGTACAATTTTATTTTTCTTTATAAAAACTCACTCTGTATTTTCTTGTTAGTGGCAGTTTCTCCTCTCACAAATCCTTGGGAAATCAGAATTTATTTTGGTATTATTTGGGAAAACTCAGAAATACTTATGGTAAACTTCCTAAGTCTGGAGTTATTCTGTTTTTAATTACCTGCACACAATACAATTTTATTTTTCTTTATAAAAACTCACTCTGTCTTTTCATATTAGTGGCAATTTCCCATCTCAGGGAAATCAGGATTTATTTTGGTGTTTGTTGGGAAAACTCAAAAATATTTATGGAAAACCTCTAAGTTTAGAGTGTCTAGGTTTTTAATTACCTGCACACGGTACAATTTTATTTTTCTTTATAAAAACTCTGTATTTTCTTGTTAGTGGCAGTTTCTCCTCTCACAAATCCTTGGGAAATCAGATTTATTTTGGTGTTTGTTGGGAAAACTCAGAAATACTTATGGTAAACTCTCTAAGTCTGGAGTTATTCCGTTTTTAATTACCTGCACGTGATACAATTTCATTTTTCTTTATCAAAACTCATTATATTTTCTTCTAAGTGGCAGTTTCCCCTCTCCAAGTGCTTGGGAAGGCAGGAGCGTTGCTCACGAGGAAGCAGAAAAAAAAAAATCTGTTTTTTCTGGAGTTATTTTTGAGCTGAGAGAGGAGGGGAGAGCGCAGCCATCTGCCAAAGCACTCCTGCAAAACCTGGAAATCCCATTTTTGTCCTCGGTGGCAAACTGGGATAAAGGGGCTGTACCTCTGAGGCTAATTAATAATTCATTAATGAGGAACGGGAGTGTTGGGTACAGGTGGAAGGAGCTGGTGATGATCTTCCTACATCTTTGCTGTGTTCTAATTCCATGGAAATGCAGATGACACCTCCACTGTTCAGAGCTGGGTATTTTAGGGTAGCACAGATTTGGGTTGGTTTGGGGTTTTTTTAGGATGCAGGAAGGGTGACGGAATCCTGAGAGAAGTTTTGTGCTCGTTGCCTGACTGGGAGTGGGGTTTGTGTGGTGATATTTCAATGGTTTTGGTGGCTATATTGTGTATTTCTATATATTTTCTATACATTTTCAGATTTTAATTTTTATTTTTAGATTTTTATTTTATATAGTCATATAATTTTATTTTATATATATGTTTATATTACTTTTATATTTTAAATTTTATTTTTATGGTTTTATTTTTATATGTTTTTATTTAATATATATATTTATATATATTCTTTTTATATTTCTATATTAATATATTTATTCTATATAGGTAATATTTTAATATCTATTTCTATATTTTATTTACATATTTCAATTTATATATTTTTATTTTTATATTATTTCTATATTTTAATTTTAATATTTTTATATAATTATATAATTATTTTTCTTTTTCTTTTTATATATTTATATATTTATAATATTTTTTATTTATATTATTTTGGTATTTTATTTTATTTATTTTGGTATTTATATTTTATTTATATATAATATTTATATTTATTTCTATAATTTTTTAATTTTTTTTTCTATATTTAACTAGAATTTGGGGTAGAATACTGGAACAGTTCTGGGTGAATGGAGGTGCCTGGGCAGCTGCATTTTGGGGCAGCACCCACCTCCATCCTCCCTCCTGCTGGGCTCCTTTTTGGGGCTCTGACCCAGCCCAGAATTCTGCTGCTGCCTCAACAATCTTGGGTTAAATTCCCAATTAATTGGGTTAAATTCCCAATTAAAAGGGAACATGAAGGCCTGGGCTGGGCTGGGGGTGTGGATCCCTTCAGGACTCTGACCCAGGACAGGACCCAGCCCAAAATTCTGCTGCTGCCTTAACAATCTTGGGTTAAATTCCTAATTAAAAGAGATTATGAGCACTTCTGCTGGGCTGGGGGTGTGGATCCTTTCAGAACTCTGACCCAGGACAGAACTCAGCCTGGAATTCTGCTGCTGTGTTAACAATAATTGGTTAAATTCCCAGGTAAAAGGGAGTGTGAGCACCTGTGCTGGGCTGGGGGTGTGCAGCTGGCACCCCTCCTTGTGCCACCCCTCTCCTTCCTTCCCTCCATCCCTCCCGAGCAGCTTCTGCTCTATTTTTAAACCTCGCTGGGCTCTGTATTGCGGCATTTCTCCTGCTGAATTATTTATCAGGGCTTGGAGCTGAATGGAGCCTGCTACGTTTGCCCTGCCCACGTGTCTGCCTCGAGCCATTGACAGATTTGGTTCGTGTCAAAGCAAGCCAGGCCCAGCCTGGGGAGGGGCTGGGGGCTCACAGACCCTCTGGATGCTGGGACAGACAGGGAGGGAGTGATTGCCACAATCGTGGCAAATTGTGGCACTCAATTTAATGCCACAGATTTGAGCGTTGAGGTGTTGTGTTTGCAGGGAAGGCAGGGATGATGTATCTGACTCTGTATTTTAGAAGGTTAATTTATTACTTTATAACGCTGTCATATATCTTAAAACACTATCATATATCATATGATATATATTAGATATCATATATCTTAAAAAATACTATGTTAAAGAATACAGAAAAAGATACTGAATGCTGAAAAGATAATAATGAAAACTCGTGACTCTCTCCAAAGTCTGGCTGGAATTTGCCAAAGAGTCAAAACAACTCACACCAGAATCCAATCAATCATTGGATTAATTATTGGATCCACATGGATCCATGAAACAATCTCCAAACGCTTTCCACATGAGCAAAACACAGGAGAAGCAAATGAGATAAGAATTGTTTTCCTTTTCTCTGAAGCTCCTCAGCTTCCCATGAGTAAACTCCTGGGTGAAGGGATTTTTTTTGCAGAGAACGTGAACGCCACAGGCAGGTTCCTGGCAGCTCCTGACGTGGGGTCACAGCAGGCAGCCTCTCCATCCCCAGCTCCTCCTGCAGCCGTGTGCTCCTGTCCTTGGAGGCAGATTCTGTCTGGAGCCTGCTTCCACCTGGGCATCCCAAAGAAGGGCTGAGATGCAGCTCCCTGAGGGATTTCCTCTCCCTCATCCCCGTGGGGCTGAGGCTGAGAGGAGGCTGGCACAGATTTGGGATTTCCCCCTTTCCAAGAGGACAGGGAATTAATTCTCTGTGTGGATGCATGGAATTCCCTTGGCAAAGCTCTTCTCCATTTCCAAGGGGACAGGGAATTCTCTGCTCTGGGTGGATGTACAGAATTCCCTTGGCAAAGCTCTTCTCCATTTCCAAGGGGACAGGGAATTCTCTGCTCTGTGTGGATGCATGGAATTCCCTTGGCAAAGCTCTTCTCCCTTTCCAAGGGCACAGGGGATTCTCTGCTCTGGATGGATGTACAGAATTCCCTTGGCAAAGCTCTTCTCCCTTTCCAAGGGGACAGGGAATTAATTCTCTGGGTGGATGTACAGAATTCCCTTGGCAAAGCTCTTCTCCCTTTCCAAGGGCACAGGGAATTCTCTGCTCTGGATGGATGTACAGAATTCCCTTGGCAAAGCTCTTCTCCCTTTCCAAGGGGACAGGGAATTCTCTGCTCTGTGTGGATGTACAGAATTCCCTTGGCAAAGCTCTTCTCCCTTTCCAGGCTGTCTGTCCCTGGGAGATCCCAGTCCTGGCTGCTGCTGGGGACTCCACCAGTGCCACCCCACTGGTTTAGTGTCACAAATCCTGACTTTTCCCTCTTCCAGGGGAATTTCTCCACCTGCTAATTACCATGTGTCATGGTTTGATGCTGGCAGTGCCCCCATGTGATTCCAGTGCTTCCACCTTTTCCTGTGCATCCCAGTCATTCGTGCTGGGAATGGCAGCTGCTGCATCCTCAGCAAGGTCATCCCAAAGAAGGGCTGAGATGCAGCTCCCTGAGGGATTTCCTCTCCCTCATCCCTGTGGGGCTGAGGCTGAGATGAGGCTGGCACAGATTTGGGGTTTCTCTCTTTCCAAGAGGACAGGGAATTCTCTGGTCTGGATGGATGCACAGAATTCCCTTGGCAAAACTCTTCTCCCTTTCCAAGGGGACAGGGAATTAATTCTCTGTGTGGATGTACAGAATTCCCTTGGCAAAGCTTTTCTCCCTTTCCAAGGGCACAGGGAATTCTGTGCTCTGGATGGATGTACAGAATTCCCTTGGCAAAGCTCTTCTCCCTTTCCAAGGGCACAGGGAATTCTCTGAGTGGATGTACAGAATTCCCTTGGCAAAGCTTTTCTCCCTTTCCAGGCTGTCTGTCCCTGGGAGGTCACAGGTTCTGACTTTTCCCTCTTTCAGGGGAATTTATCCATCTCCTAATTGCCATGTGTCATGGTTTGATGCTGGCACAATGCCAGTGCCCCCATGAAAATGTATTCTCCTCAGTGGTTGCTGTGAGATGTGACCAGAAATAGAGTAAAGCAGGCTCCAGCTTAGGAATAAAAGAAAAAAAAATTATTATATGTAAAAAGGAACACACAGAGAACTCAGAATGAAAACCTGACCTCTTTCACAGACTGGAACCAAGAGTTCTCTGCTTTTTAACCCCTGTGTTCTCAGAGGTGCATCCATGTCTTCAGTGGCCAAAATTAAAATCTGAGCACTGATTGGTTTGACCACAACTTCCCAAAAAACTCCTTTCCTTACCAACCCAGAGCGCTGTCTCCTCTCCGTGGGAGCTGGGCTGGCAGAGCCTGGCCTCATCCACACGTCTGCCAGGGAAGAAAGGAATGTTTTCTTGCTTTTCCCTTTGTTTCCTCCTCGCTGGGAGTGTTGGGCACCGGCAGCTTCCCTGGCAGCCAGGAGCACCAGCCCTACCTGGAGCTGCTGCATCCTCCCTGTCCTTGCTTTCCCTGACCCACTTCCAGAGCTGAGGGCTCTCAGGCTGAGGCAGGAACTGCACTGTGGGGCTCTGGCCAGGCTGCTGGGGCTGGTTCACTCTTCATCCTCCTCCTCCTCATCCTCCTTCCAGCCAGGATTTGCTGTTTGCCATGCAGGAGAGGGATGCAGCTCAGGAAATCCTCTTGCACAGCCTGTGCTCCATGAGGAGGAAACGCTGCTGGCTCACAGGGATGGACAGGGATTTTGGGAAGAGCTGGCTGAGCCTGCAGGAGGCTGCACTGGTGCTGTCTGGGGCAGCTGCTCCTGTCCTGAGGCTTTCACGTTCCAAAATCTGTGATCCACCTGCCTGAGTGCCAGAGATCAGGTCTGCAGGCTCTCATGGAGCTGCTTTTTCCCTCCTTTATTTACAGACAGTGAGGCCTCGACAGTGGGGCTGAAGCTGAGGGGTTTTCTTTGAGAAATGTAGATCTGGAGGAAGGGGGGAGCAGCATTCTGAGTTTTCTCAGGTCTGCAGGCTCTCATGGAGCTGCTTTTCCTCCTCCTTCATCTACAGACAGTGGGGCTGTGACAGTGGGGCTGAAGCTGAGGGGTTTTCTTTGAGAAATGGAGATCTGGAGGAAGGGGGGAGCAGCATTCTGAGTTTTCTCAGGTCTGCAGGCTCTCATGGAGCTGCTTTTTTCCTCCTGTATTTACAGATGTCGTTCTTGAGGCGGTCACGACACAAAGCAGAGACCACAAGCAGTCTCAGATGGCAACACTTTATTATTGAACATGGTTGACCTTTTATACACTTTTTAATTGTTTATGCTTCTTCTACCTTAACTATTAGACACAATAAATCAACATAACACTATTGGTGAAAAGTTACAGTGACTTAACTAACTTTCTAAATATACTTTGTGCAGCTGTGAAGTTCTTATCTTTCTGCAGTCCCTCAATTCTCTTAGTCTCCTTAGTTACAGCTTTAGAGAGAGCTCTTTATCAGCTTCTTCTTTCTTCTCAACTTCTTCTTGCTCCTTTAGCTAACAGGCCCGCTGTTAGCCCCTTCCACATACAGACAGTGAGGCCTCGACAGAAGGGCTGAAGCTGAGGGGTTTTCTTTGAAAAATGTAGATCTGGAGGAAGGGGGGAGCAGCATTCTGAGTTTTCTCAGGATTGCAGGCTCTCATGGAGCTGCTTTTTAACTCCTTTATTTACAGACAGTGGGGCCTCGACAGAAGGGCTGACATGGAGGGGTTTTCTTTGAGAAATGTAGATCTGGAGGAAGGGGAGAGCAGCATTCTGAGTTTTCTCAGGTCTGCAGGCTCTCATGGAGCTGCTTTTCCTCCTCCTTCATCTACAGACAGTGGGGCTGTGACAGTGGGGCTGAAGCTGAGGGGTTTTCTTTGAGAAATGGAGATCTGGAGGAAGGGGAGAGCTGCATTCTGAGTTTTCTCCTTGCACAGCCACTGCAGGGCTCCAGCACCATCCTTGGTGATCCTGAGGCTGCCTCTGACCACGGGAGGTTCTTTAGCTTTATTTTGCTAAAGAACCTCCTAAAGCTAAAGCTTCACGGGGTTTGGGGGAATTTGAATTGAATTTGGGGGAATTTGAAGGGTCTTGCCCTGGGAATGCTTCCTCTTTCTGTCACTTCTTCATTTGGAAAACATCTCCTGGAGCTGCCTCAGAGCTCAGAACTCCAGGTTTCACACTCCAGGGGCCAATTCCAGGGTGCCAGGAATAACCAACCCCAAAGAGATGGATTAAAAAAGGTAAAAGCTGGTCCTGAGGGCCCTGGTCCTCCTTAGACTGAGCTCAGCTGGAGCCTCTCATCCTTCTTAGGCTGAGCTCAGCTGCAGCGTCGTTGATCCCAGCTCCTGGCCTTGGAATATTCTGAGTTGGAAGGGATCCTGAGGGATTATTGATCCCAGCTCTTGGCCCTGGAATATTCTGAGTTGGAAGGGATCCTGAGGGATCATTGATCCCAGCTCCTGGCCCTGGAATATTCTGAGTTGGAAGGGATCCTGAGGGATCTTTGATCCCAATCCCTGGCCCTGGAATATTCTGAGTTGGAAGGGATCCTGAGGGATCTTTGATCCCAATCCCTGGTCCTGGAATATTCTGAGTTGGAAGGGATCCTGAGGGATCTTTGATCCCAATCCCTGGCCCTGGAATATTCTGAGTTGGAAGGGATCCTGGGGGATCTTTGATCCCAGCTCTTGGCCCTGGAATATTCTGAGTTGGAAGGGATCCTGAGGGATCTTTGATCCCAGCTCCTGTCCCTGCACAGACACCCCAAAATCCCACCCTGGGCACCCCTGGCAGCGCTGTCCAAACTCCTGGAGCTCTGGCAGCCTCGGGGCTGTGCCCATTCCCTGGGCAGCCTGGGCAGTGCCAGCACCCTCTGGGGGAAGAACCTTTCCCTGTTTTCCTGGGATTCAGCTCCAGCCATTCCTGGGGTCCTGTCCCTGGTCACAGAGAGCAGAAATCAGAGCTGCTCCTCATGTGAAGCTGCAGCCTTGAGGAGTCTCCAGCCGAGCAAGCAGAGTGCCCTCAGCTGCTCCTTGTGGGACTCCTCCAGACCTTTCCCCATTCCTGTGCCCCTCCTTTGAACATTCTCCAGACCTTTTTCACGTTTTCATGCCCAAACTGCCCCCAGGTCTGGAGGTGAGCCCGGAGCAGAGTGGGACAATCCCCTCCGTGACTGTGCAGGGATGAGAGGAGCTGCTGACCCCCCTGGGTCCTCTCCATGTCCCCATCCAGCAGGACCCCAGACCCTTCCCGTGTGCCTCCAGGGCTGCATGTGCTGCGTCTTTAACTCCATGTCCCCATCCAGCAGGACCCCAGACCCTTCCCGTGTGCCTCCAGGGCTGCATGTGCTGCGTCTGTAACTCCATGTCCCCATCCAGCAGGACCCCCAGACCCTTCCCGTGTGCCTCCAGGGCTGCATGTGCTGCGTCTTTAACTCCATGTCCCCATCCAGCAGGACCCCAGACCCTTCCCGTGTGCCTCCAGGGCTGCATGTGCTGCGTCTGTAACTCCATGTCCCCATCCAGCAGGACCCCCAGACCCTTCCCGTGTGCCTCCAGGGCTGCATGTGCTGCGTCTGTAACTCCATGTCCCCATCCAGCAGGACCCCAGACCCTTCCCGTGTGCCTCCAGGGCTGCATGTGCTGCGTCTTTAACTCCATGTCCCCATCCAGCAGGACCCCAGACCCTTCCGGTGTGCCTCCAGGGCTGCATGTGCTGCGTCTTTAACTGCGCGGAGGCAGCTCCATTGAAGATTTGCAGGAGAGGAGAGCAGGAGGGGGGTGTGGATGTGGCTATTGGCAGAGCTGTGCTGACATCCCTGGGAACAGCTGGGATCTGCTGAGCCGCTTGTCAGAGCCCCGAGCAGCCGCAAAAATCGCCAGGGTTTGGTGTTTTTTTTTGGTTTTTTATTCGGGAGAGCTGGCGGGGGCTTCCCGGGAGCGAGATTATCCTGGCAGAATTCCTCTTGAACTGCTCGTGGCCATGGAGTCTCCACTGAAATCAGCAAACAGCTGACGTGCTCAGAGTGCAGAACCACCACGGTGAGTTTATTTTTAGAATGAGGTTTTAATTATTCGAGGAAAAGAAACATTGGTCAGACTTTTCTTTTCCCCCCCCCTCCCCTGTGCAAAATGCGGCGTAAAATGTGAATATTTCAGGGATGGGGAGCTGGCAGTGTCCCTCTCCCCTTGCTAAGAGCCAGGATTCCTGCTGCTGGATGGGGCTTCATTTAAAACGGAGCTGGACTAAATAAATACGTGGCTCTGGGGTGCCAGTGAGGATTTGGGAGGGTGAAATGAGCTCTCCTCTTCCTCCTTTTGTGCTGCCTACGGAGAGAGGGAATCCCCGGTCGGCATCCTGTGCTCTGCCATGTCATTAAGGAGTTCCCCTGACAGCATCATGGAATCTCCTTGTGCTCTGGCTGCAGCTTGCTCCCGGGTACTTCCCCTTGTTTTTCAGGGTCAGCACCTTCCCAGCTCTTTTGCTGGCTAATATTTTAGTGGATTTATTTCTTTGGAGCTGGCTAGTTGATGGGGAATGTTGGCGACTCGCTTGGCGGCGTGCCATGTGACGTTTTTGGGGTGGCTTATGCAATTTGGTGTTCTGTAGGATGGTGCTTGTGTTCACTGGTACATTAACCTCATTTTTAAATTGATTTAAACCCCTCACTGAGTTGGATTTAGTGGAATAAGGAGCTTGAATTGAGTTTTCCCCCTCCTCACACATCGTCCAGTTTTGCCTAACACCCAAAAAGTTATGCTCTCTTCATCCCAGATTTAGTGCTGGGAACTGGGTTTTTTTGGGATTAAAGTGTGGTTATTGTACTTTGGGATCTCAGGATCTCTCTACCTGCTCCTCAGACTTCACACTCAATCCCCACTTCTGCTGGCAGCCAACAAAAAAAGTTGAGTTTTTTATTTGAATCGTTATTTCCCCATTTTTTTTTCTGTGTTCAAATCCATTTCTGGGTCCCACCTGGAGAGCACCCAGTGTCTGCCATGGGATGAGTGGCTCTGTGTCCTCTGCCAGCATGGGGAGAAGCAGGAGGAGGGATCCAGACAACCTTCCTGCCCTGTGCCTTCCTCCTCTGGGGGTTTTCTGGGACCTGGGATGCTTTGGGGCTGCTGAACAAACTTTGGGGATGTGCTTTGCCAGCTGGGGAAGGGAATTCCTTGTTCCCTCATCCAGATTTTTATTTAATGCTGCTGCTCCTGCCTGGCACAGGCTGAGCACAGGAGCAGGTGCCAGCAGGAGAAGAGTTTTCCTTGTTTTCCTGCTTGGTTTTCCCTGTTTTTCTGGTTGGTTTTTCATGTTTTCCTGCTTGGTTTTCCCTCTTTTTCTGGTTGGTTTTCCTAGTTGGTTTTCCCTGTTTTCCTGCTTGGTTTTCCCTGTTTTTCTGGTTGGTTTTCCTGGTTGGTTTTCCATGTTTTCCTAGTTGGTTTTCCTTGTTTTCCTAGTTGGTTTTCCATGTTTTCCTGCTTGGTTTTCCCTTTTTTTCTGGTTGGTTTTCCTGGTTGGTTTTTCATTTTTTCCTGCTTGATTTTCCCTGTTTTCCTGGTTGGTTTTCCCTGTTTCTGTTTGGTTTTCCCTGTTTTTCTGGTTGGTTTTCCTGTTTTGTTTTCCTTGTTTTCCTAGTTGATTTTTCCATGTTTCCCTGCTTGGTATCTCTGTTTCAGATGTAACCAATTCTGCTCAGGGCTCTCTAAAAAAAACCCAGCAGCTGAACCAGGGATTTCTGCTGAGCCAAGGAAGGGTTAACAGAATTCCCTGCTCAGTGCTGTCCTATTGCATCCTGACACTGTGGAAAGTAGGTGGATAATTCCTTGCTTTTCAGGAAACCCCTGTGGTGGACAGCCCTCATTAATTGTTGCTGGGAAACTGCTTTGACGTCACGGGAGCAGTTCCCTGCTCTGGGGATGAATGCAGGAATAGCTCGTGATGGGGAAGTGGGAAGTGCTGTGAAATGGAGCAGGGAGCTCTGACAGGGAATTCTCAGGCTGCATTTCTTTCCTCCCTGCCAGAGTTCTGCCCAGGAAGCCTCAGGAACTGTCCACAAGCCTTTGGTGCTGCATTGGGAGCGGCAATTCCTGCTCAGGGAGCCCTTGGTTCTGATCATCCTCCACTTTCTGACTCTTTTGGGGTTGGGTTTTTTTGATGTTGAGTCTGGGTTTTTTCCTCCCTCAGATTTTGGAAAGGAGGGGTGAGAAGGTGATTGCTCAGCCTAAAGCAGCTCCCAAAAATGAAAGGAGAAGGGAGCAGCAGGATCCCTTTCTGTTCTTCCTGTTTCCTCCCTGTTTCCTTTTCTGTTTCTTTTTCTGTTTCCTCCCTGTTTTCTCCCTGTTTCCTCCTGTTTAATTTCCTATTTCCTTTCCTGTTTCCTCCCTCTTCTCTTTCCTCTTTTCTTTCCTGTTTCCTCCCTGTTTCCTTCCTTTTCCTCCCTGTTTCCTTTCCTGTTTCCTGTTTCCTGTTTCCTTTTCTGTTTTCCTGCCTTTTCCTCCCTGTTTCCTTTCCTGTTTCCTCCTGTTTCCTGCCTTTTCCTCCCCGTTTCCTTCCCTGTTTCCTCTCCTTTTCCTCCTGTTTCCTTCCTTTTCCTCCCTGTTTCCTTTCCTGTTTCCTTTCCTGTTTCCTCCGTCTTTTATTTCCTGTTTCCTCCCTCTTTTCTTTCCTGTTTCCTCCCTGTTTCCTTTCCTGTTTCCTTCCTTTTCCTCCCTGTTTCCTTTCCCATTTTCTTTCCTGTTTCCTTTTCTGTTTCTTTTTCTGTTTCCTTCCCTGTTTCCTCCTGTTTCCTTTCCTGTTTCCTCCCAGTTTCCTTCCTTTTCCTCCCCGTTTCCTTTCTTTTGAACACCAAACCAATAATGTCCCTTTTCCTACAAGAGGGAAGAACAGGACTGAGAGTGGCCCTTGTTGCTCCAGGCTTGGACAACTTGAAATTAAAACTGTTTCATCCCACTTTTCATGGGGAAATGTTCCTTAGGCCTGTTTAACTCCTCTGCAGTTGGTTCCTTCCTCCCAGTGTCAACCTGTGAGATGTGGCACAGGATAAATTGTAGCAGGAATTCTCTGTGTTTCCTTTTCCACACTTGGAAATCAGATTTAAGCAAAGTTTTCCCATCCAGGTCAGAGTATTTATGAGATTTTTGTACCCAGAAATGTTGGAGGGCTGCAGAGATCAGCTGGGGCTGGGGCTCAGGTGGGACATGAGAGGGCTTGAAAGGGGAGGAAAGTGAAAAAAAGGATCTGAAAATGGAATCATGGAATGCTTTGGGTGGGAAGGGACCTTAAAACTCATCTCATTCCACCCCCTTGGTGTGGAGGGAAACCTCCCACTAATCCTGGCCTTGGGCACTTCCAGGGATCCAGGGGCAGCCCCAGCTTCTCTGGGCTGTGCCAGGGTCTCCCACCCTCACAGGGAGGAATTTCTTCCTAAAAGAAGAAATATCAGTCTTTGTAAAACTTGTATCCCCCTCTGTGTGATTCCTGGGTATGGCATGGAAATTATTTTGGCAGTCCCAGTCACACTCCTGGAACAGAGTGAGAACAAGTTGACACCTCTGCTGAGGTGGAGGGAGGGAGGTGACAAAATTCCAGAGGATTTTATTCCCCCTGAAGGGATTTGAGATGTTTCCCACAAGGAAACCTCCTGATTCTCCACAATTCCCTTCTCTCCTGCATTTCCTGTCTCCTTGCCCATAAAAAGTTCTTTCCCCCCTTTTCACCTGGAGTGCAACCTTGCATGTGCATCATCATTTCGGGCTTTGATGTCATGTGGGGGTGGAGATGAGGATTGCAGGCCGTGACTAAGCACGGGGCGAGCAGGCACACACCTCCTGTGGGGAATCTTGCTGGGTTTAGGAGCAGGGAGGGAGAAATTCCATCCCTCTGCAGCTGACAGCAAGGGCAGAATTCGGGAGGATTGGGGTTTTGGGGTGCTTGTCCTGCTGGGAGCTGTTTGCTGGCTGGGAGGGGAGGGAGCTCCAAATGATTTTACCTGTCAGAATTGCAGCTGAGCCTGCAGGGCTTTCTGTTGTGGTGGTTGCTTGGGAGGGTCTCAGGAGCAGGGAAGAGATGAATCTGACTCCATCTTTCTGATAAATATGATAATATCTGATAAATATTATAATAGCATATTACATTCCATTATATATATAATATTATTTATATGAAATTCATTAAATGAAATATATTATATTTCATATATTATATTTAATATAAATTATATTTTGTATATATTATATGAAATTAATATAATATAATATAATATAATATAATATAATATAATATAGCATAATATAATATAATATGATATAATATAATATAATATAATATAATATAATGCGATGTAATGTAATATAATGTAATATAATATAATGTAATATAATATAATGTAATATATAATATAATATGTAATATAATATAATATGATATATATAACATATTAAATTCTGTTATATTAAATTCTGTTATATGAAATTCTATTATATGAAATTATATTACTATATGATATAATATTATATCATATCAATCATATAATATCATATCATATGAAATGATATACTAAAACTATACTAAACTACAGAGAGAAAGGATCCATCAGAAGCTAGAAAAGAAAGAATAATAAAAACCTGTGACAGACCAGAGAGTCCAACACAGGACTGGGATTGGTCATTAAGTCAAAATAATTCACACAGAACCAATCAAAGATGCACCTGCCACATTCCAAAGCCCCAAACCACAAGGAGAAGCGTTCAGATAATATAATTTACATTTGTTTTCTGAGGCTTTTCAGGAGCAAAATCCTGGTGAAGGGATTTTTCATTAAATATCACACTGAAACATGTCCCGGGTTGCTGCAGTGCTGTTTTTCCTGAGTTCCTTCCAGGACCTTTTATCACATCCACACTGTAGCCATGATATTGTCTGAAAAATCCTTTTGCCAGGATTTTTCTCCTGAGAAGCTGAGGAGCCTCAGGAAAGAAATGTAAACAATAATTATTGCTGCCCTGGAATGCAACAGGTGCCTCTGTGATTGGTTGTTTCTAATTAATGGCCAATCACCGTCAGCTGCCTCGGACTCTGAGCGTCACAAGATTTTCTCATTCCTGTCCTTTCTATTCTTCTGATAGACCTTTTCTATATTATTTTTGGTATAGTTTTAATACAGCATTTTAATATAATATGTATCATAATATAATAAATCAGCATTGTGAAAGATGGAGCCAAAATTCTCATCTCTTCCCTCACAACCACCCAGCCTGTTGTTGCCCCAAGATGGCCACGATTGTCCCAGCCCGGGAGGGACAATCCCAGGCCCCGGCAGAGCCCGAGGGGCTTCGTGCTTGGGCTCCGAGCCCCCTGCCCAGCCCACCGCCCCCATTTCCCCGCGCCGGGCGGGGGGACCCGAGTCACCCCCGCCCTGTTGCCCCTGGCAACACGGCCCCGTTGCCATGGAGCTCGGCTTCCCATTGGCTGCCGGGCAGCCAATCAGCGAATTGCTGGCCGGAGCATCACTGGGACCCAGCGGGAGGTGGGTGGTGGGAGCTGCTGCCCCCAAATAGAGCAGGGGGGAACGATGGGGACATTGTGGGATGGTTTGGGGTTGAGCACGTCCAGAGGGGGCAGCGAGGCTGGAGAGGGGCTGGGGGCACAAACCCTGTGAGGGGCTGGGGGCACAAACCCTGTGAGGGGCTGGGGGCACAAACCCTGTGAGGGGCTGGGGGCACAAACCCTGTGAGGGGCTGGAACCCAAACCTGTGAGGGGCTGGGGGCACAAACCCTGTGAGGGGCTGGAACCCAAACCTGTGAGGGGCTGGGGGCACAAACCCTGTGAGGGGCTGGAACACAAACCCTGTGAGGGGCTGGAACCCAAACCCTGTGAGGGGCTGGAACCCAAACCCTGTGAGGGGCTGGGGGCACAAACCCTGTGAGGGGCTGGGGGCACAAACCCTGTGAGGGGCTGGGGGCACAAACCCTGTGAGGGGCTGGGACCCAAACCCTGTGAGGGGCTGGGGCCACAAACCCTGTGAGGGGCTGGGGGCACAAACCCTGTGAGGGGCTGGAACCCAAACCCTGTGAGGGGCTGGAACTCAAACCCTGTGAGGGGCTGGAACCCAAACCCTGTGAGCGGCTGGGGGCACAAACCCTGTGAGGGGCTGGAACTCGAACCCTGTGAGGGGCTGAGAACTCAAAACTTGTGAGGGGCTGGGGGCACAAACCCTGTGAGGGGCTGGGGGCACAAAGCCTGTGAGGGGCTGGGGGCACAAACCCTGTGAGGGGCTGGAACCCAAACCCTGTGAGGGGCTGGAACTCAAACCCTGTGAGGGGCTGGAACTCAAACCCTGTGAGGGGCTGGAACTCAAACCCTGTGAGGGGCTGGAACTCAAACCCTGTGAGGGGCTGGAACCCAAACCCTGTGAGGGGCTGGAACCCAAACCCTGTGAGGGGCTGGAACCCAAACCCTGTGAGGGGCTGGAACCCAAACCCTGTGAGGGGCTGGAACCCAAACCCTGTGAGGGGCTGGGACCCAAACCCTGTGAGGGGCTGGGGGCACAAACCCTGTGAGGGGCTGGGGGCACAAAGCCTGTGAGGGGCTGGAACCCAAATCCTGTGAGGAAGGTCTGAGGGAGCCGGGGGTGCTCAGCCTGGAGGAAAGGAGATTCAGAGGCAGCCTAAGCTCCTGTCTGGAAGGGCAGGTGTCCATCCTCAGGGTGGTGTGTGTTGGTGCTTGGGAGGAATCCCACGTGTTCCTGCTCTGAAACCTGAGAGGGAGAGCCTGAGGCACCTCAGACCCCTCCATCTCCCCCTCAGACCCCTCCATCCCCCCTGAGGCCTCTCCATCTCCCCCTCAGACCCCTCCATCTCCCCCTCAGACCCCTCCATCTCCCCCTCAGACCCCTCCATCTCCCCTCAGACCCCTCCATCTCCCCCTTAGACCCCTCCATCTCCCCCTCAGACCCCTCCATCTCCCCTCAGACCCCTCCATCTCCCCCTCAGACCCCTCCATCCCCCCTGAGGCCTCTCCATCTCCCCCTCAGACCCCTCCATCTCCCCCTCAGACCCCTCCATCTCCCCCTCAGACCCCTCCATCTCCCCTCAGACCCCTCCATCTCCCCCTTAGACCCCTCCATCCCCCCTGAGGCCCCTCCATCTCCCCTTCAAACCCCTCCATCCCCCCTCAGGCCCCTCCATCTCCCCCTCAGACCCCTCCATCTCCCCCTCAGACCCCTCCATCCCCCCTGAGGCCCCTCCATCCCGCTGCAGCACCCGAGCTGTGTGTGGGCAGCTGCAGCCATCTGTCTCCTTTGCACCCCCTTTTAGCTCAGGAGCAGCTCTGTTCCCTGAGAAACAAGGCCAGGAAAAGCGTTGATGGAGCAGGAGCTTCCTGCCTTCCCCAGATCTGCTGCCAGATCCATCGGAACTGGAAATGCAGAACTTTCCTTGCTTTAATTCCCAGCCCGACCAGGAGCTGCTGTTCCATTCCTGGCGCTCACAGCTGCAAACTGCAGGTGGCAAGGAGGCAGCAGAGGTGGAATTCCATCTTCCTCTCTGGAGCGAGGAGGAGGAGGGTTTAAAAGTGTCCTGGCTCCTTGGCCAGCACTCCCAGTTTGCCACTGGCCCTGTTGCTTCCCAATCCCCATCCCCAAACCAAAACACCTCCCCCACCTCCTCCCTTCCACCTTTGCTCCATCTTCCTTCCTGACACAGATTTTTCTGCTGCATCTGTGTCATTTTTTATTTCCTCTCTCCCAAGGCCCAGCTCAGTCCCACCCACCCTTCCTGGGCGCTCTGAACTTGCAGAGCCTCTCCCCAAAGCCCGTCTGTCACCGTCACTCGTGTCTGCCACCCCCTCTCCTCGTCCCACGGCTGCCCCAGGGAGCTGGGGCTGATTCATTCATCCTGCAAGGAATCCTCCTCTGGAAAGCAGCAGCTCCCAGATCTTCCCCGAGTTCTGCACGCAGGGAAATGTCCTGGAGGCTGCCTGGCAGGGATGGAAGCTGGAACAGGAGGGGGCAGCTGATAAATGTCACTTCTGTGGCTCTGAGTTGTCTTTTCTGGGAAATCTGATCATCTTCCCTGTGTGATGCTGAAGTTACGTTGCAGCACGACAGGAAAAGATGCTGTTATGCTCCTTAAATTTGGCTGAGGTGTTTGGCTTGGGGGGAAAAGCTTGTTAGAGGGTGGGTGGTGCAAAGGGAATGAGCTGTACAAAACCTGCTCCTTTTTTTGAGGCAGTTCCGGTGCTGCCTCCTCCCTTCCCTTCCCCAAATCTGCTCCAGATCCTCCTGAAATGTTTAAACCCCCGGCCTGGCCACGAGCCTGGAGCAGTTTCCTCCAGTGTGAAGTGTTTTGGGGTGGGAGGAGGCAGAGTTTACCACCTTCACCCCCTGCAGAATCCTCCCACAAATGAGACACAGCAGGCAAAGCGTTCCCTTTTCCCTTCCTGACCTAATTCCTGCTGGAGCAGCGTGGGATTCCCTCGTGGGGGGCTCCTCACCCTGGATCTCAGCCTGCTGGGGTGAGGACAGGCCCCTGCAGCTGGAAAATGGATGCTTGCACCTTTTTCCCCATGAATTTTCTGGGATATTTCCCACCCAAGGGAATATCAAGGTGCTTTTCCCTTTCCTCTTTGCCCCATGTGTGGCTCTGGAGTGGCAGCAGCCTCACTCAGGTGAGTGAAAGCCTTTTTGAGCCTCCAAAATCCAGGTGAGCAGGAAGCTGAGGTGGCCAAGCTGCCTCCCTGTGTCAGTCCTGTCCCACTGGATCTGGCATTTTCCCTCCTGCCCCACCATGTCTTATCAAATGTATTGAAATTCCACGGAAGAATCCATGGAATGGAGGCAGTTCACTGCACTCTCCTGCTTTCTGTGCCTGGAACCAATTCCAGTAACTGCATAAATGTCAAATGCACATTTTGTGTTCAGCAGCTCCACAAATTAAAGGGGAATACTCCAGGAATATCAGCTGTTCTGTGCAGTCAGGAGTTGATAAATCTCTGTGAGTTCTCTGTTTCAGCCACGTTCTGCCAAAGAAATTGAAAATGAGTTGTTCAACAGATGTTCTTTGCTACGAGGGGTTTTGTTTGAGCCTCGCTCTGATTTTGGTTCCCCTTTTTGGAAATTTGCCTCTCCAGAGGTTTTTCCTGGTGCCACATCCACGTGGAGCTGGTTTAGTCCTTGCTCAGACTCTGAGACCTGCTCTGGAATCATAAAATCCTGGGATGATTTGGGCTGGGAGGGACCTTAAAGCTCATCCCAGTCCCCCCTATCACATCTCCCACTGTCCCAGGCTGCTCCAAGCCCCTTCCAGCCTGGCCTTGGGCACTGCCAGGGATCCAGGGCAGCCACAGCTGCTCTGGAAATCCATTCCAGGCCCTCACCACCCTCACAAGGAGGAATTTCTTCCCAAAATCCCACCTAACCCTGCCCTCTGGCAGTGGGAGCCATTCCCTGGGTCCTGGCACTCCAGTTCCAGTTCCTGGTGAGCTCTAAGGGCAGGGCTGATGTTTTGCTTCCAGATGATAATTTTGGATAATTAACACTTAATTTGATGAGTTTGAGGCTCTCAGCACAGGTGCTGCCCTGTCCAGGCTCCTCTCTAATCCAGAGGTGCTTCCAGGGGCTGCCTGTTTCTTGCTAATCAAAGGGAAGCAATTAAATGCAACTTTATCAGGAACTTCTGTCTTAGTGTGTAATTTGAGTCCCACTTGTCCTGAAGTGCCTGACCAGGAGGAGATATCAGGGTTACCTTATCTCACTGAGCCCATTTGGATTACGAGGCTGAAGATTTGACTGATTACAAAAAGAACTGGCTGGGATTTTGGGAAAATTCAGATTTTTGGTGGTGGTTTGCCCCTGGGGCAGAGCCCAGCTCTGGTTGGTGGAATTTATTTCACTTGTGTGATGTTTGCTGGTTTAGAGCTGCCCTCAGTGTCTCTGTCTCCATCACTCACCTGCCTCAGGACCTCAGTTCTACCTCAGGGACTTTGTGAGGTGCCTCCAAAACCCTGGTGACAACCACGGAGCTCCTGCCAGGCACCCTCGAGCTGGGGCTGCACCCAGGGTGGGCAGGCTTGATGCCAGGGCTTGGTTTGGGATCTGTGGGCACAGGGTGGGCTCCAAGGAAATTCCAGGCCGTGTGTGGGAGAGTTTGTGTGCAGAGAGAGGCTGTGTGCAGCCCCTGAGCTGTCCCTTGTCCTGCAGGTGCCCGTCGCTGCGTCGCAGGGCTCTGAAGATGTCCAACAGCAACACGGCAACAGGAGTCCCTGGAAATTATGAAGGAATCGGAAAAAAAGGTGGTTGAGGAATCTCGTGAACAAAACCAAATACGTATCCAGGTCACCAAGCAAGGAGGAGGTGGAGAAGGATGGAGGGGAGGAGGTCGGCGTGCGCCAGGAGTCTCAGGTGAGTGTGGGCAGGGGGAGCTGGGCCTCACTGCTGCTCCCCAAAGCACCCAGAGCTTGTGTCCCCTTCCCCACAGGGACACCACGCTCTGCAGGGGCTCCCCTTCCTCTCCAGCTGAATCTCGGAGTGAAACATTCCCTGAGCTGGGAGTGGAATAACTGAAACATTCCCTGGGGGACACTGGTGCTCTGGTGCCGGGGCTGGCACCTCCCTGTGGCTCCTTTCTTTGATCTGAGGATGAGTTAGTGACTTGGTGTCAAGGGAAGGCATCCAGGGAGGGCTTGGTTTCAGGAATGCTGCTTGGCTATTGCTTCGGTTAAAAACAGGACGGGAATGTTTGGGATTTCGTTTCAAGAAATGCAAAAAAATCTCAGTGCAAGAATCATTTGGGGCTGCTGGGACTCCTTGCTGCTGCTCTGCCCTCCTGCCCCCTGAGCTGGTGGCTCCTGCTGGAGCCTGGAGCAGTTCACCCCTCAGCTGCCTGCTGGGTGCTGCTGCCCACCCCTCAGCTGCCTGCTGGGTGCTGCTGCCCTTCCAGCTGTGGCGGGCACAGCTGCCAGATGTGCTCCCAGCTGCACGGCCAGACAGGGGCGTTGTGTTTGTGGGGCTCCTGGGTGAAGGAAGGAATGATGAAGCTGACTCCAGGTTCTCAGAAGGCTAATCTATTATTATATGATATGATATTTTATATTATACTTTATATATTATATTATATATTTATATATTATATATTTATATATTATATTATATTATATTATATTATATTATATTATATTATATTATATTATATTATATTATATTATATTATATTATGTTATATTATGTTATGTTACATATTACATGATATTACATATTGTATTATATGACATGTCATTATATATAATATAATATAATATAATATAATATAATATAATATAATATAATATAATATAATGTAATGTAATGTAATATAATATAATGTAATATAATATAATATAATGTAATATAATGCATTATATTATATTACATTATATTACATTATATTATATTGTATTACATTATATTACACTATATTACATTACATTACATTATATTATATTACATTATATACATTATATTACATTACATTGTATTACATTACATTATATTATATTATATTATATTATATTATATTATATTGTATTACATTATATTACACTATATTACATTACATTACATTATATACATTATATTACATTATATTACATTGTATTATATTATATTATATTATATTATATTATATTATATTATATTATATTATATTATATTATATTAATTATATTATATTATATTATATCATTACATTACATTACATTACATTACATTATATTACATTATATTATATTATATTATATTATATTATATTATATTATATTATATTATATTATATTATATTATATTACATTATATATACTTACAGAATGCTAAAAAGATAATAATGAGAACTTCTGAATTTCTCTCCAAAGTCTGACACAGCTTGACCCTGACTGGCCAAAGAGTCAAAATAATTCACATGAAACCAGTAAAACAATCACCTGTTGGATAAAAATCTCCAAAGGAGCAGAACACAGGAGAAGCAAATCAGATAATTATTATTTTCTTTTTCTCTGAGGCTTCTCAGCCTCCCGGGAGAAGAATCCTGGGCAAAGAGATTTTTCAGAAAACATAAAAGTGACGACGAAGCAGCAGCATCTCTGTCAGGATCCCTTTTTGTGTCCAGGAGTGGCAGAGAACTCCCAGGCTGAATTTCTTTCCCTTTTGTCTCCCCACAGAAGCGAGCATCGAGTCACGGCCACGCCAGGAAGAGAGCCAAGGTAGGAGCTCTGCTCACCCCAGTTTCCTTTGGGCTGCTCTGGTTCCTGGTCCCAGCCTCAGGGAGCCGCTCCTGAGCCTTTCCTGTCCCTGGAAAAGCAGGTGATGCTCCAGGACAGGCGTTTCCACGTGCTCCTTCCTGACAGGATAAAGGCTGGGATTGCTCTGTCTGGAAGTGAATTAAAGCAGGGAATTTCCCACCTAAAATTTGCCTTAAAGGCTGAAAAAATAAAATAACTCATTACTCAGGGATTCCAATTATTATGTTATATTATATTATATTATATTATATTATATTATATTATATTATATTATATTATATTATATTCTATTCTATTATATTATATTATATTATATTATATTATATTATATTATATTATGTTATATTATATTATATTATGTCATGTCATGTTATGTCATGTCATGTTATGTCATGTTATGCCATGTTATATATTATGTTATATTATGTTATGTTATGTTATATTATATTATATTATATTATATTAATGTTATGTTATATATTATGTTATATTATGTTATATCATGTTATGTTATATATTATGTTATATTACATTATATTATATTATATTATATTATATTATATTATATTATATTATATTACATTACATTACATTACATTACATTATATTATATTATATTATATTATATTATATTATATTATATTATATTATATTATATTATATTATATTATATTATATTATATTATATTATATTATATTATATTATATTATATATTGAGGGGGAATATCCCTCTTATCGGGCAGTTTAATTGGGAATTTAATTGGAAATGGCTGCACCAGGAATGCAGCTGCAGGAATTCAAGCGTGAGTTTTAGCTGAGGAGTTGTAACCACTCCCTTATTTTAATTTTTTTTTTACCTTTTCCAGTCTAACTCAAAGCTTAAACTGGTCAGGAGTTTGGCTGTGTGTGAGGAATCCTCAGGCCCCTTCGTGGATGGGCTGCTGGAGTCTCAGGTAGGCCCAGAATGTCACAAATTTAGGGGTGTGGAAGCCCAGGAAATCTTAAATTTTGCTAAAATGATCCATGCCTGCCTTGGGGAGCCAAAAAATCCCCACAAGAGCTGGCTGAGACCTTGCTGGGCTCAGGGAATGTCTGAGGGACTCCAACTCCTTTGTCCCACCCCAGGACATCATCCAGCTGCACGTGAGCTGCCCCTCTGACAAGGAGGAGGAGAAATCCACCAAAGATGGGGTGGAGAAAGAAGAAAAGGACAAGACTAAAGAAAAAACACCGAGGAAGATGCTCTCTCGAGGTCAGGTGCTGCTTGGAACGGGGCAGGTGCTGCTCACCTGCCCTGGGAACCTTCTGGAAGGTGGGGCAGGAGCTTGGGTGGCTCTGCTGCTGCTGCTGTGCAGGGTTTTGGGGTTGGTGACATCAGGGAATCCTTTTGGGTGGGGAATGACCTTAAAATCCACCCAGTGCCACCCCTGCCATGGCAGGGACACCTCCCAGTGTGCCAGGGTGCCCCTAAACCTGGGCACTGCCAGGGATCCAGGGCAAACTGGGAAATCCCTCACAGGGGAGGATTTCTTCCCGAAATCCCACCTAAAAACCTGCTCTGTGTCAGTGGGAAGCCATTCCCTCTTGTTCTGTCCCTCCATCCCTTGTCCCAAGTCTCTCTCCAGCTCTCCTGGAGTCCCCAGAAATTGGTTTTGTTTTGGTTTAGGGTAATTTTGGGAGAAAAATTTTTAAAGGGTTTTTTTAAGTAAGTAAATATAAGTGGTTTTTTTTTTTTTAATTGGTTTGGGGAAAGGATTTTTTTTTTTGAGAAAAGTGGAAAAATTTGTTTATTTAATAGGTAAAATATTTATTAGTACAAAAAATGAGGCAGTGGAGGGGGCTCCAAGGTCTCCTGGGTTCTTCTCTTCAGGTTGACCCACACTCATCCCATCCCAGGGATCCCATCCCATCCCATCCCAGGGATCCCATCCCATCCCATCCCATCCCATCCCATCCCATCCATCCCATCCCATCCCATCCCATCCCATCCCATCCCATCCCATCCCAGGGATTCCCAGAGCCTGCAGGATTTAAGGGTTGTAATGCACAAATTGCTTGGACCAAAGGGTGGAATACACACCTGCCAGGACCTGCTGGGAGTGTCCAGAGCGTGGTCCCAGGGGTGGTTTTGGGACCAGGGTGTCCTTCCAGGAACCCAGGAACCTTTCCTTTCCTTTCCTTTCCTTTCCTTTCCTTTCCTTTCCTTTCCTTTCCTTTCCTTTCTCTTTCCTTTCCTTTCCTTTCCTTTCCTTTCCTTTCCTTTCCTTTCCTTTCCTTTCCTTTCCTTTCCTTTCCTTTCCTTTTCCTTTCCTTTCCTTTCCTTTCCTTTCCTTTCCTTTCCTTTCCTTTCCTTCCTTCCCTTCCTTCCCTTCCCTTCCCTTCCCTTCCCTTCCCTTCCCTTCCTTCCCTTCCCTTCCTTCCCTTCCCTTCCCTTCCCTTCCCTTCCCTTCCCTTCCCTTCCCTTCCTTCCCTTCCCTTCCCTTCCCTTCCCTTCCCTTCCTTCCCTTCCCTTCCCTTCCCTTCCCTTCCCTTCCTTCCCTTCCCTCCCTTCCCTTCCCTTCCCTTCCCTTCCCTTCCCTTCCCTTCCCTTCCCTTCCCTTCCCTTCCTTCCCTTCCCTTCCCTTCCCTTCCCTTCCCTTCCTTTCCCTTTCCCTTTCCCCTTTCCCTTTCCCTTTTTCTCTTTCCCCATTTTTCCTTTCCCCTTTTTCTTCTCTTCCTCTTTTCCCCTTCCCTCTGTCCAGTCTCAGTTGTTTGTTAATTTGTTCTGCTGCCATTGTTGTTTTTTTTCAGATTCCAGCCAGGATATACAGACTCCACTGGAATAGATTTGCATGAATTTTTAGTAAATACACTGAAAAAAAACCCACGGTAGGTCATGGGCAGTAAAACAACTCCCTGAGGGCTCTGTGTGTGGGCATTCCTGCATCCTGAGGGATTGCAGCACCTGCAAATATTTTTGTGTTTTCCTCTTTGAATTCAAGAGTTACCAGAGCTGGGACAATGTAAAACTAAAAGCACAACTGTAATTTTATATCCTGTTCAATTCCAAATGTGGAATTGTGTGTGTGATGTGAAGAGAGAAGGACAAATAATTTGTTTGAATGCAAAGAAGTAATTTTGATTGCTTTAAATCCTTTTCTAGAAATGGATTTCAAGTGTCAGCCTGTGGAGGAGCTGCTGTGGGAATAATCACTGGGATTGAGGGAAAGGCTGGCAGGGGAATGGCAAAGTTGGAGCCTGCAGCAGTGGAGCTTCCAGCAGAGCAGAGATTCAGGCTTTCCAAAGCCAAGCATTATTAGCAAAACAAACTGGAAAAAAATAAAAATCTGCTGCTCAGTGTAGTATATCTGAACAGCAGGGAGTTTTTTAGCCCATTCTCTGTGAAATCAGGTGTCACCTCCTCCTGTGACTTATTCTGCTGCAGGACAGGGCTTGGCAGCAGGGAAGGCAGTTCCACTGTCCCTAAAGTGACTTTTTTCTGTCTTTTTTTTTTTCTGACAGGGATAGAATGATGCTGCTCAAGTTGGAACAGGAGATTCTGGAGTTCATCAGTGACAACAAGTAAGTGATCACCGACTTTGTGTCAAGCAAAGGAAGTTTTTAGTGGAGATTGAGGAATTTGTGCTCCCAGGGGAGCGGGGTGAGGAGGCTGCTCTCCTGTACATCCTGCCACCAGCTGGAGCTCCAACCCTGTCCCCTGTCCCCAGCAATCAGTTCAAGAAGTTCCCCCAGATGACCTCGTACCACCGGATGCTGCTGCACCGCGTGGCGGCGTATTTCGGGATGGATCACAACGTGGACCAGACTGGGAAGGCTGTCATCATCAACAAGACCAGTAACACACGGATGTAAGCTCCTTCTGCTTCCCTTTTTCCTTCCCCTTCCCCTTTCCCTTCCCCTTCTTTTTCCCCTTCTTCCTCCTCTCCTTCCCTTTTCCCTTTTCCCTTTTCCTTTCCCTTCTTCTTTCCCTTCCTCTTTCTCTTTTTTCCTTTCCCCTTTTTCCTTCTTCTTCCCCTTCTTCTTCTTCTGCCTCTTTCCCTTCTTTCCCCTTTCCCCTTGTCCCTTTTTCTTCTTCCCCTTCTTCCTCTTCTTCTTCCCTTTCTTCTTCTCCTTCCTTTTCCCTTTTCCCTTTCCCTTCTTCTTTCTCTTCCCCCTTTCCCTTTTTCCTTTTCCTTCATCTTCCCCTCTCTCTTTTTCCTTTCCCCTTTCCCCTTTCCCCTTTCCCCTTTCCCCTTTCCCCCTTTCCCCTTTCCCCTTTCCCCTTTCCCTTTTTCATTCTTCTTTCCCCTTTCCCCTTTCCCCTTTCCCCTTTCCCCTTTCCCCTTTCCCCTTTCCCTTTCCCCTTTCCCTTTACCCTTTTGCCTTTCCCTTCTTTTTCCCCTTCTTCCTCTTCTTCCTTTTCCCTTTCCCTTCTTCTTTCTCTTCCCCTTTCTCTTTTTCCTTTTCCTTCATCCTCCCCTCTCTCTTTTTCCTTTCCCATTTTTCCTTCCCCTTCCTCTTCTTCCCCTTCTTCTTTTGTCTCTTTCCCTTCTCCTTTTACCTTTCCCTTTTTCCATTTTCTTTCCCCTTTCCCTTCTTTTTTTCCCTTTCCCCTTTTCTTCCCCTTCTTTCTTTTTTGCTTCCCTTTCTTCTTCTCCTTCCCTTTTACCTTTTCCTTTCCTTCCTCTTCCCCTTTTTCCTTCCCCTTCTTTTTCCCTTCCCCCTTTTTCCCCTTCCCCTTTTTCCTTTCCCTCTTTTCCTTCCCCTTTTTCCCCTTTCCCCTTCCCCCTTTTCCCCCTTCCCCTTTTTCCCCTTTCCCCTTCCCCTTTTTCCCCCTCCCCTTTTTCCTTCCCTTTTTCCTTCCCCCTTCTTTTTCCCCTTCCCACAGCCCAGCAATGCTCTGTAGCAGGATGGTTCCACACCATTTTTTTTCCTTTTTTTTGCCTCGTAAGAAGGGGAAATCCCTCTCTAGAACAATCAGAATCATGGAATGAAGGCACAGGGAAGGAGAATCTTTTCCTCCCAGCCCTCCCTGCCTCTCCATCGTTCCTGGAGCAGGGACAGGAGCTCTCGTTGCCATCAGCCAGAGCTGAAATCTCACCCAGCAAACACCTTGGGCCTGTTTTCCCCTCCTGACAAGGCTGGTTTCCTTGCAGCCCCGAGCAGAGGTTCTCTGAGCACATCAAGGACGAGAAGAACTCAGAATTCCCTCAGAGGTTCATCCTGAAACGAGATGACACCAGCATGGATCGGGATGATAACCAGGTGAGGGGTGGCAGGGGGCACCTGCAGCCTTTGGCACAGTCAGATTTGCCTGGTCACAAGACAAGAACAGCTCCAAAATTCTCCTGTTTCATTTAATAGAAGCTCCAACCTCACCCAAGCAGCAGCATCTGAATTTCATGAAAGGTTTCTAAATATTATGGGAATGGATGAAGAATTGCTGTGGGTTTTATGGCTGTACTTCTCCTTACCCTAAAACCAGCTGGGGGCTAGGCCAGGTTTTAAGGTGGAGCCTTTTGCCAAGCTTTCTTTGGGAATATCCCTCAGCTGAATGCTTTGCTTGTAGCTCTCACAGACAGATTTGTAGGGATTTCTGTGTCATTTATTTCGTGCCATGTCATTCTGAATCCCTGCTGAATGCTGAGTTACTGGAGGTGTTTTCTTTGCAACATGAATTTTGAGTCCTTTTTTGGCTGATTCATCAATTAAAAAGGAGAGTGGGAATAGGAGCAATTCCAGCAGGGAGGAATTCCAGCAGTTTTCAACACTCAGGCCCTCAGCTGAGTGTTGCTTTCCCCTCTCTCTTGCTGGGGCTTGCAGCAAGTCCTGCCCTTCCCCAGGGATCTCAGGGTCTTGCAGCTCCCACCTTCATAGAAACATGGAATGGTTGGGCTTGGAAAAGACCTTAAAGCTCATCCAGTTCCACCCTGGGACACTTTTCCACCCTCCCAAGTTGCCCCAAGCCCTGTTCAACCTGCCCTTGGGCACTTCAGGGATGGGCAACCACAGCTTTGTGGGCACCCTGTGCCAGGGCCTGCCCACCCTCCCAGGGAGGAGATTTCCCCATCTAAACCCAGAATCACATCACCCGCTGTGCTGTGGGACCTTTTCCTGAGTTTAATTCAGGATGGAAGCTGCTCATTGCAGTCAATCCCAGTTTTTGGGTTCCCTTTGGTGGCACTCAGGGCTGCAGCACAGAATCCACGAGACAGCAGGAGCATTGGCAACTGCTCCAAAGAGTCAAATTTAGCTTTTCCCCCTGGGAGCAGGCTGATTTTCCTGATCTGTGGCTCAGGCAGAGCTCAGGCAGAGCTGAGGCAGGGTGGTTGTGCTTGGGAATGTCCAGGAATGTCCATCCTGGCACCTCTGGCAGGTTCATCCCTGCCCTCAGGTGTCTCCAAGGTAGGTCCAGAAGCAAAGGCCACCTAATCCACATGCCACCCAAAACTGGCAGCAGCTGAGTGCTCCTGCTGGCCAACTGCTGACCCCTGAGCTGTGTTTGTCCCTTCAGATCAGCTCCCCTCTGGGCACCCTGTGCCAAGGCCTGCCCACCCTCTCAGGGAGGAGATTTCCCCATCTAAACCCAGAATCACATCACTCCTGTGCTGTGGGACCTTTTTCTGAATTTAATTTAGGATAGAAGCTGCTCATTGCAGTCAATCCCAGTTTTTGGGTTCCCTTTGGTGGCACTCAGGGCTGCAGCACAGAATCCACGAGACAGCAGGAGCATTGGCAACTGCTCCAAAGAGTCAAATTCAGCTTTTCCCCCTGGGAGCAGGGTGATTTTCCTGATCTGTGGCTCAGGCAGAGCTGAGCAGAGCTGAGGCAGGGTGGTTGTGCTTGGGAATGTCCAGGAATGTCCATCCTGGCACCTCTGGCAGGTTCATCCCTGCCCTCAGGTGTCTCCAAGGTAGGTCCAGAAGCAAAGGCCACCTAATCCACATGCCACCCAAAACTGGCAGCAGCTGACTGCTCCTGCTGGCAACTGCTGACCCCTGAGCTGTGTTTGTCCCTTCAAATCAACTCCCCTCTGGGCACCCTGTGCCAGGGCCTGCCCACCCTCTCGGGGAGGAATTTTCCCCCATCTAAACCCAGAATCACATCACCCCCTGTGCTGTGGGACCTTTTTCTGAATTTAATTCAGGATAGAAGCTGCTCATTGCAGTTTTTGGGTTCCCTTTGGTGGCACTCAGGGCTGCAGCACAGAATCCACGAGGCAGCAGGAGCCTTGGCAAACTGCTCCAAAGAGTCAAATTTAGCTTTTCCCCCTGGGAGCAGGGTGATTTTCCTGATCTGTGGCTCAGGCAGAGCTCAGGCAGAGCTGAGGCAGAGCTGAGGCAGGGTGGTTGTGCTTGGGAATGTCCAGGAATGACCATGCTGGCACCTCTGGCAGGTTCATCCCTGCCCTCAGGTGTCTCCAAGGTAGGTCCAGAAGCAAAGGCCACCTAATCCACATGCCACCCAAAACTGGCAGCAGCTGACTGCTCCTGCTGGCAACTGCTGACCCCTGAGCTGTGTTTGTCCCTTCAGATCAGACTCCCCTTGCAGGATGGGAGAAGGAGCAAATCCATAGAAGAGCGAGAGGAGGAATATCAGCGGGTCAGGGAGCGGATATTTGCACGAGAGGTAAGTTTGGATCAACCACCCCCCTGCCAGGATCCTCCTGGAGATTTGGGCCAGAAAGTGGCCTTGAATATGCCAAGAGGTCAGATCTTGTTGCATTTCCTACCAATTTCCCCGAATTTTGGGGATGTGGCAGTGTATTCCAGCTGCCAACAAAGATGTTTGAGGTTCTGGGGTGGAGGAGCCACACCTGCAGCCTCCAGTCTGCTCCTTCCCTAAAATTTCAGGGAGGAATGGATGCAGTCCTGCTCCTTGCTGCCCGAAACATTATAACTTTATGCTGGAGCATTTTTGGGGTGATCAGAAAATCATTTCCTGCCCCAAAGGAAGCAGCAGCTGCATCTCCCAGTTTCTCCTTGCTGCAGCTTCCACCTCCTGACCCAGCAGTGCAGGGCTCTGCTTTTCCAGGAGGAATTTGGGCATTCCCAGGAGGGATTTGGGCATTCCCAGGAGGAATTTCATCCTTCCAAGGAGGAATTTAGGCCTTCCTAGAAGGAATTTGAGCATTCCCAGGAGGAATTTGGGCATTAGCAGGAGGAATTGGGCATTCCCAGGAGGAATTTGTGCATTGGCAGGGGAGGAATTTAGTCCTTGCAGGAGGAATTTGGGCCTTCCCAAATGCTCCAAATGCTGCATTTAGGTCATAAAACCCCCTTTTTATGCCTGGCCTTGGTTGTCACATGGACAGAGGTACCATCAAAGCTGCCTCAGTGGAGGAGGGAGCTGAAAACTCAGATTTGAGAGATCTCAGGGATCAGGAAAGGGCTGGATGGAGACCCACAGGGAGCTGGAGTGCAGGAGCCTCAGCACCACACCTCAGCACACCCTGTGTGCCAGCCCCACCCTTTGGAATCCCCTGGCTTTGTTTTTTCACAGTTTCTAAGTGTCCTTTTCCTTTCCTTCCCCATCTCCACGTTCCTGCTCCAGTCTGGCCAGAACGGATACCTCACAGACAGCAGGTGAGTGCTGCCCCTGCAGCCCCTGGCAGTGTCACCAAAGCCCTGCATGGCTCCAAAAAGCTGCTTTTCCCTCGTCACACTCTCCACAGAATGCTTTGCTTGTAGCTCTCACAGACAGAGGTCAGATTTGTGGGGATTTCTTTGTGCTGAATCCCCCCATGCACAGCTGCTTGAAGGTGTTTTCTTTCAATTTTGAGTCCTTTTTTGGCTGATTCATCAATTAAAAAGGAGGGTGGGAATGGGAGCAATTCCAGCAGGGAGGAATTCCAGCAGTTTTCAAACCATTCCCCAAAAGGATGGGAAATCCCTGCCCTTACAGTGCCAGGATAGCATTAGGATCAGGCAGGGTTGTCCCCAATCCCTGATTATCAACTCGGGGTGACTTAACAGTGACAGTGAAGTGTCTCAGGCTCCAGCTGAGCTGCTGAGGGCACTGGGAACGTGTTTGAGCAGCATTTTCTTGTTAAGCAGTTTTCCCAGGGATGAAAGGGCTGGAGTGAGGCTGAGTCACCTGGCCCTGAGGTCTGGGGACAAAGAAGGGGGTGAAAAGGGACACAGCCTCATCCCTGCTGTGCTCTGCTCTCCCAAAAGCTCTGGAGATGCTGCAGCTCTGTGTGGGACAGGACAGGAGGATCTGAAAATGCAGTCAGGACTGGAAAATGCAGTCACAGGGGCTGTGTCCTGGGGTCTGCCTGCATTCAGGACAGCAAGGACAGGTCTCAGATCTGTGGGGTGGAGTAAAACTCCCCAAAATTGGAACAAAAACCTTGTTGCAGATGCAGCTGCAGCTCTGGGAGCTTCCTGGCTGTGGTTCCCAGGCCCAATCTGCTTTGGGGTTGCCCTGGATGAGAGGGGAGAGCCTCAGCACCATTTTGAGCTCAATGACCTTGTTCTGCTTTCCAAGAGATGCATTTCTGGCTCTCACCTGCTGCCAGAACCCCAGGGCATCACCTCAGCAGCTCCTTCCAAGCCTCTCTTTGTGCTCAGCAGCTCTTCCTCTCCATCCTCCCCAGGGAAAGCCATTCCCAGCTGGGCTGGTGGAGCGGGCTCACTGCTTGGGGACATCCCAAAAAGTCCTGCTGTGGCCAGAGCTGAGGCAGGGTGGTCAGTGAGGGCACAGCTCTGGGTGTAGCAACATCCCAGAATCCTGGAATTTGGGTTTGGGTGGTAAGGGACTTTAAAACTCATCCTTTTCCCCCCTCCCTGCCTTGGACAGAGACACCTTCCACTCTCCCAGATTGCTCCAAGCCCCTTCCAGGCTGGCCTTGGACACTTGCAGGGATGGGGCAGCCCCAGCTTTGGGCAAACAGGCCCAGCTGGGCAGAAATCCTCAGCAGGAAGTGGTCTCCAAGATCTCCATCAGCCTCGTCTCCAGACCTTTAAAAGCTCCTTGTTCTGACATGAGGTCTTCAGCACCTTTTTTTCTGACCCTGCTGGGGGTCTCTTCCAGGCTGGAGAAGAGATCTTTTCCTGACCTTGCTGAGGTCTCTTCAAGGAGATCTTTTTCTGACCCTGCTGGGATCTGTTCCAGGCTGGGGAAGAGATTTTTTTCTCTTACCTTTCTGGGGTCTGTTCCAGGCTGGAGAAGAGATCTACCCTGGCTGTACTGGTGCAGCACCAGCAGCTCTGCCACTGTCCCTTCCCTGGAGCCCAGTTTGACTCCTCTGCTCTCTGCAGGGGCAACAGGGAGGGGCTGAGCCTGCTGGGGTCTGTTCCAGGTTGGGGAAGAGATTTTTTTCTGACCCTGCTGAGGTCTCTTCCAGGAGATCTTTTTGTGATCCTGCTGGGGTCTGTTCGAGGCTGGGGAAGAGATCTTTTTGTGACCCTGCTGAGGTCCCTTCAAGGAGATCTTTTTCTGACCTTGCTGGGGTCTCTTCCAGGCTGGGGAGGAGATCTTTTTCTAACCCAGCTGGGGAAGAGATCTTTTTTTTCTGACCCTGCTGGGGTCAGTTCCAGGCTGGAGAAGAGATGTTTTTCTGACCTTGCTGAGGTCTGTTCCAGGCTGGGCAAGAGATCTTTTTGTGACCCAGCTGGGGAAAAGATCTTTTCCTGACCCTGCTGGGGTCTGTTCCAGACTTTTTTCTGACCCTGCTGGGGTCTGTTCCAGGCTGGGGAGGAGATCTGCCCTGGCTGTACTGGTGCAGCACCAGCAGCTCTGCCACTGTCCCTTCCCTGGAGCCCAGTTTGACTCCTCTGCTCTCTGCAGGGGCAACAGGGAGGGGCTGAGCCGGGCCTCGGGCAGCCGCCAGAGCAGCACCGAGAGCGAGATCAAATCCCTGGAGCCGCGGCCCTGGAGCAGCACGGGACTCGGACGGCTCCATCCGCAGCCTGAGGCCACCTGTCACCAAAGCCAGCAGCTTCAGTGGCATCTCCATCCTCACCCGGGGGGACAGCATCGGGAGCAGCAAGGGCAGCACGGCCAGCAGGGCCTCACGGGCAGGTACGGGCTGCGGGTGCCAGGCAGGTGCCAAAGGGCACCTGGCACAGTGATCTGGGCTGGGAAATGGAGCTCTTTACCTGCCAAAGGGCACCTGGCACACTGATCTGGGCTGGGAAATGGAGCTCTTTACCTGCCAAAGGGCACCTGGCACAGTGATCTGGGATGGGAAATGGAGCTCTTTACCTGCCAAAGGGCACCTGGCACAGTGATCTGGGCCTGGGAAATGGAGCTCTTTACCTGCCAAAGGGCACCTGGCACAGTGATCTGGGATGGGAAATGGAGCTCTTTACCTGCCAAAGGGCACCTGGCACACTGATCTGGGCTGGGAACTGGAGCTCTACCTGCCAAAGGGCACCTGGCACAGTGATCTGGGATGGGAAATGGAGCTCTTTACCTGCCAAAGGGCACCTGGCACACTGATCTGGGATGGGAAATGGAGCTCCTTACCTGCCAAAGGGCACCTGGCACAGTGATCTGGGATGGGAAATGGAGCTCCTTACCTGCCAAAGGGCACCTGGCACACTGATCTGGGATGGGAAATGGAGCTCCTTACCTGCCAAAGGGCACCTGACACACTGATCTGGGCTGGGAAATGGAGCTCTTTACCTGACAAAGGGCACCTGGCACAGTGATCTGGGATGGGGAAATGGAGCTCTTTACCTGCCAAAGGGCACCTGACACACTGATCTGGGCTGGGGAAATGGAGCTCTTTACCTGACAAAGGACACCTGGCAGACAGGTTTAGGGTTAGGAAACTGGAGCTATTTCCCTGGTGAAGAACACCTGATTGTCTCTAGTCTGTCACCAGGACTGACAGATTTAGTGTTGGGGAACTGGAGCTCTTTTTCTGCCAAAGGGCACCTGGCACACTGATTTGGGGTTGGGGAAATGGAGCTCTTTACCTGCCAAAGGGCACCTGGCACACTGATCTGGGCTGGGAAATGGAGCTCTTTACCTGCCAAAGGACACCTGGCAGACAGGTTTAGGGTTAGGAAACTGGAGCTCTTTCTCTGCCAAAGGGCACCTGGCACACTGATTTGGGCTGAGGATGGAGCTCTTTACCTGCCAAAGGACCCCTGATTGTTTCCAGTCTGTCACCAGGACTGACAGATTTAGTGCTGAGGAACTGGAGTTCTTTCTCTGCCAAAGACACCTGACTGTCTTCATGGTGTCCAGTCTGTCACCAGGACTGACAGATTTGGGGTTGGGGAACTGGAGCTCTTTCCCTGCCAAAGGGCACCTGGCACACTGATTTGGGCTGGGGAAATGGAGCTCTTTACCTGACAGAGGATACCTTGCAGATGGGTTTAGGGTTAGGAAACTGGAGCTCTTTGTCTGCCAAAGGGCACCTGGCACACTGATTTTGGGCTGGGGAACTGGAGCTCTTTCTCTGCCAAAGGATACCTGGCAGACAGGTTTATGGTTGGGGAACTGAAACTCTTTACCTGACAAAGGACACCTGATATTCTCCAGTCTGTCACCAGGACTGACAGATTTGGGGTTGGGGAACTGGAGCTCTTGCCCTGCCAAAGGACACCTGGCAGACAGGTTTAGGGTTGGGGAACTGGGGTTTGTGATGCTGTGGTTCAAACAGGACATGGGTGGCACCAGGATCTCGGTACCCTGGCGTGGCTGTGCCGTCTGGTTGTGCCACATGGTTCATCACCAACTTCTTCAGAACTCACCATCCCCAGTGCAATACAATACAATACAATATTGCAGTCGTTCACCATTCTGAATTAATGCAGTCAGATGGGTGCCCTCCCCTTTTCTCCTGGTTCCCAGCCCTCTGTGCCTGTTTCTCTGTTCCAGATTTGGTGTTAGGTGCCCCTGAGGCCTTAATATAATATAGTATGATAGATATAATATATTATATGATATGATGATATGATATGGTATAAATATAATATGGTATGGTATAACATAGAAATTGTTCAGCATTCTGAATCAATGCAGTCAGATGCATCTATACCTGCCCCCCTCTTTTCTCCTGGATCCCAGCCCTCTGTGCCTGTTTCTCTGTTCCAGATTTGGTGCTAGGTGCCTCTGAGTCCTCAATACAATACAATATAATATAATATAATATAGCACTTGTTCAGCATTCTGAATTAATGCAGTCAGATGCATCCTATGGGTTCCCTCCTCTTTTCTCCTGGTTCCCAGCCCTGTGTGCCTGTTTCTCTGTTCCAGAATTGGTGCCCCTGAGTCCTTAATACAATGCAATGCAATACAATACAGTACAATGCAATGCAATGCAATGCAATGCAATGCAATGCAATGCAATGCAATACAATACAATGCAATACAATACAATACAATACAATACTGCAATCATTCACCATTCTGCAGATGCATCCTATGGGTGCCCTCCTCTTCTCTCCTGGATCCCAGCCCTGTGTGCCTGTTTCTCTGTTCCAGATTTGGTGCCCCTGAGTCTAGAATAGAATAGAATATAATGGAATAGAATAGAATAGAATAGAATAGAATAGAATAGAATAGAATAGAATAGAATAGAATAGAATAGAATGGAATGGAATGGAATGGAATGGAATGGAATGGAATAGAATAGAATGGAATAGAATAGAATAGAATGCAATATTGCAATCGTTCACCATTCTGAATCAATGCCATCAGATGCATTCTATGGGTGCCCTCCTCTTCTCTCCTGGATCCCAGCCCTGTGTGCCCGTTTCTGTGTTGCAGGCTTGGTGCTGGGTGCCCCTGAGTCCTTAATACAATACAATACAATACAATACAATACAATACAATACAATACAATACAATACAATACAGTACAATACAATATTGCAATCGTTCACCATTCTGCAGATGCATCCTATAGGTTCCCTCCTCTTCTCTCCTGGATCCCAGCCCTGTGTGCCCGTTTCTGTGTTGCAGGCTTGGTGCTGGGTGCCCCTGAGTCCTGCAGCCAGTCCCCATCCTCCCAGGCCAGCCGTGGCCTCCTGCCCTGCACGGCCCCGCAGCCCCCCGGGCTGCCCCCAGCCCAGCAGCAGCCGGCCATGAGCAGCCCCATGATGTCCCAGGTGAGTCCCACAAGGCACTTTTTGGGGGGAATTTTATACCTTTACTAGGATATATCTGTTTATTTTTTATTACTTGCTTAACTTGGTTTTCTTAACATGATCCATAAATTCTCAAATCCGTGCCCTGCCCTTTTCTCCTGGGTCCCAGCCCTCTGTGCCTCTCTCTCTGTTCCAGGTTTGGTGCCTCCTTCTTTCCTCCCCTTTCCTTCCTCCTCTTTCTCCCTTTTTTTCTTTCTTCCTTTTTCTCCCTTTTTTTCTTCCTTTTCCTCCCTTTCCTTCTTCCTTTTCTTCCCCTTTCCTTCTTCCTTTTCCTCCCTTTCCTTCTTCCTTTTCCTCCATTTTCCTTTAATTTAAGCAGGAGAGATTTAGATCACAACTCAAAGTTTGTCTAATTTTTGAATTACTTTCAGCTAAAAAAAAAGCTGAAAGTAGTTCAGATTTTTTGCTGAAGCAGTAATTCTGGTTTTTTGCTGGCATTAAGCATTGCTAGGTGTGAAAAACGCCAATCGCTTGTGTTGATATTTTAAAAGTTTAATAGTAATAAAATAGTTCTAGAAATAGTAATAAAAATTAGAGCAATAAGAATTTGGACAATCAGAGTTAGGACAATAAAAGCAAAGAATTATGGACACTTCCTGGGCACTAAGCCCCCAAAAATCATGGCTGGCTAACAAAGGATTAACCCTTAAAAGCAATAACCTGTTGCATATTCATATATCCTACACATAATGCAAACTTTCTTTTCAAACAAAGGACATCTTCTGCTTAATTTCTGCCCCCTCCCCATTTGTAAATTGATTTATTTGCCTCCTAGAAGTCTGGAGGGAATCTGGTTCTTCCTGATAAGGAGGCAATAATTCTTCTTTTGGGATCTTGGTGTCTGTTTGTTGTTATCTTACCCATTTCTTGAGCTAGTTACAAAAAGTATCTTAGTTTCTATTTTAATATTATGCTGTAGCTAAAAAACTATATTTATGACACTAATTTTAAAGGATTAATACAGTACTACAAAATTAATACAACATAACACTTACAGTATTCATTTTAATATTTGCAAAGAGCCAATCATGTAATATGAATTTTTAACACACATTTTTCACAACACAGCAATTTTAATGCTGTGAAAGTCCAGTCTGTTCAAAGGGCATGAGTTATATCTGATAGCAATTATGATTCATTGCTCAGAAAAGTCTCTCCTGTTCCAAGGTCCTAATTCAAAACCTTCCTCCATGTCTGTACCTTCATCCACTATCTCTGTAAGATTTTTTTAATAATTTTCATTTCCTACCTCTCTTTCTCTTGTATGATAAAAATTTCTTTGATGCTCTGGGTGCTCTGGGCTCACACCTGTGGCAGAGCAGGAGAAGGTTGGGCTGTGCTGTGCCTGAGGGGTTCTGTGGGATATCCCACAGAATTCCCAGCTCTGCTGGGCCAGCAGCATCCCTGGAAAAGGATCTGTAGCCTTTGGATGAGTGAAAAACTGGAATTTGTTCCCCTCAGGACCAGCCCCAATGGGTGTTGGATTTGAGCTCTCCAGGACTGGTGTTCTGAAGTCCTGGAGCAGCTCCAGGGGTGCTCTGCTCCCTGAATTAAACCAAGGGATGTTCCAGGGCTGGAACCCCCCAGGAAGCACCCCTGGGTGACATTCCTGTGCATTTGTTCTGCTCCTGAGGGATTCTGTGGGATATCCCACAGAATTCCCAGCTCTGCTGGTCCAGCAGCATCCCTGGAAAAGGATCTGTAGCCTTTGGATGAGTGAAAAACTGGAAGCAGCTCCTTCCCCTCAAGACAGCCTGAGGTGCTGGATTTGAGCTCTCCAGGATTGGTGTTCTGGAGTCCTGGAGCAACACCAGGGGTGCTCTCCTCCCTGAATTAAACCAAGGGATGTTCCAGGGCTGGCACCCTCCAGGAAGCACCCATGGGTGACATTTCTGTGCATTTATTCTGCTCCTGTGTGGCCCAGCCCCAGCCCAGCCCTGTCCTGCTGCAGGAGTGGGGATGGATGAGGTGGGAACCATCCCACTGTGGGGTTTGGGGGGCAAATTCCTGTGGTGTGGGGCTATCCCTGGCACCTCCCTGTGCCACCACACTGGTGCTGGATCTCGTCCTGCTCAGGGGCTCTCTGGGGATCCTCTGGCACCACCTTGGACTCACCCTGCAGCAAAGAGCTGCTGGAGTTACACTGGAGGGCTTCAAAATGCAACAGGGTGCTGGATAATGATCCCAAGGCTCCCTTCCCCATGGGAAGTTGGACCAGGTGTTCTTCTGAGGTCCCTTCCAAGCTGGGCTGTCCATGATTCTCATGTTTTCACTAGGACTGAGAGGAGGGAAGAACCTCCTGGGAAAGCTTTGAGTGCAAGTAGCAGGAGCAGCTCCTTGCTCCAGCTGTAGGAGAAGGAGGAGCTGGGAGTTCTGGGGCTCTGGAGTGGCTCCAGGGTTGTGGATCATTTTTTGGAGGATTCTGAGCCTCAAGGAATGAGCTGGAGCTGGAATAGCAGAGTCCCTGGGTGGGATCTCATGCAGGATCATTGTGTTGTGGTTTCAGTTTGGATCTTCTGCTGTCTCATCCGAGGGTTTAGGGCCTGGAAGAACTGATTTCAGGTTGTTTGATTGTTGGTGAAGGCTCTGGAAATGCACCATGCCCATGTTCATGTCACCAAAGATTCAATCAAATCATCCAGCACTGACCATTGGTGCCCAAAGCACGGGGTGTGGATTTTAGTGAGGGGCTGCTTAAAGTGCTCCAGGTGACAAAGCAGGGGTCCCTGCCAAGGTGAGTGTGCAGGAGTGGCCAAGGAGCACTGCAGGGAATGCTGGAAACAGGAGAGACACGAGGGCAGTGCTGGGAGACATGGCTCTGCTGCTGCTCCCTGGTGTCACTTTTCCTGCCAGGCAGGAGCTGCTGTGGGGCCGTCACCCCTCCCCAGCTCCTCAGAGCCTCTGGCTGTGCCTGATGGGATGGATGCTGCCCTGGAATGGTTTCTGTGCTCCCCAACTCCCTGCAACGCCCTCTGTGTTTGCAGTTGGCTCACTTGACTAACCTTGTTGTTCCTTCTTTCTCTCCTTCCTTCCTTCCTTCCTTCCTTCCTTCCTTCCTTCCTTCCTTCCTTCCTTCCTTCCTTCCTTCCTTCCTTCCTTCCTTCCTTCCTTCCTTCCTTCCTTCCTTCCTTCCTTCCTTCCTTCCTTCCTTCCTTCCTTCCTTCCTTCCTTCCTTCCTTCCTTCCTTCCTTCCTTCCTTCCTTCCTTCCTTCCTTCCTTCCTTCCTTCCTTCCTTCCTTCCTTCCTTCCTTCCTTCCTTCCTTCCTTCCTTCCTTCCTTCCTTCCTTCCTTCCTTCCTTCCTTCCTTCCTTCCTTCCTTCCTTCCTTCCTTCCTTCCTTCCTTCCTTCCTTCCTCCCTCCCTCCCTCCCTCCCTCCCTCCCTCCCTCCCTCCCTCCCTTTTCCTCCTTCCTCTTCTTTCATTTTCCTTCCTTCCTCCCTTTTCCTTCTTGTTTCCTTCCTTTCCTCTTTCTTTTTCCTCCTTCTTCCTTCTTTTTCCTCCCTCTTCCTCCTTCCTTCTCCTCCCTTTTCCTCCTCCTTTTCCTTCCCTTTCCTTCTCCCTTCTCCTCCCTTTTCCTCCTTCTTTTCCTCCCTTTTCCTCCCTTTTCCTTCTTCCTTTTCCTCCCTTTTTCTCCTCCCTTTTCCTTCCTTTTCCTCCCTTTTCCTCCTCCCTTTTCCTCCTTCTTTTTCCTCCTTCTTTTTCCTCCCTTTTCCTCCTTCTTTTTCCTCCTTCTTTTTCCTCCCTTTTCCTCCTTCTTTTTCCTCCTTCTTTTTCCTCCCGTTTCCTCCTTCTTTTTCCTCCTCCCTTTTCCTCCCTTTTCCTTCTTCCTTTTCCACCCTTTTCCTCCTTCCCTTCCCTTCCCTTCCCTTCCCTTCCCTTCCCTTCCCTTCCCTTCCCTTCCCTTCCCTTCCCTTCCCTTCCCTTCCCTTCCCTTCCCTTCCCTTCCCTTCCCTTCCCTTCCCTTCCCTTCCCTTCCCTTCCCTTCCCTTCCCTTCCCTTCCCTTCCCTTCCCTTCCCTTCCCTTCCCTTCCCTTCCCTTCCCAACTTCCCTTCCCGGAACTTCCCTTCCCGGAACTTCCCTTCCCTTCCCAACTTCCCTTCCCTTCCCTTCCCTTCCCTTCCCTTCCCTTCCCTTCCCTTCCCTTCCCTTCCCTTCCCTTCCCTTCCCTTCCCTTCCCTTCCCTTCCCTTCCCTTCCCTTCCCTTCCCTTCCCTTCCCTTCCCTTCCCTTCCCTTCCCTTCCCTTCCCTTCCCTTCCCTTCCCTTCCCTTCCCTTCCCTTCCCTTCCCTTCCCTTCCCTTCCCTTCCCTTTCCTCTCCTTTCCTCCCTTTTCCTCCTTCCTTCTCCTTTTTTCTCCTCCCTTTTCCTCCCCTCTCCTGCCCCCTTCCCCTGCTCTCTCCATCCCTCTCTGCTGGTCGTAGCCGGTCCCGGCGCTGCAGCCCGTTCCGTACTCTCCAAGCTCCTGCCCCCAAGTCCTCTTGCCAGTCTCTCCACCCCAGCAGTACAGCCTGGTACAAACCCCAGTTCCTCTTCTGCACTGTCTGTTGTGCTCTGTGCTGTGTTTGTGTTGTGTGAGCTTGTGCTGATCAGCTATGTCCCAAAAAACCCAGCCCTGGGGTTGGGGTTCACGGAGCTCTGCCATGCCTGAGGCCACGGGGCCACCACCGCTGGAGTTGTGGTCTTGGGAAGAGCTTGGGAAGAGCAAATTCCAAGCCCAGAGCTCCCCAGCAAGGCCTGAGGCCAGGGGGCCACCACTGCTGGACTGAAAAGAGACTGGGAATAACAAATTCTAAGCCCAGAACAGATGCTTGAGGCCACGAGGCCACCACTGCTGGACTGGTGGCCTTGGGAAGAGCCTGGGAAGAGCAAAATCCAAGCCCAGAGCTCCCCAGCAATGCTTGAGGCCACGTGGCCACCATTGCTGGAATTGTGGCCTTGGAAGGAACCTGGGAAGAGCAAAATCCAAGCCCAGAGCTCCACAGCAGATGCGTGAAGTCACCAGACCACCACCGCTGGAGTTGTGGCCTTGGGAAGAGCAAATTCCAAGCCAGAGTTCCCCAGCAGATGCTTGAGGCCACGGGGCCACCACTGCTGGACTGGTGACCTTGGGAAGAGCCTGGGAAGAGCAAATTGCAAGCCCAGAGCTCCCCAGCAAGGCCTGAGGCCTTGGGGCCACCACTGCTGGACTGGAAAGAGCCTGGGAATAACAAATTCTAAGCCCAGAGCAGATGCTTGAGGCCACGAGACCACCACTGCTGGAGTTGTGGCCTTGGGAAGAGAGCAAATTCTAAGAAGGAGCTCCCCAGCAATGCCTGGGGCCACGTGGCCACCATTGCTGGAGTTGTGGCCTTGGAAAGAGCCTGGGAAGAGCAAATTGCAAGCCCAGAGCAGATGCTTGAGGCCACCAGACCACCACTGCTGGAGTTGTGGCCTTGGAAAGAGCAAATTGCAAGCCAGAGCTCCCCAGCAATGCCTGAGGCCACGAGACCACCACTGCTGGAGTTGTGGCTTCTGAAGAAGCCTGGGAAGAACAAATTCTAAGCCCAGAGCAGATGCCTGGGGCCACGTGGCCACCATTGCTGGAGTTGTGGCCTTGGAAGGAGCCTGGGAAGAGCAAATTGCAAGCCCAGAGCTCCCCATGCCATGCCTGAGGCCAGGGGGCCACCGCTGCTGGACTGGTGGCCTTAGGAAGAGCCTGGGAAAAACAAATTCTAAGCCCAGAGCAGATGCTTGAGGCCACGAGACCACCACTGCTGGAGTTGTGGCCTTGGAAAGAGCCTGGGAAGAGCAAATTCCAAGCCCAGAGCTCCCCAGCAGTGCCTGAGGCCACGGGGCCACCACTGCTGGACTGGTGGCCTTGGAAAGAGCCTGGGAAGAGCAAATTGCAAGCCCAGAGCTCCCCAGCAGAACCCTGAGGCCATGGGGCCACCACTGCTGGACTGGAAAGAGCCTGGGAATAACAAATTCTAAGCCCAGAGCAGATGCTTGAGGCCACGAGACCACCACTGCTGGAGTTGTGGCCTTGGGAAGAGAGCAAATTCTAAGAAGGAGCTCCCCAGCAATGCCTGGGGCCACGTGGCCACCATTGCTGGAGTTGTGGCCTTGGAAAGAGCCTGGGAAGAGCAAATTGCAAGCCCAGAGCAGATGCTTGAGGCCACCAGACCACCACTGCTGGAGTTGTGGCCTTGGAAAGAGCAAATTGCAAGCCAGAGCTCCCCAGCAATGCCTGAGGCCACGAGACCACCACTGCTGGAGTTGTGGCTTCTGAAGAAGCCTGGGAAGAACAAATTCTAAGCCCAGAGCAGATGCCTGGGGCCACGTGGCCACCATTGCTGGAGTTGTGGCCTTGGAAGGAGCCTGGGAAGAGCAAAATCCAAGCCCAGAGCTCCCCATGCCATGCCTGAGGCCAGGGGGCCACCGCTGCTGGAGTTGTGGCCTTGGAAAGAGCCTGGGAAAAACAAATTCTAAGCCCAGAGCAGATGCTTGAGGCCACGAGACCACCACTGCTGGAGTTGTGGCCTTGGAAAGAGCCTGGGAAGAGCAAATTCCAAGCCCAGAGCTCCCCAGCAGTGCCTGAGGCCAGGGGGCCACCACTGCTGGAGTTGTGGCCTTGGAAAGAGCCTGGGAAGAGCAAAATCCAAGCCCAGAGCTCCCCAGCAGTGCCTGAGGCCACAGGCCACCATTGCTGGAATTGTGGCCTTGGAAGGAACCTGGGAAGAGCAAAATCCAAGCCCAGAGCTCCACAGCAGATGCGTGAAGTCACCAGACCACCACCGCTGGAGTTGTGGCCTTGGGAAGAGCAAATTCCAAGCCAGAGCTCCCCAGCAGATGCTTGAGGCCACGGGGCCACCACTGCTGGACTGGAAAGAGCCTGGGAATAACAAATTCTAAGCCCAGAGCAGATGCTTGAGGCCACGAGACCACCACTGCTGGAGTTGTGGCCTTGGGAAGAGAGCAAATTCTAAGAAGGAGCTCCCCAGCAATGCCTGGGGCCACGTGGCCACCATTGCTGGAGTTGTGGCCTTGGAAAGAGCCTGGGAAGAGCAAATTGCAAGCCCAGAGCAGATGCTTGAGGCCACGAGACCACCACTGCTGGAGTTGTGGCTTCTGAAGAAGCCTGGGAAGAACAAATTCTAAGCCCAGAGCAGATGCTTCAGGCCACGTGGCCACCATTGCTGGAGTTGTGGCCTTGGAAGGAGCCTGGGAAAGAGCAAATTGCAAGCCCAGAGCTCCCCATGCCATGCCTGAGGCCAGGGGGCCACCACTGCTGGACTGGTGGCCTTAGGAAGAGCCTGGGAAAAACAAATTCTAAGCCCAGAGCAGATGCTTGAGGCCACGAGACCACCACTGCTGGACTGGTGGCCTTGGAAAGAGCCTGGCAAAAGCAAATTGCAAGCCCAGAGCTCCCCAGCAGATGCGTGAGGCCATGGGGCCACCACTGCTGGAAAGAGCCTGGGAAGAGCAAATTGGAAGCCCAAAGCTCCCCAGCAGAAGCCTGAGGCTATGGGGCCACCACTGCTGGAGTTGTGGCCTTGGGAAGAGCAAATTGCAAGCCCAGAGCTCCCCAGCAGTGCTTGTGCTCCGTGCTGGGGTCTGGGGTCCATGGTTGCCCTGTGGGCTCAGCCAAGCCCTTTTGTTGTCTCCACGGGGATCTTTTGGGCGTGGTGTCCCCCAGGGGGATGTGGCAGCTGGGCTGGAGTCACCCCTGCCTGCGTGGGACCCCAACATCTGCTGAGCATTTGTCCCCTCAGCTCGCATGTCCCCCTGTCCTGCTCTGGCTCTGTGCCTCATGTGTGGGGGGCCTTTTTGGGGGGGGGGTTTCTCCCAGATCAGGGAGAAGGGGTCTGCATTTACCAGCAGGGCTGTGTCCCACGTGCCATCCTCCTCCTCCTCCTCCCTGCTCCAGGCCGACGAGCTCAGCAGCCCCTTCGGGCAGATCAGCCTCAGCCGCCAGGGCTCCACGGAAGCTCCGGATCCTTCCTCGGCCATGTTCCAGTCGTCCCTCATGTCCCAGCACCCTCAGCAGCCAGGATTCATCATGGCCAGCCCTGGGCAGCCCATTCCCACCTCCAGCTACTCTGCCTCGGGCCACACAGCCCCCCCCCAGCCGGTGCTGCAGCCCCAGGGCTACATTCAGCCCCCCCAGCAGGTGAGGACAGCAGGGACGTGGTGGGAGGTTCTGTTCTGTTCCCTTCTGTTGAAGGAAGGGAATGGATGAGTCTGATTCCATGTTCTTAGAAGGCTAATTTATATATTTTTTAATAATTTAGAATAAATATAATATGATATGATATGATATGATATGATATAATATAATACAATATAATATAATATAATATAATATAATATAATATAATATAAGATATATAAATATAATATATCGACATATTATACAATATATATTATATATAATGATATATTATATTATAATCAATAATATTATATTAATATATATGATATAATGTAATATTAAAATTATAATATAATAGAATATTATATTGTATTATATCATATTGTATTATATATAATATAATATAATATATTAATATTAATATATGATATAGTATATGATGTATAAAAATATAATATATAATATGTATCGATATAATATATTGTATAATATATATTATATTAATATATAATATTATAATCAGTAATTATATAATATAGTATGAGTAATATTATATTAATATAGAAATTATATTATATTATATCATATTATGTTATATTATATTATATTATATTATATTATATTATATTATATTATATTATATTATATTATATTATATTATATTATATTACATTATATTATATTATATTATATTATATTATATTATATTATATTATATTATATTATATTATATTATATTATATTATATTATATTATATTATATTATATTATATATTGCTATACTAAAACTACACTAAAGGCTGCAGGTGCTGCAGCCCCAGGGCTACATTCAGCCCCCCCAGCAGGTGAGGACAGCAGGGACGTGGTGGGAGGTTCTGTTCCTGTTCAAGAAGGGAATGGATGAGTCTGACTCCATGTTCTTAGAAGGCTAATTTATATCTTTTTTAATAATTTAGAATAATTATAATATAATATTATATTATATTATATTATATTATATTATATTATATTATATTATAGTTTTAATAATATTATATTATATATTATTATAATGTTACATATTATTTATATATTAATATAGTATTAATTATATTATATAATTATTGATTATAGTATTATATATTAATATTATATATAATGTATTCTATATAATATATATTATATTATATATTAATATATTGTATGATATATTTATATATTATATTATATTATATTATATTATATTATATTATATCATATTATATTATATTATATTATATTATATTATATTATATTATATTATATTATATTATATTATATTATATTATATTATATTATATTATATATATTAAAGATTGCTATACTAAAACTACACTAAAGGCTGCAGGTGCTGCAGCCCCAGGGCTACATTCAGCCTCCCCAGCAGGTGAGGACACCAGGGACAGGGGTGGGAGTTTCTGTTCCTGTTGAAGGAAGGGAATGGATGAGTCTGATTCCATGTTCTTGGAAGGCTAATTTATATATTTTTAAAATAATTTATAATTATTATATTATATTATATTATATTATATTATATTATATTATATTATATATTGCTATACTAAAACTATACTAAAGGATACAGACAGAAGGCTACAAAGAATAATTTATAATAATTATATTAAAGAATGCTATACTAAAACTATACTAAAGGATACAGATAGAAAGCTACAAAGAATGATAATGAAAAATTCGTGATTCCTTCCAAAGTCCTGACACAGCCTGACTGTGATTGGTTATTAAGTCAAAACAATTGACATGAAACTAATTAAACATGCACCTGTTGGTAAAAAAAAATGTCCAAACCATATTCCAAAGCAGCAAAACACAGGAGAAGCAAATCAGATAATTATTGTTTTCATTTGTTTCCTGAGGCTTCTCAGCTTCCCAGGAGAAGAATCCTGGGCAAAGAGATTTTTTCAGAAAATATGATGGTAACAGACATCCCCAGAGCTGGCAGGCCAGGCGCTGCTGGGGAGTGGGTCCCTCTTTTTCTGCTGCTCTTTGGTGGTGGATCCCCCCACAGGGGGCCAGCCTGGGGGTCTCACACCCCCCGTTAGGCACAGGATGGTCCCCGTGTCCCTCTGACCCACAGGGCTCCTTCCTGGCACCCCCCGGGCCACTCGTGCCTCTCCGCAGTGGGGATGGACTCAGGGCTGACACCTCCAAGCTCTCTTTGGGGTCCTGCAGGCTTTTATGACCTGTGGGATTGTCCCCTGAGCTGTGAGGAGAGTTGTGCTGGGACAGGCTCGGGAAGGGTTCCCCGAGGAGCCAAAGCCCTGCCTGCTTCCCTTCAGCAGAAACCAGGCCAGGTGAGAGGGAAAACTGGTCCTGAGGGACCAGCTTTCCTGGTCCTGCTCCCTCCTGTGTCCTCACCATGGGTTTTCTTGTCCCTGCCAGATTCAGGTTTCTTACTACCCGCCCGGGCAGTACCCGAACTCCAGCCAGCAATACCGACCCCTCAGTCACCCAGTGGCCTACAGCTCCCAGCGCCCACAGCAGCTCCCCCAGCAGTCCCAGCAGCCAGGTAAGGGGTGACAGGGGGCGAGGGGGCAGCTTTCCCTTTGCTGCTGCTTTTGTTGGCTCCAGAGATCTCCCCTGGGCTGTCTGGGGCTGGGTTGTTCTTGCCCGTCTCCCACTCTGGGTTGGGAAGTTGGGATGTGTTCTTCCCCTCCCTCTCCTCTGAGCTCCCTGGGAAAGGGGATAAGATGGATTTAACCCCACTGAGGGGCTGCCAGGGCAATTTAAAGCCAGGAGCTTCCCTGGGTTGTGTTTCCATCTGCTCCAGTGGAAGCCCTTTCCCCACTCTTCAGCGGTATGTGGGGACAGAGGCAGGATTTAATTCCCTAAATCATAATTCTGGGGTTGTTTCCCATGTCCATCTGGGAAGTTACTCCATTGAAACCCTGTTCTGGCAGGTTTACAGCCAGTGATGTCCAACCAGCAGCAAACATACCAAGGCTGCTCTTGCTTGTCTCCCACACTGGGCTGGGAAGTTGGGATGTGTTCTTCCCCTCCCTCTCCTCTGAGCTCCCTGGGGAGGGGATGAGATAGATTTAACCCCACTGAGGGGCTCTCTAAATGTTAAATCTGGGGCTGTTTCCCGTGTCCAGCTGGGAAATTATTCCTTTGAAACCCTCTTCTGGCAGGTTTACAACCAGCAGTAAACATACCAAGGCTGCTCTTGCCTGTCTCCCGTTCTTGGCTGGGAAGTTGGGATGTGTTCTTCCCCTCCCTCTCCTCTGAGCTTCCTGGGGAGGGGATGAGATGGATTTAACCCCACTGAGGGGCTCTCTAAATGTTAAATCTGAGGTTGTTTCCCGTGTCCAGCTGGAAAATTACTCCATTGAAACCCTGTTCTGGCAGATTTACAACTAGCAGCAAACATTAACAAAGGTTGCTCTTGCTTGTCTCCCATTCTTGGCTGGGAAGTTGGGATGTGTTCTTCCCCTCCCTCTCCTCTGAGCTCCCTGGGGAGGGGATAAGATGGATTTAACCCCACTGAGGGGCTGCCAGGGCAATTTAAAGCCAGGAGCTTCCCTGGGTTGTGTTTCCATCTGCTCCAATGGAAGCCCTTTCCTCACTCTTCAGCGGTATGTGGGGATAGAGGCAGGATTTGATTCCCTAAATCTTAATTCTGGGGTTGTTTCCCGTGTCCAACTGGGAAGTTACTCCATTGAAACCCTCTTCTGGCAGGTTTACAGCCAGTGATGTCCAACCAGCAGCAAACATACCAAGGCTGCTCTTGCCTCTCTCCCACTCTGGGTTGGGAAGTTGGGATGTGTCCTTCCCCTCCCTCTCCTCTGAGCTCCCTGGGGAGGGGATGAGATGGATTTAACCCCACTGAGGGGCTGCCAGGGCAATTTAAAGCCAGGAGCTTCCCTGGGTTGTGTTTCCATCTGCTCCTTTCCTCTCTCTTCAGCGGTATGTGGGGACAGAGGCAGGATTTAATTCCCTAAATCATAATTCTGGGGTTGTTTCCCGTGTCCATCTGGGAAATTGCTCCATTGAAACCCTGTTCTGGCAGGTTTACAGCCAATGATGTCCAACCAGCAGCAAACATACCAAGGTGTGGTGGGGGTGCAGCAGGCTCAGCCCCCCGGGCTCCTCAACAGCCAGAGGAACAACATGGGGGGCCAGATGCAGAACGTGATGGGGGTGCAGCAGGCACAGCCCCCCGGGCTCCTCAGCAGCCAGAGGAGTGGGATGGGCAGCCAGATGCAAGGTCTGATGGTCCAGTACACACCACTGCCTTCGTACCAGGTGAGAACCTGCTGCTCCCCAGCCTGGGCTGCTGGGAGGGGGCCCTGCCTGGCAGGATGTGCCCAAGGGATGGAGCCAGGGGTGGGGATTTGCTCACAGGGCTGGGGAGGGCACATCCGTGTGGGGATTTGTGGGGCAGGAGGGCTGGGAGAATCTCTTGGAGGGGTTGTGCCTTGGGGAGGCTGCTCTGGGCTGTAAGAAAAAATCCACCTGAGGTCTCTTCACCCTGCTGGTGTCTCCTTGGGCTCTGTTACCTGCTGCTTTCCTGCCTGCCCAGGTTCCCATGGCCAGTGAGTCCCAGAACGTGGTCCAGCAGCCCTTCCAGCAGCCAGTGCTGGTGCCAGCCAGCCAGTCTGTGCAGGGCGGGCTCCAGGCTGGAGGGGTCCCCATCTACTACAGTGTCATCCCCACTGCCCAGCAGAATGGCACCAGGTAAGGCTCTGGCTGTGCCCACTGTGCCCACAGTGGGGGTTTTGGGGTGGCCTGTCAAGGCCAGGAGTCAGGGATCTTTGTGGGTCCTTTCCAGCTTGGGAGATTCTGGGTTTGTTTGGTGGTTCCATGATGATCCTGCTCCCGTGGGTGCCACAAGTGCTGCTCCTCCCTGAGCTTGTCCATCCCTGGCTGCCTTGGTCAGGGCTTCCTGACCACCAGTGGGTCATACTCTGTGTGCCCAGCCCTGTCCTGTGTGCCCAGCCCTGTCCTGTGTGCCCAGCCCTCTCCTGTGTGCCCAGCCCTCTCCTGTGTGCCCAGCCATCCCAGAAAAGACAGAGCTGGCTGTGGGAATCAGAAAAATAGAAACTTCCACAGACACAGCAGGGTTTGATCTGCAGCCTTGGGAGAAGCTGGGATTGGTGTAAAAATACAACACCCAGACATTGAGGAGGAAAATCATAAATTTATGTTTCTGTGGTTCTATTCTAAGTAAGAATATGCCTTAAATAAGTGAGAAATTGCATTGATAAAGTGGTGAAGGGTTTATAATGTAGGAAACTATTGATAAGGTGATGAGGGGTTTATAATGTAGGAAACTGTATTGATAAGTTTGTGAGGGGTTTTTAATGTAAGAAACTGTATTGATAAGGTGGTGAGGGGTTTATGATGTAAGAAACTGCATTGATAAAGTGGTGAAGGGTTTATAATGTAGGAAAGTATTGATAAGGTGATGAGGGTTTATAATATAGGAAACTGCATTGATAAAGTGGTGAAGGGTTTATAATGTAGGAAACTGCATTGATAAAGTGGTGGAGGGTTTATAATGTAGGGGTGTGGTTGTATAGAATAAACCAAAAGTTTAAATGTTATAACAGAAGCATCTGTGTGAATGTGAGCTAGAAGCCCATTAGACAAAAGTGTCCACAGTGCACCAGGAGTGAGTAAAGGTGATAGGTTAGAAAAACAAAATAAACCCTGTAGCAACTGTTTATTGGTTAAAAAGTTCTGTATTACCTTGTAACAAAGAAACTTGTGACTACTCTGAGCTATGACCAAAACCTTCCTCCTCTAAAACCTCCCAGCCTCTGAGGCTGATGTTTATCCAGGCAATACATCATCCTTAGCCCAAAAATAATCCCATCCTTTCACTAAAAGCAGTGACAATAACAGCCGGGAATAACCCGTGCAGGTGCCCCAGCTCTTCCTCCCCATCCCCATCCTCACCTGAGCCCTCTGTGCTCCACAGCCCGTCCGTGGGGTTCCTGCAGCCCCCTGGCTCCGAGCAGTACCAGATGCCGCAGTCCCCGGCGCCCTGCAGCCCCCCCCAGATGCAGCAGCAGTATTCAGGTACCAGGGGCAAGGCTGGCATCCACCCCCGAGCTGGCATCAGCCTTTGGATCACCTCACAGCCAAGCCTGGCAGCTCCAGGGCAGGGGGGTTCCTCAGGCTGGGCATGAGCAGGATGTTGCACTGGAATCTCCCTGCCGGGGTGGGCAGGGGGTGGAGGGAGATGGGTGGGCTGTGGGTTGGTGAGGGGGGGAAAGAACTGTGGTTGGGGAGGTTGGGGGTTCCTGCTGCCTGTCACAGCTGCTGGGAGTGAGCTGGAGCAGGATCTGAGCTGGGATGATGGAGGTTTGGGCCTGGGATGATGGAAATCTGGGCCTGGTGAGCTGCAGGATCTGAGCTGGGATGATGGAAATCTGGGCCTGGAATGATGGAGTTCTGGGCCTGGTGAGCTGCAGGATCTGGGCCTGGGATGATGGAGATCTGGGCCTGGAATGATGGAGGTCTGGGCCTGGGATGATGGAAATCTGGGCCTGGAATGATGGAAATCTGGGCCTGGGATGATGGAAATCTGGGCCTGGTGAGCTGCAGGATCTGAGCTGGGATGGTGGAAATCTGGGCCTGGGATGATGGAAATCTGGGCCTGGTGAGCTGCAGGATCTGAGCTGGGATGGTGGAGATCTGGGCCTGGAATGATGGAGGTCTGGGCCTGGGATGATGGAAATCTGGGCCTGGGATGATGGAAATCTGGGCTTGGTGAGCTGCAGGATCTGGGCTGGGATGATGGAAATCTGGGCCGAGGATGATGGAAATCTGGGCCTGGTGAGCTGCAGGATCTGAGCTGGGATGATGGAAATCTGGGCCTGGTGAGCTGCAGGATCTGAGCTGGGATGGTGGAAATCTGGGCCTGGAATGATGGAGGTCTGGGCCTGGGATGATGGAAATCTGGGCTTGGTGAGCTGCAGGATCTGGGCTGGGATGATGGAAGTCAGGACCTGGTAAGCTGCGGGATTTGGGCTGGGATGGTGGAAATCTGGGCCTGGAATGATGGAGGTCTGGGCCTGGGATGATGGAAATCTGGGCTTGGTGAGCTGCAGGATCTGGGCTGGGATGATGGAAGTCAGGACCTGGTAAGCTGCGGGATTTGGGCTGGGATGATGGAAATCTGGGCCTGGGATGATGGAAATCTGGGCCTGGTGAGCTGCAGGATCTGAGCTGAGATGATGTTTTGTAGCTGGATCTGTGCTTGGATCCTTTGCTGGAGTTTTGTGGAGATGTTCAGAGCAGTCACTGAGCTGCCATCCCTCAGCTTGGCCCCTGTGCTCCCCTTTCTCCTGGGTTAAACATCATCACCACCAGATGTAACCTTTGCTATTAGAGAGGAGTCCCCAGAGGGTCCTGGTGGGGTTTTTCCAGCCTGGAAAAATCACGAGTGGCAGAGGAGAGTCCAGAGTGGGATTGTGGGGAAGGGTGTGCAGTGGCAGGGTCGGGCAGGTGCCCTGTGTCTCACAGCCTTTCACACCTATGTCTGTCCCCAGGGGTGTCCCCATCAGGCCCTGGTGTGGTGGTGATGCAGCTGAATGTCCCCAACGGCCCCCAGGCCCCCCAGAACCCCCCCGTGGTGCAGTGGAGCCACTGTAAGTACTACAGCCTGGAGCAGCGGGGGCAGAAGCCAGGAGACCTCTACAACCCCGACACCAGTGCTCAGGTACTGGGAGGGACTGGGAGGGACTGGGAGGAGGCAGCTCAGCCTTTGGGGTGGGCTGGGTGATGATGTGGGGGTCAGCAGCCCTGGGGGTGTCTGACGCTGTCCCTCCCCCAGGCCAGCACCCAGCTGAACAGCCCCATCACGTCCCCCACGCAGTCCCCGACGCCGTCGCCCGTCACCAACCTCAACAGCGTGTGCACGGGGCTGAGCCCCCTCCCCGTCCTCACACAGTTCCCCAGGCCCATGGGCCCAGCACAAGGTAAGGGAGAGCCCTGTGGGGACAGCCCAGGGCTGGGAATGTGGGATTTTTCCTGGGATCCCCACAAACTCGGGCTCCTTGTGCAGGTGATGGGAGGTACTCGCTGCTGGGCCAACCTCTGCAGTACAACCTGTCCCTGTGTCCCCCGCCTCTGCTCCACAACCAGCCCAGCTACACAGGACACCAGGTACAGCCAGGCCCTTCCCCAGCCCCTCTGTGGGCACCACAAAGGCACGGTGTCCCCTGAGGTGACACGGTGCCCTTTGTGTCCTTCAAGGGGCAGACTGGAATGAAACACGGGAACCGCAGCAAGAGGCAGGCCCTGAAGTCAGCGTCCACCGACCTGGGGACAAGTGACGTAGGCAAGTGACCCCCTCCAGCCTCTTTTTGTCCTCTGATGTCCTCACAAATGGATGTTGGAGACTCCGGGTGCCATCCCTGCCCACACCAGCATCCCACAGAACCCTGTGCTGCTTTTGGAGCGTGGTTCCTGCCAGTCCCTTCTCCCCACACCCACAAACACCCCCCAGCCCAGGTGGGTGCAGGCTGGGGGTGCAGCAGATCCAGCCCCAGCCCGCTGTGCCCTGAGGGAGGTGGGTGAACAGGGAGTCAAACCTCAGGGGACAGCTGGGTGCTGTTCCTGCCTCTCAGAGGGTGGAGAGGATGGAGCTGGGATTTTATTCCTCTTTCTCAGCAGAAAGTGAGTGTCCAAACTCTGAGATCTCCCTCCCACCACTGCTCTCCCAAGTCACTCTTCCCACCCCTGCTTCCCTTTCCCTTGGGGCCTGCAGCTCCAGAGCCTCATCTTTGAGATTTGGGATCTCTGCGTGGCTGTGAGGGCTGAGGGTTCCAGTGAATCCTTTCCACCCATGTCCTGGGTGTCTCCTCTGGGTCCTTGGGAAGGGAGAGACCCACAGCTTGGAGGGGGCAGCCCTCACTGACCCTCTGGAGGCTTGTCCCCCATGTCACCTCAGTGTCACCACCCGCAGCTGCCTGCAGGGGCCCTTTAAGAGCTGCCTCCCCCTCTGCCCCTGGCATGGTCCCTACGTGCCACGTTAATATTAGCAAAGAATCCTCCAGCAGCTCTGCTAAGCCCGGGCCAGGGCTGGAGCCAGGAGCTGCAGAGGGATTTGGGGACCAAGGGCAGGGCTGGAGCTGCAGAGGGATTTGGGGACCAAGGGCAGGGCTGGAACTGCAGAGGGATTTGGGGACCAAGGGCAGGGGCTGCAGCTGCAGAGGGATTTGGGGACCAAGGGCAGGGGCTGCAGCTGCAGAGGGATTTGGGGACCAAGGGCAGGGGCTGCAGCTGCAGAGGGATTTGGGGACCAAGGGCAGGAGCCAGGAGGTGCAGAGGGATTTGGGGACCAAGGGCAGGGCTGGAACTGCAGAGAAATTTGGGGACCACAGGGCAGGGGCAGAGGTCAAAAACCAGGAGCTGCAGAGAAATTTGGGTATCACAGGGTAGAGCTCACAGCCAGGAGCTGAAGAGAGATTTGGGGACCACAGGACAGGGATAGGGGAGAGCCAGGAGCTGCAGAGGGATTTGGGTACCAAGGGCAGGGGCTGGAGCTGCAGAGGGATTTGGGGACCACTGGGCAGGAGCTGGAGCCAGGAACTGCAGAGGAATTTGGAGGCTGTGGGGCAGGGACAAAGGTGAGAGCCAGGAGCTGCAGAGGGATTTGGGTGCCACAGGGCAGGAACCAGGAGCTGCAGAGGGATTTTCGTGCAGGACACACCCAGTGCCACCACCCTCCATGGGTGCAGCCATTCTCCCTGCCAGGGTCAGGGTGGCAGCGTGGGGTTGGCTCTCAGTCCTGCCAGCTGAAGATTTGGGGTAGAAAAACAGCACAGAGCCCCTGGGAAAGCCTGAACTATCCAAAGCACACCAGGAGGACTTGGTGTCCCTGTAGCTGTGGGAATACCCACATCTCCTCCTGAAGCAAAGCCAACATTGTGGGCACGGGCGGAGTTGGGATGGGGCATTCCTGGGAGCAGGTAGGGCTGCTTTGGAGGGCTTAAAAGAATAACTGGCTTAAAAGAATAGATTGGGTGGCTTCAAAGAACAGATTGAGTGGCTTTAAAGAATAGATTGGGTGGCTTTATAAAAGAGTAGATTGAGTGGCTTTATAAAAGAATAGATTCCTGCTGGGAGCAGCTTGGTTCCTGTGCCCGGGAGAGGTGGCAGCTCCAGCCCGGTGGCACCCGGTGACACGCAGCTCCTTCCCTGCAGTGCTGGGCCGGGTGCTGGAGGTGACAGACCTGCCCGAGGGCATCACACGGACAGAGGCCGACAAGCTCTTCACCCAGCTCGCCATGGCCGGTGCCAAAATCCAGTGGCTCAAAGAGACTCAGGGGCGCCGCGGGGACGGAGGCGGCGGCGGGGACAACAGCGGGACTCCGGAGAACGGCAGGCACAGTGACCTCGCTGCCTTATACACCATCGTGGCCGTGTTCCCCAGCCCCCTGGCTGCCCAAAACGCCTCCCTCCGACTCAACAACTCCCTCAGCCGCTTCAAACTGCGCGTGGCCAAAAAGAACTACGACCTGCGGGTGCTGGAGCGGGCCAGCTCCCAGTAGGGCTCCCGAGCGGGCACCGGGCACTCCCCTGGGCCTCTTCTCCTCCCACCCTCCCTTCCTCTCGCCCTCCTTCCTTGATATATTTATATGAACATAATTAAGAGAAAAGAAGTTGATTTTTTTTTTTTAATTATTATTTTTTTGGAGTGACGCCCGTGCCCGCCCCCCTCCCCTGTGTCTATGGTTTTGTTTGAGCACTGTGTTGGACCGCACATACAGGTGTTGATTGGTATGTTCACTGCACATTTTATTTAATCAAATTATTATTTTGCTGGGGGTGGGGAGGGAGGGGGAATTTTTTTTTTGTTTTATTTTATTTGGGGGGTTGTTTTTAAATAAAAAAAGAGGAAAATTGTCCATCACTTGAACGTAACTTCCTGTTCTCTGCCAGTGTCGGGGCTCTGTGCTGCCTCACTGGGGTGAGGGGACACTGGCAGGGGGATGATCCTGTGGTGTGCCAGCATGGGGGTCCCAGGCTGGGATCAGAGCATTTGGATCAGGGCTGAACTCCCCTGACAGATGTTCACAGCCTCTTCTCCAGCTGCCAGCCTCATCCAGCTGTGGAATTCCAGGGCAGGAATGAGGGCGTGGAGTGCCCTGCCAGGAATCACCACACAGCAGCAGCACCTGGAGCTGGCAGGGCCAGCTGGGGACAGGATTTGGGGTGCACAAATCCTCTGGCAGTAGCAGGATGCTCCCAGCCTTCCTGAGCAGGTGCAGCCGGACAGGTAAGAGCTGCCAGGAAGGGGGGCTCCAGCTCAGCTCCCACCTCAGTGCCACCCACAGCCAGGCAGGGACCTCAGGGCCGTGTCCCTGTCCACAGCAGCCTGGCAGCAGTGGGATCGCAGCTCCTGGCACCCCAGCAGAGCCTGCACCAGCAGGATTTGGTGCCAGGAGGTGCAGTGCCAGACCCCACTGCTGCCCCTCTGCCCGCTGAACCCGCAGCAGCCTCCAATGCACCAGCAAAGCAGACACTGCAGCTGGAGCCTTTGGCGTGCCCAGCTCCTGGAACCCTCCTGTGCCCAATTCCTGGAGGCCTGGCTGTGCCCGGTTCCTTCTTTACCCCGGGCCAGGCTGGGGGGGCCCCTGGCACGCCCAGCAACCCACCAACGCAAATAGCCGGCGGCTCCTCCGCCCGCTCCCTCCCGGCGCACGCTGGGGCTCCAATTTCCCGGCGTCAGCCCCCGGCACGGCTCAGCTGTCGTCCCCCTCTGCCCTGTCACTCCGCCGGCCACCGACCGCCGCCCTGCCCCCGCCAGCCAGGGCTGGGGGTCTGCGGCCATCGGGGCCCCGGCACCGCCGCGCTCCGGGGGCTCCTGCAGCGCGGGGTGAGAGCGCCGAGCACAGGGTGAGTGCCCCCCGTGTGCCCCTCCTGCCGTGCTCGTGCCCACCCTGGGCCCCCCCGGGGCTGCAGGGCCTCGGGGTGTCCCGGTCCTGCAGGGCCCCTCGCCCCAGCGCTCCCCGCTCCCATCCCCTGGTGCTTTTCCTGACTGCTTTTCCTGATGCTTTTCCTAAGAGTTTTCCTGACTGGTTTTCCTGACTGGTTTTCCCGATGGTTTCCTGATGGTTTTCCCAATGGTTTTCCTGATGGTTTTCCTGGCTGAATTTCCTGACTAGTTTTGCTCACTGGTTTTCATGACTCGTTTTCCTGACTAATTTTCCTGACTGGTTTTCCTGACTGCTTTTCCTGACTGGTTTTCCTGACTGGTTTTCCCAATGGTTTTCCCAATGGTTTTCCTCATGGTTTTCCTGATGGTTTTCCTGGCTGAATTTCCTGACTCGTTTTGCTCACTGGTTTTCCTGACTGCTTTTCCTGACTGGTTTTCCTCATGGTTTTCCTCATGGTTTCCTGGCTGAATTTGCTGACTGGTTTTGCTCACTGGTTTTCCTGACTGCTTTTCCTGAGTAATTTTCCTGACTGGTTTTCCCGATGGTTTTCCTGGTGGTTTTCCTGGCTGAATTTCCTGACTGGTTTTCCTGAATAGTTTCCCTGGCTGGTTTTCCTGACTGTGTTTCCTGGCTGGTTTTCTTGATGCTTTTCCTGATGGTTTCCTGGCTGCTTTTCCTGTCTGGTTTTCCTCACTGGTTTTCCTGACTGCTTTTCCTGAGTAATTTTCCTGACTGCTTTTCCTGGCTGGTTTTCCTGACTGGTTTTCCTGAGGTTTTTCCTAAGAGTTTTCCTGGCTGGTTTTCCTGACTGGTTTTCCTCACTGGTTTTCCTGGCTGCTTTTCCTGAGTAATTTTCCTGACTGCATTTCCTGGCTGCTTTTCCTGATGGTTTCCTGACTGCTTTTCCTGTCTGGTTTTCCTGATGGTTTCCTGACTGTTTTTCCTGATGATTTTCCTGGCTGCTTTTCCTGACTCGTTTTCTGATTATTTTCCTGACTTCTTTTCCTGATGGTTTTCCTGACTGCTTTTCCTGGCTGGGGTGGGTATCACCAAAACCAGGGAGGTCTGGGTGGAAGCCCTGCAGGGAGGGCTGTCCAGGGTGGCACCGGGATGGTTTGGGGGATGCAGGAGCAGGTCCAGCCCAAATACAGACGATGCCCATCATTGTCCCCACCTGAGGGGCGGAGAGTGGCACCATTTGTGGCTTCACGGTGAGGTGGCGATGCCCGGGCTAAGGTGGGCACGTGCAAGTAGCTCAGGGGCTGGCTCAGAGTGCCTGGCACCACATCCCTGAGTCAGGGATGTGCCACGCTCTGGGCTGGGCACCGACCTCATCCAGCCCGGCCCTGGGGCTCACCAAGGCACAACCAGCCCTGGCAGGGGCTGCAGGATGGGCAGAGGGAGTGAACCCAGAGTTTCCCCTGGCAGAACCAGCCCTGGGAGTGAACCCGGAGTTCTCCCTGGCAGAACCAGCCCTGGGAATGAACCCGGGGTTACCCCTGGCAGAGCCAGCCCTGGGGGTGAACCCGGGGTTACCCCTGGCAGAACCAGCCCTGGGAGTGAACCCGGGGTTACCCCTGGCAGAACCAGCCCTTGCCAGGACAGGAAGGGGTGGCACTGCCCACCCAGCACGGTCTGACCACCGGGGCAGCTGGAACTGCCCCAGCCAACGCCACCCCTGCTCTCCCCCTTGCAGCATGACGGAGAAGGAGGTGCCAGAGCCGCCGGCTTCACCTGCTTCAGGTGGGAAACCCAAGAGCCGGGTAAGTGGGTGCCCACGGGGCAGTTTGGGTGGGTGGGCGAAGCCCCCCTCTCTATCATCATCCTGCCGCAGCCCCAGGAGGATTTGGGAGGCCGGGGGTGCCTGGTGGGACCCTGATCCAGCCGGGTGTTGGGTGGGCATTTCCCAGCTTGGCATTTCCCTGGCGTGCCCAGGGTGCTCAGGAGCCACAGCTTCCATTTTTTTGTGGAGACTTCACGGGACTGGGAGGAGGATCCCCATCTCCAGAGCCTTCCCGGAGTCTCCTCCCGCTCGTGGAGGGGGTCGCTGGGGCGAGGAGCTGGGCTCGGGGTGTCTGCCGTCCTTCCTCCCCGCACTGCCACACACCGGCCGCCCCCTCCTGCCCCCGCAGCTGCAGAAGCTGAAGCAACTTTTCCAGCGAAAACCCAAAGAGGAGCCGGCGCAGGAGCCACAGCCCAACGGGGAGCTGGTCAGCCCCTCGGGGGGACCCATCTACTACATCTATGAGGATGATGAAGAGGAGGAAGAGGAGGAGGAGCCCGAGCCCCCTCCCGAACCGGAGAAACTCGTTAACGACAAACCCCACAAGTTCAAAGACCATTACTTCAAAAAGCCCAAATTTTGCGATGTTTGTGCCCGCATGATCGTCCGTGAGTGCTGAGGGGGGGGCTGGGGGTCGTGGGCAGGGCTGGGGGGCCACGGGCACGGCTGGGGCTGGGGGCCAAGGCTGCCCGGGGCTGTTCACAGCCGCAGTGTCACATTCCCTCTCCTTCCCACCACCCCGCCGCTGCCAGTCAACAACAAATTTGGCCTGAGGTGCAAGAACTGCAAAACCAACATCCACCACCACTGCCAGTCCTACGTGGAGATGCAGCGCTGCTTCGGCAAGATCGTGAGTGCCACCCCCCCCCCAGCCCCCAGCTCGGCCACCCCCGGCAGGACGCGGGTGCCACCCCCCCTGGCCATTCCCTGCCTCTGAAGGGGACCCCCGTGTCCCTCTGGGGGTCCCCCCAGCTGTGACAGGTGGCTCTGGGGGGTGGCTGATGCTGAGACCCCCCCTCTGCCCTCGCAGCCTCCCGGGTTCCGGCGGGCGTACAGCTCCCCCCTCTACAGCGACCAGCAGTTCGCCGGCACCAAGGACCAGCTCGGTGAGCCCCCCCTGTCCCTTTTGTCCCCACCTGGGGGTGTCCCACCCCTGACACCCCCCCTGAGCCTCCCCTGCCCCCGCAGCAAACAGGAGCGACCCCGTGTTCGAGACGCTGCGGACCGGAGTGATCATGGCCAACAAGGAGCGCAAGAAGGGCCAGGACGACAAGAAGAACGTGAGCGAGGGGTGGGGCTGTCACCAAATTCCCAGTGACCCCCCCAGCCCCCCAAATTCTGCACGTTCTGAGAGCCCTCTCTGCCTTCCAGCCCTTGGCTGCGATGATGGACGAGGAGTCGGAGGCCGCGAAGCCGGTGGGGAGCAAAGCTGAGGGTGGTGAGCGCCGAGGGTTGGGGGGCTGAGCCCACGGGGACACGGAGGGACCCCCCGGCTGCGTTTGGGGGGGGTCGCCAGGGTGCAGAGAGAGTTCGTGTCCCCGCCGCGGGGCTCTCGCTGCATCCCCACGTCGGCTGAGGAGACCCTCGGGAGGCACCCCGGCAGAGGTGTGACCCCTCCTCCCCTTCCCAGGTGCCGCCGAGGGGGACAAGAAGGCTGAGAAGAGCCCAGCAGATGACAAGGTACCCCTCGTCCTCGCCCTGCACCCCAAAACCTCGAGCAGAGCCCGTGGGATCTCCGTGCTGGGAGCCCCAGGGCTGTCTGCAAACCCCACTGTGCCCCCCAGAGCAAGAAGCCACAGCCAGGGGGGTTCCTGCAGTCCCACTATTTCGTGGCACTTTATCGCTTCAAAGCCCTGGAGAAGGACGACCTGGACTTCCCGTGAGTTCCCGGCTCGTTCTGGGCTCTTTCCCGAGGTTTTTTTGGGGTTTGGCTCCGTGTGGTTCCGTGGATTTCCCGAGGATTTCCCGAGATTTCCGTGGATTTCCCGAGGCTGAGCTGCCCCTGTGGGGGTCCCTGAGCCCCTGGGCTGCGTGTCCCGTGCCAGGCACGGGGCTGGAGGAGCTGATTCTGAAGGAAAAGAGAATTTCCTTGGGGTCTGCCCCCCCTCAGAGACCCCCACTCCTTCCCTTCCAGGCCGGGGGAGAAGATCACGGTGGTCGATGACTCCAACGAGGAGTGGTGGCGGGTGAGGCTGGGCAAGCACTGCCAGGGGGGCACCCAAACCTGCTGTGACCCCCCAACCTGGCGAGGGGGAGGCTCTGGGACCCCCGCACCGGCCCCAATCCCCCCTTGCACTCCCTGCAGGGGAAGATCGGGGAGAAAGTCGGGTATTTCCCCCCCAACTTCATCATCCGGGTGCGGGCAGGCGAGCGGGTGCACAAGGTCACGCGTTCCTTCGTGGGCAACCGGGAAATCGGGCAGATCACGCTCAAAAAGGATCAGGTGAGACGGGGACCCCCCCCCAAACACCACCCGGAGACCCCCAGCCCCCCTCCGAGCCCCCCATCACAGCTGCACCCCATAAGCAGCATCAGCACCCCAACAATTCCCACCTCGGATGAGCTCTGCTCTGCCCCGACCCCTCCACTTCTGGGGCTCCCCCTGCTCTGGGGGGGTCCCCCTGCCTTGGGGGGGGGTCCCGGGGGTCTCACCCAACCCCGTCTCGCCCGCAGATCGTGGTGCAGAAGGGGGAGGAGGTGAACGGTTACGTCAAAGTCTTCACGGGCCGCAAAGTGGGGCTGTTCCCTGTGGACTTCCTGGAGGAGATCTGAGGGGGGCTGCGGGGCTGGGGGGACCCCCGCGATGGGGCACGGAGACCCCCGCGATGGGGGGCACGGAGACCCCCGGGATGGGGCGGAAAGGCTCAGGCTGCGGGGTGGGGATGGGACCGGGGCACCCTGGGCAGGGGGACCCCGGGATCGGGATGGGGGGCCCTGGCTGCGGGACAGGTTTGGGGTCGGGGGGGGGGGGCGCCCCTATTCCTGCTGCTCCCAGGTCCTCGGGGTGTCCCTGGGGTGTCCCTGGGGTGTCCTCGGGGTGTCCCTGGGGGGCAGGACCGGGGCAGGATGGGGGGACAGGGTGTGGGTGCCCCAAGGGCTCTTTTCCCCTGTGAGGTTTTGGTGCCTCCAGAGACGCTGGGGGCAACAGGGGCACCCCCAGAGCCGCTGCGGGGCCCCCCCGGAGCGAGGGGGGGACACTGGGGGTCCGGGGGGTCCTGTCCCGGTGCTCCCGGGGCTCCCGGGTTTGGCAATACACGGCTGTGCCCATCCCCGCTCTCCGCTGTGGATTTAATGGGGCGGGGGCGCGCCGGGGGCTCCGCTCTGGGGGTCGCTGGGGGGGCGCCGGTGACCCCAGGGGAAGGGTCACTGCTGGGGTGACAGCGCCCACCGCGGGGGGTGGCGGGGGGGCTGTCACTGGCCACTGTTCACGGGTCACTGGTCAGGGGTCACTGTGGGGTGCCGGTGGTCACCAGTGAAGGGGTCACTGGTCAGTGGTCACTGGTCACTGTGGGGTCCTGGTGGCCCCGATGCAGGGGTCACAAGTCACTGGTCACTGTGGGTGTGGTGGTGGCCCCAGTTAAGGGGTCAGTGGTCACCGTGGGTGTGGTGGTGGCCCCAGTTTGGGGGTCACAGGTCACTCTGGGGGTGCCAGTGGTCACCAGTGGAGGGGTCACTGGCCACTGTGGGGGTTCCGGTGGCCCCAGTTCAGGGGTCACTGGTCACTGTGGGGGTGGTGGTGGACCCAGTTAAGGGGTCAGGGGTCACTGGTCACTGTGGGGTTCCGGTGGCCTCAGTTAAGGGGTCAGGGGTCACTGTGGGGTGGTGGTGGCCCCGATGCAGGGGTCAGTGGTCACTCTGGGGGTGCCAGTGGTCACTAGTTCAGTGGTCAGGGGTCACTGTGGGGTGCCGGTGGTCACCAGTTCGGGGGTCAGTGGTCACTGGTCACTGTGGGGTGCCGGTGGTCACCAGTTAAGGGGTCAGTGGTCACTGTGGGGTGCCAGTGGTCACTAGTTCAGTGGTCAGGGGTCACTGTGGGGTGCCGGTGGTCACCAGTTCGGGGGTCAGTGGTCACTGGTCACCGTGGGGTGCCGGTGCCCCCGGCGCGGCTCAGCCCGGCCCGCCCGGCGGGAGGGGAAGGGGCGGACCCGGGACCCCCCCGGCCCGTCCCGGGGGGGCGGCGCTGGCGCGGGGCCCGGCGGGGCCCGAGAAGGGGCGGCGGGCGACAGGTGACGGTGCCGGGGACACGGCGGGACCTTGGAGCGCGGCGGGGGCGGGCGCGGAGCCACCGGCAGCGGGGCCGCGCCCGTGACGTCACGGCCCCGTGACGTCAGCGGTAACCACGGCGACGGGCGGGCGGGGTGGGCGGGGCTTGCGGAGTGGGTGTGACCGAGCTGTGCCCGGCTCGGCCGCGAGGGGGCGCTGCCGGCACGCCGCGCGCCCTATGCAAAAATATGCAAATGAGGCGGGGAGAGCAGCGGCGCCCCCTGGCGGGCGGATTTTGGGGTACCGCGGACGGAATTGGGGGGAGGGGGAAAGGGGGGAGTGAGGAGGGGTCCCCGTGTTGCCCCCCACACTTCGTGGGGCTGCTGAGGTTTTGTTTTTTGTGGGTTTTTTTTGGTTTTTTTTGGCTTTTTTTTGGGGGGGTACAGGGAACCCTATGGGGGATGGGAAGGAGGCGTGGGACCCCCACACTGGGGTGTCCCCCCATTCCCAGCACCCCGAGAAGCGGAGGCTGCTCCGGGAATGATGGAAATGAGTGGGGGGGCAACGGGACTGACCTCCCTCCCCCCCTCTCCTCCTGTCACAGAGCTTTAAATGCCGAGCCATTAAAATTTTCCACCTCATTTGCGGCTCCTCACACGGTTAATTTTCCCGGGATTGTCTATTTATTTATTTGCGGAGCCCTGCGGGAGGGTTGGGGGGGGGGAGCAGCTGATTTGCTGCATCTGGGCGGTGGGGAGGGGAACCACCCTGGGAAGGGGGGGGGAGGGCTCCGGCTAATTTAACAGCTGAAGAGAACAACTTAATTAGAGTCAGCTGGAAAATTGGGTAAAACCCCTCCTATCAGCCTCCCGCCCCCCAGCCCCCTCCCCTGCCGGCTGCTGGTGGGATGTTGGTTTCGGGATGCGTTTTGGGATGATTTTGGGATGTGTTTTCGGATAATTTTGGGATGTGTTTTGAGAGGGAAGGAGAGCCGGCCCCAGCCGAGCAGCTGCCCTTTATTCCAGCCAGGAGCTAATTGGGTTGATCGGCAATTAACAGGGAATTAAGAGGTGCAACCCCCCTCCTCACCGCCCAGCTCCCGCTGCTTCCCGGGCGGATCTGGGGGGGCAGCCGGCGCAGAGGGGCGCTCTGGGATTTTCCACCTTTAGGGTTTGGTTTTTTTCCTCTTTTTTTTCCCTTTCCTGGTGCTCCCAGCCTGGCTGTGACCTCGGCATCTCCCTGCTCCTCCCCAGAGCGGGGGCTGCTCCCCGTCCCACCCCGGGGGGGTCCGGCTGGAGGAGCCCCCCCCGATCTCCCCGTTCATCCCCTCCACTCCTCCCCACACCCCAGGAAAGCTCGGCAGCCTGCGGGGCTCGGGAATGAACTGAAATCCCACCGCTCTCGCTCCAGATCCGTCCCAGGGGAGCAGCTCCGGGGTGCCAGGGTGGGGGGCACCCCCTCGTGCCCCCCCTTTTGGGGCCGCGCGGAGGACAGGGAGCAGCAGCTGCAGCGCTCCGAGCTCGTTCTCCATCTCCAGGCAGGGAAATAAATGGATTAAAGTCAACGAAAGCGTCTGCGCTCCCCACCTGCCCCCCCCCCCGGCCGTAAATCAGCATAAATGCAATTTCCATATTCATGGTATTTATCCAATAACTGTCCCGGGCCAGATTAAACGCGCCCCGGGGAGCACCGGGGCTCCTTTATCTGTGCCGGGGCTCCCGGGGAGGGGGGACTGGGCCGGGGGTTCTGCCTTCATCCCCTTCCTGAGGGGCTGGGCCGGAGGTTCTGCTCTTCATCCTCTTCCTGAGGGGCTGGGCAGGGGGTTCTGCTCTTCATCCCCTTCCTGAGGGGCTGGAATCTTTTCTTCATCCCCTTCCTGAGGGGCTGGGCCGGGGGTTCTGCTCTTCATCCTCTTCCTGGGGGTCTGGGCCGGGGGTTCTGCCCTTCATCCCCTTCCTGAGGGGCTGGAAAAGGGTGGGATCTTCTCCTCATCCCCTTCCTGAGGGGCTGGGCCGGGGCTTCTGCTCTTCATCCCCTTCCTGAGGGGCTGGAGAGGAGTGGGATCCTCTCCTCATCCTCATTCTGAGGGGCTGGGGATGGGGCAGGGGGGTTTTGCTCTTCATCCCCTTCCTGAGGGGCTGGAGAAGGGTGGGATCCTCTCCTCGTCCTCATTCTGAGGAGCTGGGGTGGGATCCTCTCTTCATCCCCTTCCTGGGGGTCTGGAAATGGGTGGGATCTTCTCCTCATCCTCATTCTGAGGGGCTGGAGAGGGGTGGGATCCTCTCCTCATCCCCTTCCTGAAGGGCTGGGGCAGGGGGATTTTATCTTCATCCTCTTCCTAAGGGACTGGAGAGGGGTGGGATCCTCTCCTCATCCTCATTCTGAGGAGCTGGGGTGGGATCCTCTCCTTATCCTGCTCCTGAGGGGCTGGAGAGGGGACTGGAGGGATCTTCTCTTCATCCTCTTTCTGACAGGCTGGAGAGGAACTGGGAGGGTTCTGCTCTTCATCCTCTTCCCGAGGGACTGGGGGTTTCTGCTCCTCATCCTCCTCCTCCTCCTGCCAGAGGCGCTCCAAGCGGGGCCCGAGGCTCGGCAGCGCTCCTGTCCCACCCCCTCTCCTTCTCCCGCTGTTTTTTCCCCTTTTCCCCCTTTATTTCAGTTTCTTTTCCTCTTTTCCTCTCCCCGTTTTTTTTTTCCCCTTTTCCCCCTTATTTTCTGTTCCTTCTTCTTCCCCTTCCCCCCTTTTTTTTTTCCTTTTCCCCCTTCCCCTTCTTTTCAGTTCCTTCCCCCCTTTCCCTCCTTTTCCTCTCCCCCCGTTTTTTCCCTCTTCCCCCTTATTTTCACTTAATTTCCCCCTCTCCCTCCCCTTCCTCTCCCCGTTTTTTTTCGGTTTTTTTCCCCTTATTTTCAGTTCCTTTCCCCCTGTTCCTCTCCCCCTGTATTTTTTCCGTCTCCCTTTCTTCTCTGTTCCTTTCCCCCTCTCCTTCCTCTTTCTCTCTCCTGTTTTTTTTCCCTTTTCCCCCTTAATTTCAGTTCCTTTCCCCCTTTTCCTCTCCCTGTTTTTTCCCTTTTCCCCTTTTTTTCAGTTCATTTCCCCTCTCCCTCTCCCCCAGCCCCCCCTGCCCCCCCATCTGCTCCCCCCCCAACCTCGGGGTGCCAGCCGTGCCCCCCGGGGGTCCCCGGTGTCTGTGCCCAGTCTGGGGCCAGCAGCGCCACATCTCCCGCTGTGACAGGTCCCTGTCAGCCCTAATGACCCCCGGCCGGCAGGGCCCCGGGGCTCGGAGCTCATTAAGAGCGATTTAATGAGGGCAGGAGCAGCCGCTGCCGCGGGCTGGTGGCCAGCGCTGCCTCGGCCGGGCGGGGACGGCGGGCAGGGCACGGAGCCCCGCAGAGCCCCCCGAAATCCCCGCAGCCCCCCCAGATCCTCAGAGACCCCCCGAAACCCCTGCAGCCCCCCCAGATCCTCAGAGACCCCCCCAGATCCTCAGAGCCCCCCGAAATCCCCGCAGCCCCCCCAGATCCTCAGAGACCCCCCCAGATCCTCAGAGCCCCCCGAAAATCCTGCAGACACCTCAGATCCTCAGAGCCCCCCCGAAATCCCCGCAGCCCCCCCAGATCCTCAGAGCCCCCCGAAACCCCTGCAGCCCCCCCCGATCTTCAGAGACCCCCAGAAATCTCTACAGCCCCCCCAGATCTTCAGAGACCCCCCAGCTCATTCAGAGCCCCCCAAAAATCCTACAGACTCCACAGCTCATCAGAGCCCCCCGAAAACCCCTGCAGCCCCCCAGATCCTCAGAGCCCCCCGAAAACCCCTGCAGCCCCCCAGATCCTCAGAGCCCCCCCGAAACCCCTGCAGCTCCCCCAGATCCTCAGAGACCCCCGAAATCCCCGCAGCCCCCCAAGATCTTCAGAGACCCCCCCCAGCTCATCAGAGCCCCCCAAAAATCCTACAGACTCCCCAGCTCCTCAGAGCCCCCCGAAAACCCCTGCAGCCCCCCCCCAGATCCTCAGAGCCCCTCGACACCCCTGCAGCCCCCCCAGATCCTCAGAGTCCCCCAAAAGTCCTACAGCCCCCCCAGATCCTCAGAGACCCCCCCAGGTCCTCAGAGGCCCCCGAAAATCCCTACAGCCCCCCAGCACCTCAGAGACCCCCAAAACTCCTACAGCCCCCCAGCACCTCAGAGACCCCCGAAATCCCCTCGCAGCCCCTGGGGATGGACAGACGGTCTGGGTCCATCCCTGCTGTCCCCCCCCGACTCCTGGGGACACCTGGGGGGTCCTGGGGGTGCGCAGAGCATCCGCATCCACCCCCGCATCCACCCCCGGGTCCACCCCCGCCCTCCGGCTGCCCCTGCTCCCTCCTCCCTCCCCTCGGCTGTGGGGTTCATCCTCCCCAACCCTTGAGGAAGCCCCCAAAACCCGAGGCTCAAAGCCCCCAAAGCCACAAAACCCCAAAACTCAAACCCCCAAAGCCCCCCAAACCCCAAAGACCCCAAAAACTCAAAACCCCAAAAACCTCAAACCCCCAAAGCCCCAAAAACCTCAAAGCCCCAAAAACCCCAAAGCTCCAAAACCTCAAATCCCCAAAGCCCCAAAAGCCCCAAAGCCCCTAAAACCCCAAAGGCCCCCAAAGACCTCAAAGCTCCAAAACCCCCAAAGCCCTCAAAGTCCCCAAAATCCCTAAGCCTCAGAACCCCAAAGCTCCCAAAGCCCAAATCCACCAAAACCCCCAAAGCCCCCAAAACCCCAAATCCTCCAAAACCCCAAAGCCCCAAAACCCCAAAACTCCAAATCCCTCAAATCCCCCAAAGTCCCCAAAACTCTCAAAGCCCCTGAAACCCCTAAGCTGCAAAAGCCCAAAGCCACAAAAACCCCAAATTCTCCAAAGCCCCCAAAGCCTCAAAACCCCAAATTCTCCAAAGCCCCCAAAGCCTCAAAACCCCAAATTCTCCAAAGCCTCCAAATCTCAGCCCCAAAACCCCAAAGCCTCCAAAATTCCGAAACCACCCAAAAGCCCCAAAGCCTCCAAAGGCCCCCAAACCCCAAAGCCACAAAAACCCCAAAGCCTCAAAACCCCAAAGCCCAAAAGCCCTCAAAACCCAAAGCCTCAAAACCCCAAAGCCCGGCCGGGGGCGCGGCCGCCGCCTCTGTCCCCGCAGCCCCTGCGAGGTGAACTAAATCCATCCTAATTAGCGCTGATTAGCATGGGGACATGCAAATGAACCCAGCTCGGCTTTATTGGAATTAGCGAGACGTTTTGGGGGGGGGGGATGAGGGGCGACCCCCCCGATCCAGCCTGGCTTGGGGTCCCTCGGGGGGAGGGGGGGACACAAAAATTCTGGGGTGGGCTCAGCTTTTGGGGTCCCCCCCAGCCCCCCCAGCCCTCAGAACCCCCCCTCGGATTTGGGGGGGGGGGTCTGTGCCAGCTGCGGGGGGGCAGCCTGGGTGTACCCCCAATTCTGGGCACCCCCGAGGGCTGGGGGGGCTCAGCCTGGGGGGATTCCGGGGGTGCCAACCCCTTTTTTTGGGGTCTGGGGGAGCAGTTTTGAGTCTGGGGGGTCCCGTTTGAGTCTGGGGGGTCCCGCGTCCCTCTCGGTCCCCCCACAACCCGCGCAGGAGGAGCCCCGGGATCGCCGAAATAATCGGCAAAAAAAGAAGGAGAAATCTGAAATTTCTGAAATGTCCGAATTTGAAAGGACTCAGGAGGACCCCAAATCCTGGGGCACCCCCGAGGGCGGGGGGGGCTCGGCCGTGGGGGGATTCCGGGTGTGCCAACCCCTTTGTTTTGGGGTGTGGGGGAGCAGTTCCGAGCCTGGCGCCCTCCCAGTGCACCCCCAGTTGTGGGATACGACAAAAACCCCTTTTTTTCCTCATCCCACAGGCGGTTCTGAGGCAGAACAAAGAGCAGGGCTGGCACTTTTGGGGTGGCACCCCCGGATCTCCGTGTGCCAGCCTGTCCCTGGGCACCTCCAGGTGTGTGTGCCACCTCGGTGCCCCGTGCGTGCCAGGCAGGAGCAGATTGCCACTCCGGGGGTGGCACGGCCGTGCCCCCCCGGCAGCCCTGTGGCCCCGGGGCACCTCCCGGGGGTGGCACGGGTGGCACCGCGGCTCATTGGTATGGGCTCGGTGCGCGCTCATCCAAAATTAACGAGGAGGAAACAGCCGGGCAGGAGCGCGGTGCCACCGCCGGGGGTGGAGGTGGCACCGTGCGACAGGCGGGGGGGGCGCGGGGTGGGCTGTGAGCCTGGCACGGCACAGCTGTGCCCCTCCTGGTGTGCCCCAAACTGGCCACGGCCCTCGGGGGGGGGGTCTCCTGGAGGACCCCTGTCCTTGGGCGGGTTGTCGCCTGTCCCATTGTCACCCCAGGGCACATCTGTGTGTCCCCATTGTCACCCCAGGGCACATCTGGCTGTGTCCCCTGTCCCATTGTCACCCCAGGGCACATCTGTGTCCCTATTGTCACCCCAGGGCACATCTGGCCGTGTCCCCTGTCCCATTGTCACCCCAGGGCACATCTGGCTGTGTCCCCGTGCCCCATTTTCACCCCAGGGCACATCTGTGTGTCCCTATTGTCACCTCGGGGCACATCTGCGTGTCCCCATCACCACCCCAGGGCACATCTGGCCGTGTCCCCGTGCCCCATTGTCACCCCAGGGCACATCTGTGAGTGTCCCCTGCCTCGTCACCACCTCGGGGCACATCTGGCTGTGTCCCCTGTGCCCTACTGCCACCTCAGGGCACTTCTGCCCGTGTCTCCTGCCCCATTGTCACCTTGGGGCATATCTGGCCATATCACCTGTGCCCCATCACCACTTCGAGGCACATCTGTGAGTGTCCCCCTGCTCCACTGTCACCCCAGGGCACATCTGTGTGTCCCCATTGTCACCTCAGGGCACATCTGGCCGTTTCCCCCTGCCCCATTGTCACCCCAGGGCACATCTGCCCGTGTCCCCCTGTGTCCCATCACCACTTCGGGGCACATCTGGCCGTGCCCCCTGCCCCATTTTCACCCTGGGGCACATCTGGCTGTGTCCCCCTGTGTCCCATCACCACTTCGGGGCACATCTGCCCGTGTCCCCTGCCCTGTCACCATCTCGGGGCACATCTGCCCGTGTCCCCTGCCCCATTGTCACCTCGGGGCCGCTCCTCCCTGGGTGTCCCCCCCTCCAGCCGCCCCTCGGGGTTTCACCCCGGCTGACAGGAGCGGGACCCGCAGCTCCCGCGGCTGCGTTTGCAATTCAGCCACGAGCTGAAAGAGCGACAGCAGCGCTGCCAGGGCCACCTGTCTGTCCTGTCCCATCCTGTCTGTCCCGTCCTGCCCACCTGGGGACACCCAGGCTGTGAGGATGAGGACGGGGCTGTTCTCCCCGGCTGAGGGGGGGGTCTGCCCGTCTGGGGGGCTGTTTCCCCTCGGCGCGGGCTGTAAACACTCAATTAAGCGGGAGCCGCGCTCCTGCCTCGCCTGTCGCTGCGGGTAATTATGTCGGTTTTTCGGTGTCAGGCGCGGCGGGGAAGCGCGATTCCAGTTAATTGGAGCAGCAATCCCAGCCCAGAGCCTTCCGCAGCTGCTGGAGCCGCCGCCTGACAGCGGCCCGGGGCCCCCCCCGCAGGATGCCTGGGGCCACCTGGCCCCCCCGGATCCAGCCCTGCATGGATTCCAAGTGTTCCCTGGATTCCATCCTCCCCTGGAGCCACCCAGCCTCCAGATCCAACCCACCCTGTTCCCTGGATTCCTTCTTCCCCTGGAGCCACCTGGCCCCCCCGGATCCAGCCCTGCATGGATTCCAAGTGTTCCCTGGATTCCATCCTCCCCTGGAGCCACCCAGCCTCCAGATCCAACCCTGCATGGATTCCAAATGTTCCCTGGATTCCTTCTTCCCCTGGAGCCACCCAGCCTCCAGATCCAACCCTGCATGGATTCCAAATGTTCCCTGGATTCCTTCTTCCCCTGGAGCCACCTGGCCCCCCCGGATCCAGCCCTGCATGGATTCCAAATGTTCCCTGGATTCCTTCTTCCCCTGGAGCCACCCAGCCTCCAGATCCAACCCTGCATGGATTCCAAATGTTCCCTGGATTCCTTCTTCCCCTGGAGCCACCCAGCCTCCAGATCCAACCCTGCATGGATTCCAAATGTTCCCTGGATTCCATCCTCCCCTGGAGCCACCCAGCCTCCAGATCCAACCCATCCATGGATTCCAACTGTTCCCTGGATTCCTTCTTCCCCCTGGATCCCACCTGCCCCTGGATCCAAATCATCCCCTGGAGCCCACCTGTACCCCAGATCCAACCTTCTCTATGGATTCCACCCATTCCCTGGATTCCATCTTCCCCCTGGAGCCACCTGTACCCCTGGTCCAACACAATCCCTGGAGCCCACCTGCCTCTCGATTCCACCCACCTTCTGCATCCAGCTCTTCCTGGAGCCCACCTGCCCTTAAATCCAAACCTCTCCATGGGTTCCACCTGTTCCCTAGATTCCATCTTCCCCCTGGATCCCACCTGCCCCTGCATCCAAACCACCCCCTGGATCCCACCCAGGGGGTGGAAGAACCCGGGATTTGGGGATGGGGGAACCCGGGATTTGGGGGTGGGGGAACCCGAGATTTGGGATGGGGGAAGCCGGGACTTGGGGGTGAGGAAATCCAGGATTTGGGGGTGTGGAAGCCCGGGATTTGGGGCTGGGGGAGGCCGGAATTTGGGGGTGGGGATATCCGGGATTTGGGGTGAGGGAACCCGAGATTTGGGGTGGGGGAGCCCAGGATTTGGGGCAGGGGGAACCGAGGATTTGGGGGTGAGGGAATGCGGGATTTGGGGGTGGGAGAACCCGGGATTTGGGGGTGGAGGAATCCCGGATTTGGGGGTGGGGAAATCCGGGATTTGGGGGTGGGGAAAGCTGGGATTTAGGGTGAGGGAACCCGGGATTTGGGAGTGGGGAAATCCGGGATTTGGGGGTGGGGAAACCCGGATTTGGGGGTGGAAGAACCTGGAATTTGAGGGTTGGGGAAGCCGGAATTTGGGGGTGAGGGAACCCGGGATTTGGGGCAGGGGGAATCCGGGATTTGGGGCTGGGGGAGGACTCGGTGCTGCCCATCCCAGGGGAGCTGCACCGGGAGCTCAGCGTCTGCCATTGATTTCTTATTATGGAGTTCAGGAAGAAAAATGAGGCGCTGGGGCTGCGGAGCCGCCACCGTGATTTGTCGCCTTCTCGGCGTGTCCTGGCGGGGATGGGAATTGATTTTGGAGGCTCTGGAATCAGTCAGCAGGGCTGGGGAGGGGGCAGCTGCGGGGGGCTCGGCAGGACGAGGGAGGTGGGACCCCCCCGATGTGCTCGTGGTGTCCCCACGCTGTGCTGGGGGTGACAGATGCCGTGGGGACACGGGGGACGCACGGGTGGCTTCGGTTTTGGGGTCCCTGCCCTGGTCCTGGGGGTCTGAGTGGGACGGGAGGGGTCGTGGAGGGGGGGCTGTGGCTGCGGGAATTCCTGGTTGCTGCGGGGGCAGGAGGAGAATAAAGAGAAGGGTTGAAGGAGAAGGAGCAGAAGGAAAAATAGGGGAAGGAGAAAAAGGAGGGGATGAAGAAGGGAGGGAAAAAGGAGAAGGAGATGGACAAAGGAGAAGGAAAAGAGGGGAAGAAGAAGGAGAAAAAAGAGGAGAAGGAGAAAAAGGAGGAGAAGGAAAGGAGAAGGAGAAAAGGGAGGAGAGGGAGAAAAAGGAGGAGAAGGAAAGGAGAAGGAGAAAAAGGTGGGGAAGAAGAAGGGAAGGAGAAGGAGATGGACAAAGGAGAAGGTGATGGAGAAAGAAAAGAGGAGAAGGGAAGGAGAAGGAAAAGGAAAAGAGGAGAAGAAGAAGGAGAAGGGAAGGAGAAGGAGAAAAAGGAGGAGAAGGAGAAAAAGGAGGAGAAGGAAAGGAGAAGGAGAAAAAGGAGGGGAAGAAGAAGGGAAGGAGAAAGGAGAAGGAAAAAGAAAAGATGAGAAGGGATGAAGGAGAAGAGAAGGAGAAAGGAGAAGGAAAAGAGGAGGAGAAGAAGGAAAGGGGAAGGAGAAGGAGAAAAAGGAGGAGAAGGAAAGGAGAAGGGAAGGAGGAGAAGAAGGAGAAGGGCTCAGTGGAAGGCTCGGGCCCAGCCGTGCCCCACGCTGCCCAGTGCCCCCCCAGCCCCTTCCCGGTGCCCGGCCGGTGCCCCGGGCCCCGGGCCGAGCCCCGCCGCCGCCACCAGAGGGCGCCACAGGCCTCCCGCAGGACCGGGAGGGACCGGAGGGGGAACGGGGCGAACGGGGGGGACCGGGCCGAGACCCCGCGGAGCGGCCCCGCCCTGCACACGGGTGTCCCCCTCGTTCGTGTGTCCCCCCCGTGCGTGTCCCCGCCTGTGCACGCGTGTCTCAACGTGTGCACGCGCCTCACCTGTGTGCAGGTGTGTCCGATGTGTTCTCGTGTGTCCCTGCCGTGTCCCTGCCGTGTGTATCCGTGTCCCAGCTGTGTCCCAGCTCTGTGTGTGTCCATGTCCTGGCCGTGTGTCCATGTCCCAGCCGTGCCCCAGTCATGTGTGTCTTTGTCCCAGCCGTGTGTATCCGTGTTCCAGCTGTGTGTGTCCATGTCTCAGCTCTGTGTATCCATGTCCCAGCCGCGTATCCATGTCCCAGCCGTGTCCCTGCCATATCCCAGCCATGTGTGTCCCAGCCATGTGTGTCTGTGTCCCTGCCATGTCCCAGCCATGTGTGTCTGTGTCCCAATCGTGTGTGTCCATGTCCCTGCCATGTCCCAGCCGTGTGTATCTGTGTCCCAGCCACGTGTCCATGCCCCAGCCATGTGTGTCTGTGTCCCTGCCATGTCCCAGCCATGTGTCCATGTCCCAGCCATGTGTGTCTGTGTCCCTGCCATGTCCCAGCCATGTGTCCATGTCCCAGCCATGTGTGTCCCAGCCATGTGTGTCTGTGTCCCTGCCATGTCCCAGCCATGTGTCCATGTCCCAGCCATGTGTGTCTGTGTCCCTGCCATATCCCAGCCATGTGTCCATGTCCCTTCCATGTCCCAGCCGTGTGCTCCTCAGCCCCGCGGTGTCTGGCAGATGAAGGACGAGCCCGTTGTGTTTATTAAATCGTGCCTCAGCCCTCGCAGCCGCTGCCCCGGTTATTTATAACGCGGCCGGGGAAGCCGCGGCTCCGGGCTGGGGCTTTTCTGCGGCAATTATGGAAACGAAATCGATGGCGCGGGCGGGGGCCGGGCTGGGGGGAACCGAGGGGTCAGTGCCGGCAATGGCTTCGCTGCCACGGCTGAGCTGAGCCCCACGGCTCCCCAGGATCATCCACAGCTCCCCAGGAGCATCCCCAGTTCCCCAAAACCACCTCCAGCTCCCCTGGAGCACCCCCGGCTCCCCAGGATCATCCACAACCCGCCAGGAGCACCCCCGGCTCCCCAGGAGCACCCACAACTCCCCAGGAGCACCCACAACTCCCCAGGACCACCCTCAGCCCCCCAGGTCACCCTCAGGAGCACCCCCAGCTCTCCAGGACCACCCCCAGCTCCGCCAGAGCACCCCAAACTCCCCAGGAGCATCCCCAGTTCCCCAGGATCATCCACAACCTGCCAGGAGCACCCCCCGCTCCCCAGGAGCACCCCCAGCTCCCCAGGATCATCCACAACCCACCAGGAGCACTCCCAGCTCCCCAGGAGCACCCACAACTCCCCAAGAGCACCCCACAACTCCCCAGGACCACCCTCAGCCCCCCAGGATCACCCTCAGGAGCACCCCCAGCTCCCCCGGAGCACCCCAAACTCCCCAGGAGCATCCCCAGCTCCCCAAAACCACCTCCAGCTCCCCAAGATCACCCCCAGCTTCCCCGGAGCACCCCCAATTCCCGAGGATCACCCCCAAATCCCCTGGAGCACCCCCAGCTCCCCAAAACCCCCTCAGCAGCTGGGGGGAGGCTTTTGCAGCAACACTGGGGGTGTCAGGGGTCTGGGGGTGTCAGGGGTTTTGGGGTGTCAAGGGTCTGGGGGTGTCGGTGTTTGGGGGTATCAGGGTCTGGAGGAGGCAGAGTCTTGGGGTTTCAGGGTTTGGGGTTTCAGGGTTTGGGGTATCGAGGTCCGGGGGTTTCGGGGTGCGGGGGTGTCCGGATCTGGGGGTGTCATTGTTTGGGTGTATCAAGGTACGGGTGTTTGGGGATGTCCAGATCTGGGGGTGTCAGGGGTTTGGGGTATCAAGATCGGGGGTTTTGGGGTGCGGGGGTGTCCGGATCTGGGGGTGTCATTGTCTGGGGGTATCAAAGTCCGGAGGTTTCGGGGTGCGGGGTGTCCAGATCTGGGGGTGTCTGGATCTGAGGGTGCCGTGTTTGGGGTATCAAGGTCCGGGGGTTCGGGGTATCAAGGTCCGGGGGTTTCGGGGTGCGGGGTGCCGGATCTGGGGGTGACCCCGCACCCCACCGTGGCTCGGAGCGGGGCTCTCCCGGCGCTCCTCGCGCCGCTCGGGTGATTAATGAGGCCAATTAGGCCGATAATGGCTCTCCAGGCACCGACGGGTGATGGATGCTGCCGGGCCCTGGGTGGGCGCCATCGGAGCGAGGAGGGGGCTGTGACGTCACCGGCACCGCTGACGTCACGGGGGGAGGTGTGACATCACACGCTGACTCACCGCAGCCGCGCAGGGCCGGGGCTGCTCCGCCCTTATCGGGGGGACATGTCGCGATAGTGCCGCGGTGTCGCGCCCATTGGGATGGCCGGGATTGCTCCGGGGTGGAATTAATCCACCCCGTTAATTAATTCTCCGTTAATTCTCCGTTAATTCCCCGTTAATTCTCCCTTTAATTCTCGGCTCTTTTGTTTCCTGTTTGTTTGCTTCGCTCGGGATGAATTTTTTATGCGCCACGCCAAAATCCCGTGGGGTTTCCAGCTGGGGACTTGTAGGATTCCCTAAAATTGTAGGGTTGGGAGGGCTCTGGGGGGGTTGTGACCCCGTCCCGTGGGATGTGTGGGGCTGCGATGGGAACAGAGGGGGTTTGGACTCGTTCCGTGGGGATTGGGAGGAATTTGGAAGGGCAGGAACTTCATCCAGGGGTTTGTGGATCGAGAAAGGTCTGGGGGAGCTGGAATTTCATCCCACGGCTGGGTGGATCCAGAGGGGTCTGGGGGAACTGGAATTTCACCCCAGGGTTTTGTGGTTCTGGAAGTTCTGGAGCAGCTGGAATTTCACTCAAGGATTGTGTGGATCAGGAGAGATTTGGAAGGGCAGGAATTTCACCCCAAGGCTGGGTGGATCCAGAAGGGTCTGGGGGAACTGGAATTTTACTCCAGGGTTCTGTGGATCCAGAGGGATTTGGAAGGGCAGGAACTTCATCCCAGGGCTGTGTGGGTCAGGAGCAGCTGGAATTTCACCCCAGGGTTTTGTGGATTGAGAAAGGTCTGGGGGAGCTGGAATTTCACCCCAGGGTTCTGTGGATCCAGAGGGATTTGGAAGGGCAGGACCTTCACCCCAGGGTTTTGTGGATCTGGAAGTTCTGGAGCAGCTCTGAACTCCCATGGACCACGTGCAGGAGCGTTCTGGGGGGGCTGGGACCCCGTCCCATGGGATGTGTGGTGCTGGGGTGGGACAGGGGGCTGTGGATTTATCCCGTGGGGTGTCTGGGAGGGCTCTGGGAATTTCATCCATGGATTGGGCCCGGGAGGGGTTTTGGGAAGGGCTGTGGATTTGATCAATGAAATGTGTGGATCAGGAGGGATCCAAGGGGGCTCTGTGGATTTGAATCCATGGATTTGTGTGGATCAGGAGGGATCCAAGGGGGCTCTGTGGATTTGAATCCATTGGATTTGTGTGGATCAGGAGGGATCTGAAGGCTCTGTGGGTTTGATCCATGGATTTGTGTGGATCAGGAGGGATCTGAAGGCTCTGTGGGTTTGATCCATGGATTTGTGTGGATCTGGAGGGATCTGAAGGCTCGGTGGGGTCGATCCGTTGGATTTGTGGATCAGAAGGATGCTGGGGGCTCTGTGGGTTTGATGCATCGGATTTGTGGATCTGGAAGGAGCCAGGAGGGTTCTGTGGGTTCGATCAGTTGGATTTGTGGCTCAGGAGGGATCTGAGGGCTCTGTGTGGGTCTGGAGGGATCCTGTGGATTGGATCCATTGGATTTGTGCATCAGGAAGGATCCGGGGGGGCTCTGTGGATTTTCCCATTGGATTTGTGGATCCGGAGGGAGCCGGGGGAGTTCTATGGATTTTCTTATGGGATTTGTGGATCACAGAAGGGATCTGAAGGTTCTGTGGATTTGACCCCTTGCCTGTGTGGATCAGAGGGATCCTGGGGAACTCTGTGGATTTTCCCGTGAGATTTGTGGATCAGGAAGGATCTGGGGGGACTCTGTGGATTTTCCCGTGAGATTTGTGGATCAGGAAGGATCTGGGGGGACTCTGTGGATTTTCCTGTGGGATTTGTGGATCAGGAGGGATCCAGGGGGGTTTGAGGACTTTTCCCATTGGATTTGTGGATCAGGAGGGATCTGGGAGGGCTCTGTGGATTTGATCCATTGGATTTGTGGATCAGGAGGGAGCCGGGGGGGCTCTGTGGATTTGATCCATGAAATGGGAGGATCAGGAAGGATCCAGGGGAGCTCTGTGGATTTTCCCGTTGGATTTGTGGATCAGGAGGGAGCCGGGGGGGGCCCCATGGAGCCGGAGGGGCTCTGTGGATTTTCCTGTTGGATTTGTGGATCAGGAGGGATCTGGGGGAGCTCTGTGGATTTTCCTGTGGGATTTGTGGAGCAGAGGGAGCCGGGGGGGCTCTGTGGAGCCGGGGGGGCTCTGTGGATTTGATCCATGGAATGGGAGGATCGGGAGGGAGCGGGGGGGGCTCCGTGGATTTGATCCATGGAATGGGAGGATCGGGAGGGAGCCGGGGGGGCCCCGCGGGGCCGGGGGCAGGCTCGGCGCGGCGGAGGCAGCCGTGCTCAGGTGCAGGCACGTTCATCCCGAGCCGCAGCATCTCCCATTAATGAAGCACTTCATCACGGCGCCGTGCCGGGGGGGCGGGGGGGGGCACCCAATTCCGGGTGATAAATCCCCGCCGACGGCCCCGGCTCCGCTCGCAGCCGCGCCGTGATCCTCCTTCATCTTGAATAATATTTTTGGAGAGGTTGTAAAATAACCCAGCGCCGCAGCTGCCAGCGGGCTCCAAACCCCCACCCCCGACCCCCCCCGGCCCCCCCTGCGTGTGTGCGGCTCACGTGTGTGAGCACACGGATGCCGAGCAGGTGTGGCTGCGTGTGTGCCTGGGCACGTGTGTGTGCAAGGGTGTGCCAGGACACCGGGGTGCCCCTCCCGGACCCTCCGGGTGCCCCCCAGGCTCCTGGCAGCGCCCTTGAGCCCTGATTTTTGTGGTCATTGTCCTCTTTGTCCCACCCAGATCTCTTGAGTCCTCTGGATTTTGGGGTGAGGGTCCCACCCAGACCCCTGGGTACCCTCCTGGATCCCTAAATTTTGTAATCAAGGTCTATCCAGACCCCCAGACCCTCCCCATAACTCCCGGATTTTGGGGTGAGGTTCCCACCCAGACATCTGGGTGCTCCTGGACCCCAGAATTTTGGGGTGGGGGTCCCCCCAGACCCCTGGATAACCCCTTGGATCCCTAAATTTTGTAGTGAAAGTCTACCCAGACCCCCAGACCCTCCTCGAAACTCCTGGATTTTGGGGTGAGGGTCCCCCCAGACCTCCGAATCCCTGAATTTTGTGAAGATCTACCCAGAACCTTCCCCTGAACTCCTGGATTTTGGGGTGAGGGTCCCACCCAGACATGTGGATGCCCCTGGACCCCTGAATTTTGGGGTGAGGGTCCCCCCAGACCCCTGGGTGCCCCCCTGGATCCCTAAATTTTGTAATCAAGGTCTACCCAGACCCCTAGACCCTCCTCTAAACTCCTGGATTTTGGGATGAGGGTCCCCCCAGACCTCCGAATCCCTGAATTTTGTGAAGATCTACCCAGAACCTTCCCCTGAACTCCTGGATTTTGAGGTGAGGGTCCCACCCAGACATGTGGATGCCCCTGGACCCCTGAATTTTGGGATGAGGGTCATCCCCAGACCCCTGCCCCCACCTCAAGACCCTTCTGTCCCCCATCTTGGACCCCTGAGTTCCTCCCAGAACGCTGAATTTTGGGGTGAGGGCTCCCCCCAGACCTCCGAGTCCCCCTTGAACCCCTGAATTTTGGGGTGGGGGTTCCTTCCCGGACCCCTGGCTCCCCCAGCTGGGTTCCCATGCATTGAATGGGAACCCCGGCGTGGGGGGTGGGGCTGCCCAGATGTGCACATGTGTGGCACACACATGTCCCCCACACGTGCCCCGGGCTTGGCTGCTGCCATTCCTTCCTCCCTGGGGAGGATTTTTTGTGTTCTTCCCCCAAAATTCTTCCCCAAATTCCGCGTGGGCCAGGCTGGAGGAGAAGCTCCGGTGACACCCCTGTCCTGGTGACACCCTCGGGGGGGTTGGAGCCCACCTTAGAGCCCCCCCAGGTCCCCATTTCAGATCAGGAAAGCAGCGCTGGGAATTAAACTCTTAATTACACTCATTAATGAGCCCTGCTGGGGAGGGAATCCCGGGGGAGCTCCTGCAGAAAATGGGGGTCTGGGGGTGACAGGAGCGGGGTCCCCCAAACCCCCTGGACCTGGCTCGGGTGGAAATGCCACGGATCCCTCACGCCCCCCCCTCTCTGTGCCCCCCTCGTGCCACCCTGGGCACAGGGAGGTGACAAAGGACACGCCAGCCCTGCCCAGGGCAGGATCTCCATCTCGGGGAGCGCCACTTAATCAATCAAATCTCAAATCTTTAATTATATCACCCGGGGCCTTGGGTGTGCCTCAGCTTTTCCCCCCCCACAAGAAATTCCCCCCTTTGTCCCTCGGAAGCAGAAAGGGAAGGGTGGGGGGCTCCGAGGCCCCCCAAAATCGAGGCTCGCAGCTCAGGGGCTGTGCTGGCGCTCACTGCACCCCCCTTTAGTGAGGGTGGGGGTCTCCACCCCCGCTGGGTCCATCCCGCCGCCCCCTCCCCCTTTGTCGGGCGCTAATGGCCGCTCCCCATCCGCGCGGCAGCATCTGCTGCTGCCAGCGAGATTTGCATGGCTAAATGTAAATTGGGTGTTTTATCATTTATCATAAACGGGAGGGAGGGAGGGAGGGCGGCCAAGCCCGGCCAAGTTGTCACCGGCGATCACACGGCTCATCCTTCGCCCCGCCACCTGCCGTGGGTGGCGAGGGACAGCCAGGCCGCCTGGGGACATCGGGGGTGGCTCAGCGCTCCCCCAGAATCACCCCCGAGGTGAGGGGGTGAGGCTGGAAGGAGCGGCGGGTGATGGATTTGGTGTCCGGCTTTCCCCGGGCTGTGTCCCCGGGATGTCCCCACCCGTCCCGTCCCTCCCGCAGCGCCTCCCTCTCCTCCTGCCCTCCCCTCCATCCTCGCTCGGACCTCGGAGCGCGGCGCAGCGATCCCAGCCTGGCCATGAAGGGTCCCCTGCGTGGAGGGATGTTCTCCCGGCATGTTAAACGGCACCCCGGAGTGAGTGACGGAGCCCCCCGTTCCTCCAGGGACCCCCCCAATCCCTCCCCCAAATCCTCTTCCTCGTCCCCTCGCAGCCCCCAGCCCTCAGGTGTGCCCTTGCCCACCACGTGCCTGGAGCTCCTGGCCTTCCTCACATCCTTCTCCCATCATCCCCACTCCCCATTCCTCCTGTTCTGTGTCCTTCCTCAGCCTCCTCTTCCTCCCAGTTCCCAAAACCCTCCTCATCCCCCCAAATTCCTGAGTTATTCCCCCTCCCCTCTGCCCCCTGCTCTCCCAGCCCCCTCCGGCTGATCCGGGGGTCCTGGGGAGCCCCCTCCCCTCTGTCCCCTGCTCTCCCAGCCCCCTCCGGCTGATCCGGGGGTCCTGGGGAGCCCCCTCCTCCTTCACCAAGGAGAGGTGAGACCACCCCGTGCTCCCCACCCCATTCCCTCCATCCGGCCCTGCCGAGGGGTCAGGGCTCCTTCCCCGAGCCCAGCTGGGGCACCCCGACCCTTACCCACCCCCCAAGAGCTGAGGGGACCTTCCCCGTGCCCCTCCCTACCCTGTCTGGGCACGTCTTTGTCAGGGAGGATGGAAGTGAAGCCCCCTCCCCACTCCCCCCAGCTCTGCCCCCGTCACCCCTCAAAATGGCAGACTGAGGGGTTTGGGTAAAAACCCCTCAAAATGAGGGGTTTGGGGTAAAAAATGCCTCAACCCCCAGGCTGGGCACTGCCAGGGGGGTGCCAGCACAGTGGGCACGGGTGGTTGGGACCCCCAGGGTGCCCCCCACATCCTTGGATGAGGCTCCTCCCTGCAGAACGGGGAAATTTGGGGTATTTCTGTCCCTGCCACCCTTTCCCCCGCTCTGAGGAGCCGTGAGGGATTTGGGGGGCACAAAGAAGACCCCAAACCGGAGGTGTAAAAGCACGGAGGGGTCCTGGGTGCCTGCGCCCAGCAATTTCTGGGTGTCACCCGCTCCACGCGGTGCCATCCATCCGTCTGTCCGTCCGTCCGTCCGTCCCCCGCTGCCAACCAGGTGTGGCCATGGCTCCTCAGCGTGCCCGACTGCCTGGCAGTGACGGATGGCACCGTTGGCACCGCCAGAACCCGCTGGCACGGCTCGGCGGGCACCGGAGCGGGCAGCGGGGCAGAGCCTGGCACGGCGCCGCGCCTGGGGGAAATCGGGCTCCACCGCTGGCACCTGCGGCTTGGCAGCCTCGCCCTGCCCCTAATTGCTGCCAGCCATTAATTACCCAGCCGCTGCCGGCAGCAGATGGTGAGACGGCCCCGCTGCCCCCCGATCGTCTCCGGCAGCCGCGGCAATTCCCGGCGCTGCGGAGAGCGCTGGATTCGCCAGCGCTGCTGCCAGCTCCGGCTGGCACTCGGTGCCCGTCAGCTGCTGATGGCCCTGACACCCCGCACGGGGCTGGCATCCGCCCGTCCAGCCTGGTTTGGGCACTGCCGGGCGGGAACTGGGCCGTACTGGGAGCCGTACTGGGAGTACCGGGAGAGCCTGGTCAGGGGGGCACATCTGTTTTTACCCCTTTTTCACACGCGTGGCAGCGACAGATGGGTCGGACTGATCCTTCCCATCGCATTCTCCAGCTATGCCCGGTGTTATCCCAGTGGGGAAACTGAGTCACGGAGCGGCGGGCGCTCATTTTGGGGGCATTTTCTCCGAGCTGCCGAGCAGAGCCGGGTGCTGCCGGTGCAGCTCCGTGGGCAGCGCTCCCGTTAACGGGCAGGACGCGGTTCCGTCCCAGGGGCACGGGGCTGGCACCGCTCTCGTTTCACTCCCCGGAGCTGGGCTATGCTGGGAGCCATACTGGGAGCCATACTGGGAGCACTGGGAGAGGCTGGGCACGGGGGCACATCTGGGTTTCCCTTTCCCCACGCGTGGCAGCGACAGATGGGTCGGACTGACCCTTCTCATCACATTCTCCTGCTATGCCCCCCCCGCCCGGTGTCATCCCAGTGGGGAAACTGAGTCACGGAGCGTTTCGGGGGCATTTTCTCCGAGCTGCAGCTGCCGAGCAGAGGAGCTGCGAGCAGAGGCAGGTGCTGCCGGTGCAGCTCCATCGGCAGCGCTCCCGTTAATGGGCAGGACGCGGTTCCCTCCCAGGGGCACGGGGCTGGCGCCGCTCTCATTTCGCTCGCCGCGGTAATTTGGGGGAGGTCAAAGCCTCCTCGGCTCGGCTCCGATTGAGGCCGCGTCGCTCCGGGCACCGGGGGATTGGCGGAGCGAGCGGAGATGAGGAGATGGAGCCGAGGTGCGCTGGGAGCCGCCGTGGGCACGGAGAGGGGGGGGAGGGGACACGCTGGCAGGATGAGTGGGGGGAGTTGGGGTCGCTGAGTGCCCCCCAGGCACTGGGGACTCCCAGCGTGTCCCAGTCCATCCCAGTAAAAGGAACAGGAGCTCCTTGTCTCGTGCTCCATCAGGGATGGTGCGGAGGGGAGCAGAGCAGGGGGGACTGTGGGGGGACAGGGACCCTGTCCGGGGTCACAGCTCGGGGACAGACCGTGCCCAGGGCTGAGTATCTCGGGGGGAACCACGAGCCAAGGCTCAGTCCTGAGTGGAGTCACTGGGAGCACTGGGAGCACTGGAAATGGGGTGTTAATCTCCAAATCTTTCAGGGAAGAAGCATAAACCGAGGTTTGCTCTGACCAGGGGCACTGGGAATGGGGTGCCCAGACCCAAATCCTTCAGGAAGGAGCCATAAAATGAGGCTCAGCCCCGAGCAGAGTCACTGGGAGCACTGGGAATGGGGTGCCCAGATCCAAATCCTTTAGGGACGAGCCATAAATTGAGGCTCAGTCCTGACTGGAGTCACTGGGAGCACTGGGAATGGGTGTTAATCTCCAAATCCTTCAGGGAAGGAGCATAAACCGAGGTTTGTTCTGACCAGGGGCACTGGGAGCACTGGGAATGAGGTGCCCAGATCCAAGTCCTTCAGGGAGGAGCCATAAATTGAGGCTCAGCCCCGAGCAGAGTCACTGGGAGCACTGGAAATGGGGTGTTAATCTCCAAATCCTTCAGGGAAGAAGCATAAACTGAGGTTCACTCTGACCAGGGGCACTGGGAGCACTGGGAATGATGGAAATGGGGTGGTGAATACGAAATCCTTCAGGGAAGAGCCATAAACCCAGGTTTGCTCTGAGCAGGGGCACTGGGAGCACTGGGAATGGGGTCCCCGGGTCCAAATCCTTCAGTGAGGAGCCACAAACCGAGGCTCAGCCCCGAGCAGAGTCACTGGGAGCACTGGGAATGGTGGGAATGGGGTGTTCAGCACCAAATCTTTCAGGAAAGAACCATGAATTGAGGTTTGCTCTGAGCAGGGGCACTGGGAGCACTGGGAATGGGGTGTTCAGCACCAAATCCTTCAGGGAAAAGCCATAAACCCAAATTTGCTCTGACCGGGGGCACTGGGAGCACTGGGAATGGGGTGCCCAGACCCAAATCCTTGAGGGACGAGCCATAAATTGAGGCTCAGCCCCGAGCAGAGTCACTGGGAGCACTGGGAGCACCAGGAATGGGCTCCCCAGCTCCTCGGCAGCGCCAGCGCTGGGCAGCCACAGGCGGAGGGGAGGCGATTTCTCATTCCAAATCCAATTCCTCTCCAGCACGAGCCGATTTTTCTCTCCCTCTTTTAATTCAGTCACTCAAGCTGACAGCTACACTGTGTACCACAGCCCAGCTACAGGATTGCTCTGCCATATTCCCCCTGTAAATCTCCCGGCGTGTCAGCTCTCCCTTTCACTCTCCAGTCCGCCTGATAAATATTCATTTTATTGGGGTATTTTTCATTTTTCTCACTCTCCCTCTCTCTCTCCTCTCTCTCTCTGCAGCTCGTTCCTCTCATTGGCTTCATCAGTGTGGGCCTGGGCAGTGCAGTCCTGTACCTGCTGCGGTTGGCACTGTACAGCCCAGATGTCAGGTACGCCTTGGGGGCACCCCTGGGGGTCACCCCACACCCCCAGAGCACGGGGGGCTCAGCCCAGAGCTGGCACCAGGTGCTGGCATGCCCACCACCCAAATGGATGGTGAATGATGGGGGGAAATTTGGGTCCAGAGGCACCTGGCACAGCTGGCACTGTACAGCCCAGATGTCAGGTACGCCTTGGGGGTGCCCCTGGGGCACCCCTGGGGGTCACCCCACATCCCCAGAGCACGGGGGGCTCAGCCCAGGGGTGGTACCAGGTGCTGGCACGCCCAGACACAGCTTGATGATGAATGATGGGGGAAATGTGGGTCCAGATGTGCCCAGGAGAGCTGGCACTGCACAGCCCAGATGTCAGGTACGCCTTGGGGGCACCTGTGGGGCACCCCTGGGAGTCACCCCACACCCGCAGAGCATGGGGATGATGGGTGATGGATGGATGGATGGATGGATGGATGGATGATGGATGGATGGATGGATGGATGATGGATGGATGATGGATGGATGATGGATGGATGGATGGATGGATGGATGGATGGATGATGGATGGATGATGGATGGATGATGGATGGATGATGGATGATGATGGATGGATGATGGATGGATGGATGATGGATGGATGATGGATGGATGATGGATGGATGGATGGATGATGGATGGATGGATGATGGATGGATGATGGACGGATGGATGGATGATGGATGGATGGATGGATGGATGGATGGATGGATGGATGGATGGATGGATGATGGATGGATGATGGATGGATGATGGATGGATGATGGATGGATGGATGATGGATGGATGGATGATGGATGGATGGATGGATGGATGGATGCATGGATGGATGGATGGATGGATGGATGGATGGATGGATGGATGGATGGATGATGGATGGATGATGGATGGATGATGGATGGATGGATGCATGGATGGATGATGGATGGATGATGGATGGATGATGGATGGATGATGGACGGATGGATGGATGATGGATGGATGATGGATGGATGGATGGATGATGGATGGATGGATGGATGGATGATGGATGGATGATGGATGGATGATGGATGGATGGATGGATGGATGGATGATGGATGGATGATGGATGGATGGATGATGGATGATGGATGGATGGATGATGGATGATGGATGGATGATGGATGGATGATGGATGGATGATGGATGGATGGATGATGGATGGATGATGGATGGATGGATGATGGATGGATGATGGATGGATGGATGGATGGATGGATGGATGATGGATGGATGGATGATGGATGATGGATGGATGATGGATGATGGATGGATGATGGATGGATGGATGGATGATGGATGATGGATGGATGGATGGATGGATGGATGGATGGATGGATGGATGGATGATGGATGGATGATGGATGATGGATGGATGATGGATGGATGGATGATGGATGGATGATGGATGGATGGATGGATGATGGATGGATGATGGATGGATGATGGATGATGGATGGATGATGGATGATGGATGGATGATGGATGGATGGATGGATGATGGATGGATGGATGGATGGATGGATGGATGGATGATGGATGGATGGACAGATGGAATCAGGGCTGTGGGATCACAAGGATGGACGGTGAGCACATCCTGGGGTGACCAGACTGCTTTTCCCACATCCCCCCACCTCATTTTTCATTGTTTCCTCCCCCTAAAACCATTCCTGGGTTTCATCAGGCACCAGACGAGCTCAGCCCCACAATTATCACACCCAGACACCTCAGCCTGGAGGGTGGCAGAGCAGGGGGGGGTTGGGAGGGAACAACACCCCCCATCCCATCCCCCAAACCCATGAACAGCTCCAGGGGGGTTGTGTGTGCAGCACAGCCCCCCCTCCCTCCCCCATCCACACAAACATCTGCCCAGATGGAAAATTCTGCTCTTGGCCAGCACCAGTGATGGAGGGGGGAAAGAAGGGGGGACACCACGAGCTGCTGTCCCCAGGGACCCCATCCCACGGCCCTGCTGCCTCCCGGGCCAGGACGGGACGTGTCCAGCTTGGAAAGGCTTCAAGGACAACTGGGGGCGGTGCTGGTGGGGCTGGGGGCACTTTAGGGGGCTCCAGTGGGGTGTGGGAGGGGGGTCTCTCCCCCACTGATGTCCCTGTCGCCCCTCACAGCTGGGACCGGAAGAATAATCCTGAGCCCTGGAACAAGCTGAGCCCCACAGACCAGTACAAAGTGAGCACTGGGCGAACTGGGAGTGTTTGGGGAGGGGGAGGCAGCCGCTTTTAGGGCAAAACACTCAGGAAGGGGAAAGGGGGAGAGCAGAACCCCCCAAATACTCGAATTTGGGGAAGGGGCAGCGTGTGCCACCAAGGCCAGGCTGCAGGGACACTGGGGTGGCAGCAAACTGGATTCTTTATGGAATTCCAGAACCTGGGAGGGGACAGCAAACTGGATCCTTTGGGGTTTCCCAGAGCCCAGGGGCAGCAAACTGGATCCTTTAGGGTTTCCCAGGGGGCTGGCAGTGTTTGGGGCACATTTAGGGCAAAACACTGAGTTTTCCTCAGGAATGGGAAATGGGGATCAGTCCTGGAGCAGAACCCCCCCAAATGCTTGAATTTGGGGAAGGGGCACTGTGTGACATTGTCAGGCTGCAGTGACACTGGGGTGGCAGCAAACTGGATCCTTTAGGGTTTCCCAGGGGGCTGGGAGTGTTTGGGGAAGGGGATGCAGCCGCTTTTAGGGCAAAACACTCAGAAAGGGGAAAGGGGAAAAGCAGAGCCACCCCAAATGCTCAAATTTGGGGAAGGGGCACCATGTGCCACCAAGGCCAGGCTGCAGGGACACTGGGGTGGCAGCAAACTGGATCCTTTATGGAATTCCAGAACCGGGGAGGGGGCAGCAAACTGGATCCTTTGGGGTTTCCCAGAGCCCAGGGGCAGCAAACTGGATCCTTTAGGGTTTCCCAGAGCCCAGGGGCAGCAAACTGGATCCTTTAGGGTTTCCCAGGGGGCTGGCAGTGTTTGGGGGGCAGGCAGCCACTTTTAGGGCAAAATACTCAGGAGACAGGGGGATCAGCCCTGGAGCAGAGCCCCCCCAATGTCTGTGCTCGAATTTGAGGAAGGGGGCACTGTGTGACATTGCCAGGCTGCAGTGACACTGGGGTGGCAGCAAACTGGATCCTTTATGGAATTCCAGAACCGGGGAGGGGACAGCAAACTGGATCCTTTGGGGTTTCCCAGAACCGAGGGGCAGCAAACTGGATCCTTTGGGGTTTCCCAGAGCCCAGGGGCAGCAAACTGGATCCTTTGGGGTTTCCCAGAGCCCAGGGGCAGCAAACTGGATCCTTTGGGGTTTCCCAGGGGGCTGGCAGTGTTTGGGGGGGCGGGCAGCCACTTTTAGGGCAAAATACTCATGTGACAGAGGGATCAGTTGTGGAGCAGAACCCCCCCAAATGTTTGTGCTTGAATTTGGGGAAGGGGCCACAACCCCCCCTGACCCCCCTCCCTCCCTTCTCCAGTTTCTGGCAGTTTCCACCGACTACAAGAACCTCAAAAAGGAGCGGCCCAGCTTCTGAGCCACCTCCGGGACGTGCTGGGGTGAAGGGGGAGCCCCCCACTGCCCCCCCCAGCTCCCCCAAACCGTGTGGCCGTGTCCCACCCCCCAATAAAGCACATCCCTGGGGGTGCCCCCTCACCCCCACCTCGTGCCTGCGTGAAACTCAGCACTGGAATAAATTATGGGGTGTGGGGGGGAGCAAACTGGGGCCTTGATGGGATCCCAGAACCTGGGAGGAGGCAGCAAACTGGATCCTTTGGGGTTTCCCAAAATCTGGGGACAGCAAACTGGATCCTTTAGGGTTTCCCAGAGCCTGGAGGGGGGGCAAACTGGATCTTTTAGGGTTTTACAGAGCCTGGGGAGGGGTGGGGGGCAGCAAACTGGATGTTTTAGGGTTTCCCAGAGCCCAGGGGCAGCAAACTGGATCCTCTATGGAATCCCAGAACCTGGAAGGGGGGAAAACTGGATCCTTTAGGGTTTCCCAGTCTGGGGGGAGCAGCAAACTGGATCCTTGATGAAATCCCAGAGCGCTGGGGCAGCAAACTGGATCCTTTAGGGTTTTCCAGTCTGGGGAAGGGGACAGCACTGGATTCTTTATGGAATCCCAGAACCTGGGAGGTGGCAACAAACTGGATCCTTTAGGGTTTCCCAGAACCTGGGAGGGGACAGCACCAGATCCTTTATGGAATCCCAGGACCTGGAGGGGGGGCAAACTGGATCTTTTAGGGTTACCCAGTCTAGGGGAAGCAGCAAACTGGATCCTTGATGGAATCCCAGAGCCTGGGAGCAGCAAACTGGATCCTTTAGGGTTACCCAGTCTAGGGGAAGCAGCAAACTGGATCCTTGATGGTTTCCCAGAGCCTGGAGTGGGAGCAGACTGGATCTTTTAGGGTTTCCCAAAACCTGGGCACAGTAAACTGGATCCTTTAGGGTTTTCCAATCTGAGGGGAGCAGCAAACTGGATCCTTTAGGGTTTCCCAGAGCCTGGAGTGGGAGCAAACTGGATCTTTTAGGGTTTTCCAGAGTGCTGGGAACAGCAAACTGGATCTTTTAGGGTTTTCCAGAGTGCTGGGAACAGCAAACTGGATCTTTTAGGGTTTTCCAGAGTGCTGGGAACAGCAAACTGGATCCTTTAGGGTTTTCCAGAGTTCTGGGAACAGCAAACTGGATCTTTTAGGGTTTCCCAAAACCTGGGCACAGTAAACTGGATCTTTTAGGGTTTTCCAGAGTGCTGGGAACAGCAAACTGGATCCTTTAGGGTTTTCCAGAGTTCTGGGAACAGCAAGCAGACTGGATCCTTTAGGGTTTTCCAGAGCCTGGGGAGGGGACAGCACTGAATCCTTGATGATTTCCCAGAGCCATGACACGGGACATGTCCTCACACCCCCCGGGGGGGCTCACATCCCACTGGAAGCAGGACAAGCCCTCGGGTGGTTTCCGCTCTCTCACGCTCCAGGGTCCCCTCCCGGCCCCTCGGGGAGGGCGGGAGCAGGGAGGGGGGCAGGGGTCACAGCCACACGTGGGAGGGATGTCCTGCACCCTCTGGAGTACGTGACACGGGACAGCCAGAGGAGGGGGAGGGTCCCCAGGCTGTCCCCCCCCACTGTACCCCACGTTTTGGGGCTCAGCATCACCCCCCGCCCTCAGAGCCCACCGGGGAAGCACCAGCATGGGGACACTGAGGCACGAGAGCCTCGAGGCTGCTGGCACGGCACTGAGGGGCTCCGGGGACCCCTCCCCAAAGCCCCCCGGATCCCCAGCCCCTCTGTGACCCCCCCAGAGCGAGCCCAGCCTGGCAGGGGGGGTCTCTGTACCCTAACACTGACAGCAGCATGGGCCCCCCACCCCAGAAATTCAAGAGAAAAGGAGGGGGAAGGCAGAGGGGGGTCTGAGCCCCTCTGTGACCCCCCCAGAGCGAGCCCAGCCTGGCAGCAGGGGCGTGCCCCCCCCTCAGTGGTCGCTGAAGCCGGGCATGGGGATGGCACATTCCATGGGAGCCTCGAGGCTCCTGGCACGGCACTGAGGGGCTCCAGGGACCCCTCCCCAGCGCCCCCCTGCCCCCCAGCACAGCACCCACACAGCTCCAGGATCTGCCCCCACGTTTATTAGCAACCCCTCCCCGTAGAAAAGTGCAAGATGAGGCTGGAGCAAGCAGTGCCCCCCTCCCCAGGCAGGGTCTGGGGGGTCTCTGTACCCTAACACTGACAGCAGGATGGGCCCCCACCCCAGGGACGCAGCACCCAAAGGTGACAACGGGGGAGAAGGGCAGGGGGAAAGGCAGAGGGGGGGTCTGAGCCCCTCTGTGACCCCCCCAGAGCGAGCCCAGCATGGCAGGGGGGGTCTCTGTACCCTAACACTGACAGCAGGATGGGCCCCCTATCCCAGAAATGCAGGAGAGAAAAGGAGGGGGGAAGGCAGAGGGGGGGCCTGAGCCCCTCTGTGACCCCCCCAGAGCGAGCCCAGCCTGGCAGGAGGGGTGAGTGCTGCAGCAAGCAGTGCCCCCCACCCCAAGCAGGGTCTGGGGGGTCTCTCTACCCTAACACTGACAGCAGCATGGGCCCCCTACCCCAGAAATGCAGGAGAGAAAAGGAGGGGGGAAGGCAGAGGGGGGGCCTGAGCCCCTCTGTGACCCCCCCGGAGCGAGCCCAGCCTGGCAGCAGGGGCGTGCCCCCCTCAGTGGTCGCTGAAGCCGGGCATGGGGAAGGCACGGGCGAAGGTCTCCACGCGCTGCCGCAGGTCGCTCAGGCGCCGCTGCGTCTCCGGGTCCTGCAGCAGGAAGGTCTTGAAGTCCTGGAGCTTACCTGGGGGTGGAGGGGCACAGGTGAGCCCCAGGGCAGCTCCAGCCCTCGCCAGGTACCCACAGCAGGGGCTGAGGGGCAGCCAGGAAGGGGGAAATGGGGGACAGGGACCCCCGTGGCTCCCTGGTTTTGCCACCCGGTCTGGGCAGCAGGGCTGGCAGCACAAGGGGAGAAGGGCTGAGGGGCACTCAGGAAGGGGGAAATGGGGGTACAGGGGCCCCCCCACGGCTCACTGGTTTTGCTCTTGACGTCCAAGGCCAGGGCGATGCCCTCGTCGAGGAACTCCACGACCTTGTGGAAATCCTCCTCGCGGAATTGGCGGGAGGTCAGCGCGGGGGCACCTGGGGACAGAGCCCATCAGGGACAGCAGTGCTGGGGGGCACCTGCCCCCCAAGGGGCTCCCTGGGTCCCAGCCATCCAAGGGGCCCTCAGGGTCCCAGGTCCCCAAGGAGCTCCCTCATTCCCAGCCCCCCAAGGGGCTCCCTGGGTCCCAGCCATCCAAGGGGCTCTCAGGGTCCCAGGTCCCCAAGGTGGTCCCTCAGTCCCAGCCCCTCACTGGAGGTCACTCATTCCCAGACCCCCAAGGAGCTCACAGGGTTCCAGCCCCGCAAAGGAGCTGAGTCCCAGCCCCTCACTGGGGTTCCCTCATTCCCAGACCCCCAAAGAATTCCCTCATTCCCAGACCCCCAAAGAATTCCCTCATTCCCAGCCCCTCAAGGTTGTCCCTCAGTCCCAGGCCCCCAAGAAGCTCCCTGGGTCCCAGCCCCCCAAACGAGCTGAGTCCCAGCCCCTCACTGGGGTTCCCTCAGTCCCAGGCCCCCAAGAAGCTCCCTGGGTCCCAGACCCCCAAGGGGCTCCCTCATTCCCAGACCCCCAAGGGGCTCTCAGGGTCCCAGCCCCTCAAGGTGGTCCCTCAGTCCCAGCCCCCCAAAGAACTCCCTCATTCCCAGACCCCCAAGAAGCTCCCTGGGTCCCCGACTCCCAAGGGGCTCCCTCATTCCCAGCCCCTCACTTGGGTTCCCTCATTCCCAGACCCCCAAGAAGCTCCCTGGGTCCAAACCCCTCACTGCACCTCCCCAAGGGGCTCCCCAAATTCTTCTCCCCACAGGCTCCTGCCCCCTTTCCCAGCCAAACCCATCTCCAAATTCCCACTAAAACAGAGAAGGGTGAATCGGAGTGGGGCCGCTGTGGGGTGAGGAGCCCGGGCAGGGGCTGTCCCTCACCGAGGCGCAGCCCCCCGGGGGTCAGGGCACTCTTGTCCCCCGGGCACGTGTTCTTGTTGGCCGTGATGGAGACGAGCTCCAGCACCCGCTCTGCCCGCGCCCCGTCGATGCCCTTGGGCCGCAGGTCCACCAGCACCAGGTGGTTGTCAGTGCCACCTGGGGAGCAGAGGAGAGGGGTGAGGGTCCCTGAGCACCCCCAGACCCCTCTGCTGCGCCTTTGCTGCTCTGCAGTGCTGCCTGTTCTGCCTCAGCCCCACTCTGTGCCCCCCAATCCCCCTGCACACCCCACTGCTGTCCTGAGACTGAGCAGAGCCGCTCGTCCCCATGACAGCTCAATCCCCCTTGTCCCCAGAACTGTGGGGTCAGAGCATCACCTGACACCAGCATGTACCTCATCCCCACCACGGTTCCAAAACCCCTCCTTGACCCCAAAACCAGCAGGGACAGAGGATCACCTCACACTAGGGTGTACCTGGTCCCTAAAACTGTGGGGTCAGAGCATCACCTGACACCAGCATGTACCTCATCCCTGCCACAGCTAACCCCTCCTTGACCCCAAAACTGTGGGGTCAGAGCATCACTTGACACCAGCGTTTATCTGGTCCCCAAAACTGTAGGGTCAGAGCATCACTTGACACCAGGGTGTACCTTGTCCTCAACACAGCTCACCCCTCCTTGTCCCCAAAATGGCAGGGACAGAGCATGACCTGACACCAGCGTGTACCTGATCCCCGAAACTGTGGGGTCAGAGCATCACCTGACACCAGGGTGTACCTGGTCCCCGAAACTGTGGGGTCAGAGCATCACCTGACACCAGGGTGTACCTGATCCCCAAAACTGTGGGGTCAGAGCATCACCTGACACCAGCATGTACCTGGTCCCCGAAACTGTGGGGTCAGAGCATCACCTGACACCAGGGTGTACCTGGTCCCTGAAACTGTGGGGTCAGAGCATCACCTGACACCAGCGTGTACCTCATCCCCACCACAGCTCTCCCCTCCTTGTCCCCAAAACCAGCAGGATTGGAGCATCACCTGATACCAGGGTGTACCTGGTCCCCACCACAATTCACCTTCCCTTGTCCCCAAAAGCAGCAGGGCCAGAGCCTCACCTGACACCAGCGTGCACCTCATCCCTGCCACGGCTCCAAAAACCCCTCCTTGACCCCAAAACCAGCAGGGCCAGAGCATCACCTGACACCAGGGTGTACCTGGTCCCTAAAACTGTGGGGGCCAGAGCATCACCTGACACCAGGGTGTACCTGGACCCCAAAACCAGCAGGATTGGATCATCACCTGACACCAGGGTGTACCTGGACCCCAAAACCAGCAGGATTGGATCATCACCTGACACCAGGGTGTACCTGGACCCCAAAACCAGCAGGATTGGATCATCACCTGACACCAGGGTGTTCCTCATCCCCACCATGGCTCAACCCTCCTTGTCCCCACCACGGCTCACCCCTCCTTGTCCCCAAAACCAGCAGGACTGGAACCTTACCTGACACGAGGGTGTAGCCCCGCTGCAGCAGCGCCTGTGCCATGGCCTTGGCGTTCCTCAGCACCTGCTGGCAGTACTCCCGGAAGGCTGGGGAGCTGGCCTGCCGGGGGGACACCCCATCAGCACCGGGGGCACGGGGCACCCCCCGCCCCGAGCCCCCCACCCCGGCACACCTGCTTGAGGGCCACGGCCACGGCAGCAATGGCGTGGTTGTGGGGTCCCCCCTGCAGGGAGGGGAACACCGAGAAGTTGATCCTGTCCTCCAGGTCGTAGAGGGTCTCCTTGCCCGTCTTCTTATCCACGGAGCGCACGCCCTTGCGGTAGAAGATCAGCCCCGACCTGGTGGCAAGAGAGGCTGTCACCTGTCCTCCCCGGGGGACACCACCCCCCATGCCCAGGGTGCCAGGGCTCTCACCTGGCGCCACGCAGGGTCTTGTGCGTGGTGCTGGTGACGACGTCGGCGTGCTCGAAGGGCGACGGGATGGCCTTGGCGGCCACCAGCCCGCTGATGTGCGCCATGTCGGCCAGCAGGTAGGCCTTGACCTCATCGCACACCTGGGGACAGCACCAGGGTCACCTGCTGCCCCCAGAGCCCCTCCTCAGCCCCAGAGCCCCCTCACGGTACCCTCACTACCATGACATTTTTACGGAAATCCTTTTGCTAGGATTTTTTTGCCCTGAGAAGCCTCAGAGGAAAAGGAAAGCAATAACGGGTGTGGAATGTGGTCTGGAGATTGTGCACCAGCAGGGCACCTTTGCTGGTCCACGTCAGGTGTTTCTGCTCAATGGCCAACCGGGGTCCAGCTGGCTCCAAGCTCAGTCAGCAGCTTTTGTTGTCATTCCACTCCTTTCCTTTCCAGCTTTCTGGCTGTATCATTTCTCTGTTTCTTTTAGTATAGCATTATAATGCAATGTAATGTAATAGAATAATATAATATATATAATATATAGCATATATAGTTATGTAATTATATTATAATGCTATAATATTATATATTATATATATAATTACCTGTATATATTCTTGTACATTATATTATCTATAATATAATATTAATATTGCACTACTTATATATTATATTATATATTATATATTATATATTATATATTATATATTATATATTATACATTACACATTATACATTATATATTATATACTATATATTATATATTATATATTATATATTATATACTATATACTATATACTATATATTATATAACCTATTATATAAAAATTATTAATTATTATATCATATATTTATATATTATATTACACTATACATAATAGAATATTATACCTAATATAATATTATATATTCTTATATATAATATATAATGTAATATATTATATATAATGTCGTATTATATATAATGTAATATTATATATATTATCATAAGTATGATATGATATATGATATATGATATGATATAATATAATATGATATGATATATTATATGATATAATATATAATATTATATAGGATATGTATATTATAGTATGATATGATATAATACAGTATGATATTATATAAATATGACAAAATATTATAAAATAGAATAAAATATAATAAAACATAAATATAATAAATACAAAATAGTATAATATAATATAATTAATATAATATAATATATGATATGATATAACATAATATATAATATGATATAACATAATATATAATACTATGTAATATCATATAATACCATATAATATCACATAATATCACACAATACCATATCATATCATACCATACCATACCATACCATACCATACCATACCATACCATACCAATCACACAATACCATACCATACCATACCATACCATACCATATCATATCATATCATATCATATCATATCATATCATATCATATCATACCATACCATACCATACCATACCATACCATACCACACCATATCACACAATACCATATCATACCATATCATACCATACCACACCATGCCATACCATATCACACAATACCATACCATATCACACAATACCATACCATATCATACCACACCATGCCATACCACATCACAAACAACAACTCAGCCCTGCGGCCCGCGGGCTCACGGCTCCCCCCCTCCCGTCCCGCCCCAGCCCGTGGCGCACCCTCCTGATGCGGCCGTAGTCGATGAGGCGCGCGTAGGCGCTGGTGCCCGCGATCACCAGGCGCGGGCGGAACAGCCGCGCCGTCACCTCCAGCTGCGCGTAGTCAATCAGGCCTGTGGCGGGCTGCGGGGACAGACGGACGGACAGGAGGGTCAGGGAGCGCGGGGATGGACGGGCGGACAGACAGACAGAGAAATGGACGGACAGACAGGTGGGTCAGGCAGTGTGGGGATGGACAGACAGACGGATGGACAGACAGGCGGGTCAGTCAGTGCGGGGATGGACGGACAGACACGGACAGACAGACAGGCGGGTCAGGCAGCACGGGGATGGACGGACGGACAGACGGACGCACAGACAGACGGACGGACAGACAGGTGGGTCAGGCAGCGCGGGGACGGATGGACAGACAGACAGACGGACAGTCAGGTGAGGCAGCGTGGAGATGGATGGACAGACAGACGGACGGATGGACAGGCAGGTCAGGCAGCGCAGGGATGGACAGACAGACGGACGGACAGATGGATGGACTGGCGGGTCAGGCAGTGCAGGAATGGACGGACAGACAGACAGATGGACAGGCAGGTCAGGCAGCGCAGGGATGGACAGACAGGTCAGTCATCACAGGGACAGACAGACAGACAGGTCAGTCAGTACAGGAATGGATGGATGGATGGATGGATGGATGGATGGATGGATGGATGGATGGATGGATGGATGGACGGACAGGTCAGTCAGCACTGGGGTCAGGGATGGATGGACAGACAGAGAGACAAGTCAGTCAGCCCAGGGATGGACAGGTAGGTCAGTCAGTCAGTCCATGGATAGACAGACAGACAGGCAGGTCACTCAGTCCAGGGATGGATGGATGGATGGACAGACAGGCAGGTCAGTCAGCACAGGGATGAACAGACAGATTGGTCAGCCCAGGGATGGACAGACAGACAGACTGACAAATCAGTCAGGCCAGGGACAGACAGGCCAGTCAGTCCAAGGACAGACAGACAGGCCAGTCAGTCCAAGGACAGACAAACAGACACATTGGTCAGTCCAGGGACAGGCAGACAGGTCAGTCAGCCCATGGATGGACAGACAGATTAGTCAGTCCAGGGACAGACAGACAGACATGTCAGTCAGCCCCGAGGATGGCTGTGAAGGACAGACAGACAGACAGACAGGAGAGCTGGGCCAGTTAGCCCAGAAATGGACAGCCAGCCTGGTCATGCTGGGAATGGACAGATGGACGGACAGACAGATGGACAGTGGAGGAACCCCCCTGCTCCGAGCACAGCACCTGAGCCCTGGGCACCTCCCTTGGCACTGGGACATGGAGGGGACACCCTGGGGACACTTTGGGGACACCCTGAGGGCACCCTGGGGACACCTTGGGGACACTTTGGGACACCTTGGGGACACTTCTGGGAAATCCTAGGGACATGCTGGGAACACCCTAAGGACACCGTGGGGACACCTTGGGCACACCCTGAGGGCATCTTGGGGACACCCTGGGGACATGCTGGGGACACCTTGGGGGACTCTCTATGGACACCCTGGGGACACCCTGGAGATACCTCGGGGACACCCTGGTGACACCTTGGGGACACCTCAAAGACACCTTGGGGACACTGTGAGGACACCCTGGGGACACCCTGAGGACACCTCAGGGATACCTCTGGGACACCCTGGGGATACCTTGGGGACATGCTGGGGACACCCTAAGGACACCTTGGGGACACCCTGGGGACACCTCAGGGACACCTCAGGGATACCCTGGAGACACTTTGGGGACACCCTGGGGACACCCTGAGGGCACCCTGGGGACACTGTGAGGACACCCTGGAGATACCTCAGGGACACCCTAGGGACACCTCAGGGCCACCCTGGGGACACCTTGGGGACACCCTGGGGACACCTTGGGGACACCCTGGGGACACCCTAAGGACACCCTGGGGACACCTCGAAGACACCTCGGGGATACCCTAGGGACACTTTGGGGACACTCCAGGGACACACTGGGGATACCTCAGGGACACCTCAGGGACACTGTGAGGACACCCTGGGGACACTTTGGGGACACCTCAGACCTCCCTTCCCCAGCTCACATCAAGCTTGTAGGGCATGGACTCGAAGAAGATGGAGGTGGCCGAGATCCTCTTGGTGTCACTCATGTAACCGTGGGTGAGGCTGCGGGGGAGGCACAGGGTGAGGACAAAACCTTCCCAAAATCACCGACATTCCCGACATTCCCGACATTCCCGACATTCCCGGGGGCTGGACAGAAAGGCTGGGCTGGGAAAATGGTATTTACTGGATGATGCAAATCTGTATAATCATTTAATGATAAATTATATAATTGTTAAATGATGTGATTGTTAAATGCCATGGTTGTTTGGTAATTGGATATAGTTATTGTTTAATTGTAACAAGAATCATGAGAAACTATGTTTGGGGGGTTTGATAATATAGGGATAAAATGTTCCCAAAATCACAGGATATTCTGGATATTCTGGGGGGCTGGAAAGAAAGGCTGGGGCTGGGAAAATGTTATTTACTGGATGATGCAAAATTGTATACTCATTTAATGATAAATGATATGATTGATAAATGATATGATTATACAACCTGTATAATCATTTAATGATAAATGATATGATTGTTAAATGATATGATTGTTAAATGCCATGACTGTTTGGTAATTGGATATAGTTATTGTTTAATTGTAACAAGAATCACGAGAAACTATGTTTGGGGGGGTTTGATAATATAGGGATAAAATGTTCCCAAAATCACAGAATATTCTGGATATTCTGGGGGGCTGGAAAGAAAGGCTGGGCCTGGGAAAATGGTATTTACTGGATGATGCAAAATGTTCTCCACCCCAAATCCCCAAATCCCCACATCCTCACCCCAAACCCCACACCCCCCCCACCCCAAACCCCACATCCTCACCCCAAATCCCCACATTCCCCACCTCTGGTTCCCCACCCCAGTTCCCCACACCCCCCACCCCAAACCCCCACATCCTCACCCCAAACCCCACATCCCCCCCCAAACCCCATATTCCCCCCCAAACCCCATATCCCCCCCCAAACCCCACATCCCCCCACCCCAAATCCCCACATCCCACACCCCAAATCCCCCCTCCCTGGCTTCCCACATCCCCCACCTCAAACCCCCACATCCCCACCCCAAATCCCCACATCCCCACCCCAAATCCCCACATCCTCCATCCCCAGTTCCCCATGTTCCCCATCCCAAATCCCCCACCTCAAATCCCACATCCCCACCCCAGTTCCCCACGTCCTCCACCTCAAACCCCCACATTTCCCACCCCAAATCCCCACATCCCCCCACCCCAAATCCCCACGTTCTCCCCCCCCAAATCCTCACCCCAGTTCCCCACATCCCCACTCCAAACCCCACATCCCCCACCCCAAATCCCCCCTCCCCAGTTTCCCACATCCCCCACCCCAAACCCCACATCCCCCACCCCAAATCCCCACATTCCCTACCTCTGGTTCCCCACCCCACACCCCACATCCCCCACCTCAAACCCCACATCCCCCACACCTGGTTCCCCACCCCACACCCCACATCCCCCCCCCCCCAAATCCCCACCCCAGTTCCCCACACCCCTCACCCCAAACCCCAAACCCCAAACCCCCTACCCCAAACCCCACATCCCCAACCCCAAATCCCAAATCCCCACACCCCAACCCCAAACCCCACACCCCCTACCCCAAACCCCAAATCCCCACACCCCCCCCAAACCCCAAACCCCAAATCCCCACACCCCCCCAAACCCCACACCCCCCACCCCAAACCCCACACCCCCCACCCCAAACCCCACACCCCCTCACCCCAAACCCCAAACCCCAAACCCCAAACCCCCCACCCCAAACCCCAAACCCCAAACCCCACACCCCCCACCCCAAACCCCACACCCCCTCACCCCAAACCCCAAACCCCAAACCCCACACCCCCCACCCCAAACCGCAAACCCCAAACCCCACACCCCCCACCCCAAACCCCACACCCCCTCACCCCAAACCCCAAACCCCAAACCCCAAACCCCAAACCCCAAACCCCACACCCCCCACCCCAAACCCCAAATCCCCACACCCCCTCACCCCAAACCCCAAACCCCACACCCGCACCCCAAACCCCACACCCCCTCACCCCTCACCCCAAACCCCACATCCCCCACCCCACACCCCCCCAGACCCCACATTCCCCACGCCAAACCCCCACATCCCCCACCCCAGTTCCCCATGTCCCCTACCCCAAATCCCCCACCCCACACCCCACACCCGCACCCCAAACCCCACATCCCCAAACCCCACACCCCCCACCCCAAACCCCACACCCCCCCCCAAACCCCACGCACTGGCCGCCGTCGGGCAGGTCGAGCCCCATGAGGCGCTCGTGGGGCCGCAGCAGGGCGGTGTAGGCCGCGAAGTTGGCGGGGGAGCCCGAGTAGGGCTGCACGTTGACGCCCCAGCGCGCGGGGTCCAGGCCGAAGGCGTCGAGCGCGCGCCGCTCGCACAGCAGCTCGATCTGGTCCACGACCTCGGCGCCGCCGTAGTACCTGCGCACAGCACGGGTCAGCGGCCGGGAAACCGCTCGCGGAATAGCTCCTGAAAATGGTTCCTGAAAAAATTTCCCGAAAAATTTCCCGAAAAAATTTCCTGAAAAAATTTCCCAAAAAAATTTCCCTAAAATATTTCCTGAAACATTTCCCTAAAAAATTTCCTGAAAAAAATTTCCTGAAAAAAATTCCGCAAAAAAATTTCCTGGAAAAAATTCCTGAAAAAAATTTCCCTAAAAAATTCCCCTAAAAAATTTCCTGAAAAAAATTTCTGAAAAAATTTCCTGGAAAAAATTTCCCTAAAAAATTTCCTGAAAAAAAATTCTGAAAATGTTTTCTGAAAAAAAAAACCCTGAAAAAAAATTCTGAAAATGTTTTGTGAAAAAATTTCCTGAAAAAATTTCTGAAAAAAATTTCCTGGAAAAGAATTTCTGAAAATGTTTTGTGAAAAAATTTCCTGAAAAAAATTTCCCTAAAAAATTTCCCTAAAAATTTCCTGAAAAAAATTTCCTGAAAAAAAATTCTGAAAAAAATTTCCCGAAAAAAATTTCGCTAAAAAATTTCCCTAAAAAATTTCCTGAAAAAAATTTCCCTAAAAAATTTCCCTAAAAAATTTCCTGAAAAAAATTTCCTGAAAAAAATTTCCCTAAAAAATTTCCCTAAAAAATTTTCTGAAACATTTCCCTAAAAAATTTCCTGAAAAAAATTTCCCGAAAAAAATTTCGCTAAAAAATTTCCCTAAAAAATTTCCTGAAAAAAATTTCCTGAAAAAAAATTCGCTAAAAAATTTCCTGAAAAAAATTCCTGAAAAAAATTTCCCCAAAAAATTTCCTGAAAAAAATTTCCTGAAAAAAATTTCCCTAAAAAATTTCCCTAAAAAATTTCCCTAAAAAATTTCCTGAAAAAAAATTCTGAAAAAAATTTCCCGAAAAAAATTTCACTAAAAAATTTTCCTAAAAAATTTCCTGAAAAAAATTTCCCTAAAAAATTTCCTGAAAAAATTTCCTGAAAATGTTTTATGAAAAAATTTCCTGAAAAATTTCCCTGAAAAAAATTTCCTGAAAAAAATTTCTGAAAATGTTTTCTGAAAAAATTTCCTGAAAAAAATTTCCCTAAAAAATTTCCTGGAAAAAATTTCTGAAAAAATTTCCTGAAAAAATTTCTGAAAAAAATCTCCTGAAAAAAATTTCCTGAAAAAAATTTCTGAAAATGTTTTCTGAAAAAATTTCCTGAAAAAAATTTCTGAAAATGTTTTGTGAAAAAATTTCCCAAAAAAATTTCCTGAAAATGTTTTCTGAAAAAAAAAATCCTGAAAAAATTTCCTGAAAAAAAATTCAGAAAAAACCCCGCCTTTGCCCAGGGTTCTTCTCGCCAGGAGCTGCGAAGGCTCGGGGAGAAATGAAATGTATAACTGTCTGCGGTTTCTCCTGCGGTTTGGAGAGCGCTCCGACTTTGACTGCTTCCCTGTGGATTGCTTTAAGTTAATGATCAATCAGGGTCCAGCTGGGAGGAGTCAGGCACGAGTTTTTATTATTTGTCCTTGTTAAGCCTTCTGAGGTGTCCTTTCTCTATTCTTTAGTACAGCTTTAGTATAGCATTCTGTATGTAAGATAATTTATCTTAATATATTAAGTTACATATAATCAATATATATAATGTAATGTAATGTAATGTAATGTAATGTAATATAATATAATATAATATAATACTATATTATATATATTAAATATTATATAATATAATAGCATACAACAAATATAATAATATAATAATAAATATCATATAATCATATAATAATAAATATACTATAATATAATATAATATCATATCATATAATATCATATAATATCATATAATATAATACTATAATATCATATAATATAATTTAATACATCTTAACATATTAAATTATATAATCAATATATATAATATAATACTATATTATATATATAATATATTATATATTATAATAGCATATAACAAATATAATATAATAATATAATAATAAATATCATATAACCATATAATAATAAATATAATATAATATAATATAATATAGTACAATATAATATAATATAATATAATATAATACAATATAATATAATATAATATAATATAATATAATATAATATAATATAATATAATATAATATAATATAGTATAATACAATATAACATAATATAATATAATACTATAATATCATATAATATAATATTAAATAATATTATATTATATAACATTAATAACATTAATAACATTAATAACATTAATAATAATAATAATAATGATAATAAAAATAATAATAATAATAATAATAATAATAATAATAATAATAATAATAAACAACCTTCTAAGAACATGGAGTCACACTCATCCCTTCCCAGCCCTGGAGAGCCTCACAAACCCCACAGACGGGGTCACCAGGGGTCCCCTCTGCCAGCCGGACCCCAGGGAGGCTTGGGGCACAGGGCAGCCCCCAGGGGTGCCTCAGGTTCAGATTTGCTGGGGTTTTCAGGCTCCGTGCTGCTTTAGAGTGGTGGCTCGGGTTTTAGTTTGTGTATGTTTGAGATTCTGTGCTGCTTTAGGTTGGAATTCTGAGATTCATGTTATACACCTCAGGTTTTAGTTTTTCTATGTTTGAGATTCTGTGCTGGTTTAGGTTTTAATTCTGAAATTCATGTTATACACCTCAGGTTTTAGTTTTTATATGTTTCAGATCCTGTGCTGGTTTAGGCTGTAGTTCTGAGATTCATGTCATATACCTCAGGTTTTAGGGTTTTTTTAGTTTTTATATGTTTCAGATTCTGTGCTGGTTTAGGTTTTAATTCTGAAATTCATGTTATATATCTCAGGTTTTAATTTTTATATGTTTCAGATTCTGTGTTGGTTTAGGCTGTAGTTCTGAGATTCATGGTGTACACCTCAGGTTTTAGTTTTTGTTTCAGATTCTGTGCTGGCTTGGTGTGATGTCTCAGGTTTGAGATTTTCTTTTTCAGATTCTGTGCTGGTTTAGGTTGTAATTCTGAAATTCATGTTATACACCTCAGGTTTTAGTTTTTCTATGTTTGAGATTCTGTGCTGGTTTAGGTTTTAATTCTGAAATTCATGTTATACACCTCAGGTTTTAGTTTTTCTGTTTCAGGGTCTGTGCTGCTTTAGAGTTATGTCTCGGGTTTTAGTTTTTGTATGTTTGAGAGTCTCTTCTGGTTTAGGTTGTAGTTCTGAGATTCATGTTATATATCTCAGGTTTTAGTTTTTATATGTTTGAGATTCTGTGCTGGCTTAGGTTTTAATTCTGAAATTCACGTTATACACCTCAGGTTTTAGTTTTTATATGTTCCAGATTCTGTGCTGGCTTGGTGTGATGTCTCAGGTTTGAGATTTTCTTTTTCAGATTCTGTGCTGCTTTAGGCTGTAGTTCTGAGATTCATGTTATACACCTCAGGTTTTAGTTTTTCTATTTTTGAGATTCTGTGCTGGTTTAGGCTGTAATTCTGAGATTTATGTTATATACCTCAGGTTTTAGGTTTTTTTTAGTTTTTATATGTTTCAGGTTCTGTGCTGGTTTAGGCTGCAGTTCTGAGATTCATGTTATACACCTCAGGTTTTAGTTTTTCTGTGTTTCAGGTCCTGTGCTGCTTTACTCTGGGTTTGGGTTTCACATTTTGGGATGCTGAGCTCTGCACAGAGCAGGAGACAAAACAATTCCTGCTCCAGCTGGGGACCAAGGACAGAGGATCCAAATCTCAGCCCCAAGAGCACAAACAGCGTGGAATGAAGAGAGAAAAACAGGATGGGACCTCATAACCTAAAGGTGTAATTGGACAATTAACTCCAATATGCAAATGGAGCAGAACTTATAAATAGTGAGAGACCTTGTGACCAGGCGTCCATTTTTGTGACCATTTTGGGTTCATTTTGTGACAATTTCAGGTTCATCTTGTGACCGTTTTATCTTGGGTACGTTTTGTGACCATTTTGGTTCATTTCAGGTTTGTTTTGTGATCATTTCAGGTTCATTTTGTGACCATTTTGGGTTCATTTCAGGTTAATTTTGTGACAATTTCAGGTCCATCTTGCGACCATTTTGAGTTTATCTTGGGTACATTTTGTGATCATTTTGGGTTGATTTTGTGACAATTTCAGGTTCATCTTGTGACCATTTGAGTTTATCTTGGATTCATTTTGTGACATTTTGGGTTCATTTCAGGTTCATTTTGTGACAATTTCAGGTTCATCTTGTGACCGTTTGAGTTTATCTTGGATTCATTTTGTGACCATTTTGGATTCATTTCGGGTTCATTTTGTGACCATTTTGAGTACATTTTGTGATCATTTTTGGGTTCCTTTTGTGACCATTTTGTGATCATTTTGGGTACATTTTGTGACCATTTTGGGTTAATTTTGGGTTCATTTTGTGATTATTTCGGGTTTGTTTTGTGATCATTTTGGGTTCATCTTGGATTCATTTTGTGACCATTTTGTGATCATTTTGGGTTCATTTCGGGTTCGTTTTGTGATCATTTTGGGTTCATTTTGTGATCATTTTGGGTTCATTTCGGGTTCGTTTTGTGATCATTTTGGGTTCACTTTGTGACCATTTTGGGTCCGTTTTGTGACCATTTTGGGTCCGTTTTGTGACCATTTTGGGTCCGTTTTGTGACCATTTTGTGACATTTTGGGTTCATTTTGTGACATTTTGGGTTCAGCTGGGATGTAGCCCTGGCTGGGCTCTCATGCTGCCCAAGGTGGATCTGTTGATAAATCCTGATAAATTTATCTCCTGATCTCAGTTTATTCCTGAGCTCTGTCCTAAGCCAACCTTCACACACCCCCAGCCCTTCCCTGGGGCTCCCTGGGTGTCCCCTGCAGCTGCACCCCAGTGCCCCCCAAGCCCACTCCCCACTTTACCTCTTCCCAGGATACCCCTCCGAGTATTTGTTGTTGAGGCAGGAGCCCAGGGCCTCCAGAGCTGCCCGGCTGCAGAAATTCTGGGGGGAAAAGGTGATGGGAATCAGAGCAGCCAAAATCCCCTAAACACAGAACCCCCAGGGCTGACCCCACCCCGTGGGCACCGGGCAGGGGCCAAGGCTGGTGGCAGGGGCTGTGCCAGCCCTGGGGACTTTGGGGTGGACACAAAGTCCAGGGGGGCGGGAGAAACACTGGGATGGGAGTCCCAGTGCCCAGCCAGGGTGAGGAAGAGGAGTGGGATGGAATTGAGACCCTCAGGGATGGTGGAGGTTGGGGGAAGGGGTACACAGGGGGGGAATGGGGGCACCAGGACACCCCCAGTGGGGACCAGGACATGGATGGGAATCAGAATAGCCAAACCCCCTTAAACAGGGATCCCCAAATCCCAACCCCACCCCTGCACAATCCCATTCCCTAAACAGGGATCCCCCAACCCCCTAACCAGGGAGGGATCCCCCAGGCTCGACCCCATCCCTGCCCAAACCTCCCTAACCAGGGATCCCCCAATCCCACCTGTGCCCAAACCCCCTAACCAGGGATCCCCCATTCCCTAACCAGGGATCCCCCATTCCCCCCCATACAGGGATCCCCCAATCCCAGCCCTGCCCAATCCCCAATCCCAACCCTGCCCAATGCCCCCCAAACAGGGATCCCCCAATCCCAACCCTGCTCAACTCCCCCTAACCAGGCATCCCCCCAACCTCCCTAACCAGCCCCCCAATCCCGCCCCACCCTGCCCAAACCCCCTAAACAGGGATCCTCCAATCCCCCCTAAACAGGGATCCCCCAACCACACCCCTGCACAATCCCATTCCCTAAACAGGGATCTCCCAATCCCAAACCCATCCCTGCCCAATTCCCCCTAACCATGGATCCCCCAATCCCAACCCCACCCGTGGCCAATCCCATTCCTTAACCAGTGGTTCCCCAATCCCAACCCTGCCCAAACCCCCCCAAACAGGGATCCCCCAATCCCACCCCTGCCCAACCCCATTCCCTAACCAGGGATCGCCCAATCCCAACCCCACCCCTGCCCAAACCCCCCTAAAAAGGGATCCCCCAATCCCATTCCCTAACCAGGGATCCCCCAGTTCCAACCCTGCCCAATCCCCAATCCCAGCCCTGTCCAAACCCCCCTAACCAGGCATCCCCCAACCCCATTCCCTAAACAGGGATCCCCCAACCCCAACCTCACCCCTGCCCAAACCCCCCCAAGCAGGGATTCCCCCCTAACCAGGGATCCCCCAATCCCAACCCTGCCCAATGCCCCATAAAAAGGGATCCCCCAATCCCATTCCCTAACCAGGCATCCCCCAATCTCCCTAACCAGGGATCCCCCACTCCCATCCCTGCCCAAACACCCCCAAACAGGGATCCCCCAATCCCATTCCCTAACCAGGGATCCTCCAGTCCCAACCCTGCCCAATCCCCAATCCCAACCCTGCCCAATCCCCAATCCCAACCCTGCCCAAACCCCCCCAAAAAGGGATCCCCCAATCCCATTCCCTAACCAGGGATCCCCCAAGCCTGACCCCACCCCTGTCCAACCCCATTCCCTAACCAGGCATCCCCCAATCCCAATCCGAACCCTGCCCAATCCCCCCCAAACAGGGATCCCCCCAATCCCATTCCCTAACCAGAGATTCCCCCGATCCCCAATAACAGGGATCCCCCAACCCCATTCCCTAACCAGGCATCCCCCAATCCCCCCTAACCAGCCCCCCAATCCCGCCCCACCCTGCCCAAACCCTCCCTAAAAAGGGATCCCCCAGTCCCAACCCTGCCCAAACCCCCCACTAAAAAGGGATCCCCCAACCCCCCTCCCTAACCAGGGATCCCCCAATCCCATTCCCTAACCAGGGATCCCCCAGTCCCAACCCTGCCCAACCCCCCCCCCTAAAAAGGGATCCCCCAATCCCATTCCCTAACCATGGATCCCCCAATCCCAACCCTGCCCAATCCCCAATCCCAACCCTGTCCAAACCCCCCCAAAAAGGGATCCCCCAGTCCCATTCCCTAACCAGGGAGGGATCCCCAAACCCCCCCAACCCCTCCCCAGCCCCGCCCCGTGCCCCCCAGCCCACCTCGGAGGCGATGAGCTCCAGCCCGCGGCACTGCCGCTCCTTCTCCTGCCGCAGCAGGCCCCAGAGCTCGGGGTCGCTCTGTGCCAGGCTCTCCTGCCCCGTCCAGCCCGGGCACGGCCCGGGCGCGGCGGCGGCGGCGGGGCCGTGCTGTGCCCGCCGGGGGCCGCTGCCCACCCGGGCCCCCCAGCGCTGCAGGGTCTGCACGGGGGGGGACAGGCTGTGAGCCCTGGGGACCCCCGGGCCCGCCAGCACCCATGGGTGACGTGGAAGGGTAACAGTGCCGGGGGGTGGCCTGGCAGCGGGGCACCCTTCCAGGGGTGGGGGCACCACGGGCACACGGGGACCCCAAGGAGCCCAAGGGGCACATTGGGACCCTAAGGGGCACACGGGGACCTCAAGGGGCACACGGGGACCCTAAGGGGCACATGGGGACCCCAAGGGGCACACGGGGCATATGGGGATCCCCTCCAAGCTCCATACAGGGTGCATGGGGACCCCAAGGGGCACACGGGACACATGGGGACCCCAAGAAGCCCACAGGGCATTTGGGGACTCCTCCATGGTGGCCCCAAAGAATATGAGGACCCCACAAGTCACATGGAGATCCCCCCCAAACTCCACACAGGGCACATGGGGACCCCAAGGGGCACATGGGGACCCCAAGGACCCCACAGGGCACATGAAGACCCCTTAAAGTCCTCACAAGGCACAGAAGGACCCCTCAAACCACTGCGGGATCCCCCCAAGGGCCCCATAAAGCACATGGGGACCTCCAAGCATCCTACAGAGTACAGGAAGACCCCCTCAAAGTCCTCACAAAGTACAGAAGGACCCCCAAAACTACTTGGGGATCCCCTCAAGGCCCCCCCAAACCACATGGGGATCCCCCCAAGGGCCCCATAAGGCACAGTGGACCTCCAAGGACCCCACAGGGCACATGGGGACCCCCTTAAGTCCTCACAAAGCACACAAAGACCCCCCAAAACACCTGGGGATCCTCTCAAGGGCCCCATAAGGCACATGGGCACCTCCAAGAACCCCACAGGGCACATGGGGACCCCCTCAAACTCCTCACAAAGTACACAAGGACCCCCAAAACTACTTCGGGATCCCCCCAGGGCCCCCCCAAACCACTTGGGGATCCCCCCAAGGGCCCCATAAGGCACAGGGGACCCCCAAAACCCCACAGGGCACACGGGGCCCCCCTTAAGTCCTCACAAAGCCCACAAGGACCCCCCAAAACCCCACAAGGCACACGGGGACCCCCTCAAACTCCTCACAAAGCCCACAAGGACCCCCCAAACCCTCTTGGGGATCCCCCCAAGGGCCCCATAAGGCACAGGGGACCTCCAAGGACCCCACAGGGCCCCCCTTAAGTCCTCACAAAGCACACAAAGACCCCCCAAAACACCTGGGGATCCTCTCAAGGGCCCTATAAGGAACATGGGCACCTCCAAGAACCCCACAGGGCACATGGGGACCCCCTCAAACTCCTCAAAAAGCCCACAAGGACCCCCCAAAACCCCACAGGGCACATGGGGACCCCCTCAAACTCCTCAAAAAGCCCACAAGGACCCCCCAAACTACTTCGGGATCCCCCCAAGCCCCCTCCCCAAACTACTTGGGGATCCCCCCAAGGGCCCCATAAGGCAGAGGGGACCTCCAAGGACCCCACAGGGCACACGGGGACCCCTCAAACTCCTCACAAAGCCCACAAGGACCCCCCAAAACCCCACAGGGCACACGGGGATCCCCCCAGGGAGGGGATTCCCACCCCCCCCCCGTTGTACTCGGTGGCTGCGGGGGGGATCCCGCCCCCGCAGAACCGGGGGTGCCCCCGGTGCCCCCCGGTGCCCCCCCGGTGCCGGGTGATGTAACCGCGGCCGCCCCATTGCATCACCCGGGGCCGCGGGCACCGGGCAGGGGCCAAGGCCGGTGGCGGGGCCGGTCCCGGCCCCGGGGACTTTGGGACGGCACAAAGTCCGTGGGGTGGGGGAACCGGAGAGGGGGGGCACGGTACCGGGATGGGGGTCCCGGTGGTGAGGAAGAGGAGGGGGATGGAGTGGAGACCCCCGGGATGAGGGAGGATGGGTGAGGGGGAGAACGGGGGGACCGGGACACCCCCCCGCCCCATACCGGGGACCGGGACCCCCGCCCAACACCGGGGACCGCGACCCCCGCCCCACACCGGGATCGCTGCGGCACCGGGGCTGCAGCACGGGGTGAGCACCGGGACCCCCCGAGCACTGAAACCCCCGGGGGATCGGGACCCCTCTGGGTTCCGGACCCCCCCTCCGGTCACCGGGACCCCCGAGGGGTGTTGCTCTGCCACGTACCGGGACTGACCCCCCCGGGCACCGGGACCGCTGTGAGCACCGGGACACCGGGGAGGCAGCACCCAGCGAGCACCGGGGGGAGGGAACCGGGATCCGAACCGGGGATCGGAACCGGGAACCGGGGATCCGAACTGGGGATCGGAACCGGGAACCGGGATCCGAACCGGGGATCTGAACCGGGGATCGGAACCGGGAACCGGGATCCGAACCGGGATCCGAACCGGGGATCCCCACCGGGAACCGGGATCCGAACCGGGGATCCGAACTGGGAACCGGGGATCCGAACCGGGGATGGAAACCGGGAACCGGGGATCTGAACCGGGAACAGGGGGGTCCTTACCGGGAACCGGGGATCCCTACCGGGGACCGGGGATCCTTACCGGGATCCTTACCGGGAACCGGGGGATCCTTACCGGGAACGGAGGATCCGAACCGGGGATCCCTACCGGGAACCCTTACCGGGAACGGGGGATCCTTACCCGGAACCCTTACCGGGAACCGGGGACGCTTACCGGGGATCCTCACCGGGAACCCTTACGGGGAACCGGAGCCCCTCACCGGGAACCGGGGACCCCCCCAGCGGGCACCGGCCCCCCCCCCCCAGCCCCGAGGCTCACCCTGCCCAGGCGGAGCGGCCACATCTCGGTGTGCGCTGCACGTGGGTCCCGGTGCCTGTCCCGCTCCCGGTCCCGGTGCCGCTCCCGGTGCCGGCCCCGCTTGGCCCCGCCCCCCGCGCGCGCTGCCGGGAGGGCGGAGCCACCGGGGCCACCGGGGCCGACGGGAAAGTGGCGGTCTGAGCCTGCCCCACCCCCCTCGAGCGGGGTCAGCCCGCTCCCTGCACCCCCGTCCCCAGTTTTGGGGTCCCCCATCCCTACACTCCCCATCCCTGCACCCCTATCCCGAATTTTAGGGTCCCTAGTTTTGGGGTCCTTGCACCCCCATCCTTAATTTCGGTCCCCTATCCCTGCACTCCCCATCCCTAATTTTAGGGTTCCACGTCCCTGCACCCCCCATCCCTAATTTTGGGGTTCCCCATCCCTAATTTTGGAGTCCTTGCACCCCCCATCCCTAATTTTAATTCCCCCTTCCTGCACCCCCATCCCGAATTTTGGGGTCCCCTATCCTTGCACCCCCAACCCGAATTTTGGGGTCCCCCATCCTTAATTTTGGCCCCCTATCCCTGCAACCCCATCCCTAGTTATGGGGTCCCCCGTCCTTACACCCCCATCCCTAATTTTAATCCCCCATGCCTAATTTTGGGGTCCCCCGTCCTTGCACCCCCCATCCCGAATTTTGGGGTCCCCTATCCTTGCACCCCCAACCCGAATTTTGGGGTCCCCCATCCTTAATTTTGGCCCCCTATCCCTGCAACCCCATCCCTAGTTATGGGGTCCCCCGTCCTTACACCCCCATCCCTAATTTTAATCCCCCATGCCTAATTTTGGGGTCCCCCGTCCTTGCACCCCAATCCCGAATTTTAGGGTCCCACGTCCCTGCACCGCCCATCCCTAATTTTGGGGTTCCCCATCCTTGATTTTGGAGTCCTTGCACCCCCATCCCTAATTTTCATCCCCCATCCCTGAGCCCCCATCCCGAATTTTGGGGTCCCCCACCCCTAATTTTGGGGTCCTTGCACTCCCCCATCCCTAATTTTGGTCCCCTATCCCTGCACCCCCATCCCTAATTTTGGGGTCCCCCGTCCTTGCACCCCCCCATCCCGAATTTTGGGATCCTTGCGCCCCCCATTTCTAATTTTGGGGTTCCCCATCCTTAATTTTGGAATCCTTGCACCCCCATCCCTAATTTTAATCCCCCATCCCTGCTCCCCCATCCTTACTTTTGGGGTCCCCCGTCCTTGCAACCCTCATCCCTAATTTTAGGGTACTCCATCCCGAATTTTGGGGTCCTTGGCCCCCCCATCCTTAATTTTAATCCCCCATTCCTGTACCCCCATCCCTAATTTAGGGGTCTCCCGTCCTTGCACCCCCCCATCCCGAATTTTAGTCCCCTATCCCTGCACCCCCAACTCTAATTTTGGGGTCCCTCATCCTTAATTTTGGTCCCCGATCTCTGCACCCCCATCCCTAGTTATGGGGTCCCCCGTCCTTGCACCCCCCATCCCTAATTTTGGGGTCCCCCATCCCGAATTTTGGGGTCCTTGCACCCCCATCCTTAATTTCGGTCCCCTATCCCTGCACTCCCCATCCCTAATTTTAGGGTCCCACGTCTCTGCACCCCCATCCCTAATTTTGGGGTTCCCCATCCCTTAATTTTGGAGTCCTTACACCCCCATCCCTAATTTTAATCCCCCGTCCTTGCACCCCCATCCATAATTTTGGGGTCCTCGTCCTTGCACCCCAACCCGAATTTTGGGGTCCCCCATCCTTAATTTTGGTCCCCTATCCCTGCATTTCCCATCCCTAATTTTGGGGTCCCACGTCCTTGCAATCCCCATCCCTAATTTTAGGGTCTCCCATCCCGAATTTTGGGGTCCTTGCACCCCCATCCCGAATTTTAGTCCCTGATCCCTGTATTTCCCATCCCGAATTTTGGGGTCCCCGATCCCTGCACCCCCATCTCTAATTTTGGGGTCCCCTATCCTTGCACCCCCATCCCTAATTTTGGGGTCCCCATCCCGAATTTTGGGGTCCTTGCACCCCCATCCCGAATTTTAGTCCCTGATCCCTGTATTTCCCATCCCGAATTTTGGGGTCCCCTATCCTTGCACCCCCATCCCTAATTTTGGGGTCCCCATCCCGAATTTTGGGGTTCCCCGTCCTTGCACCCCCAACCCGAATTTTGGGGTCCCCATCCCGAATTTTGGGGTTCCCCGTCCTTGCACCCCCAACCCGAATTTTGGGGTCCCCGATTCCTGCATTTCCCATCCGGAATTTTGGGGTCCCCCGTCCTTGCACCCCCACCCCCAATTTTGGGGTCCCGCCCCCTCTCTCCCCCCACCCCGCTCGGGGCGGGACCAACACTCTCCTTTTTTATTTTCCCAGCCTTTTCTTTATTTTCCGCTTTTTTTCCATTTTCATTTTCTTTACAAAATAAAATTAAAATAAATAAATAAAATGAAGAAGCCCCTCCCCGAGAGGAGGGGGCAGAGCCCCCCCGGGGACCCCCCACCCCAAATCTCATCCCTAAACCCCACCTGGCACTTTTTAGGGCGTGGGGTGGAGGGGCTGCGCACCTGGGGGGTCCCCATGGGGTTGGGGGGTCCCCATGGGGGTGGGGGGGTCCGCATGGGGTGGGGGGGTCCGGGGGGCAGCGGGGGGGGGCTGCAGACAGACCAACCCCCCCCAAAATGGATGGGCTGAGGATGAGCCCCCCCCAAGCACCCAAATTTGCCCCCCCGGAGGTGGCATGGCCCCTGTGTGCCCCCAGCTTGGGGGGGCTCCGTGCCCGCACCCCCCCAGCTGCAGGGGGGGGGGTCTCGGTGAGCGGGGGGGGGGGGGTGGGACCCCCAGCACCAGTTGTACCCGATGGGTGGGGCAGGGGTGGGTTTGGGGGGTGGGTGGGGGTCTCAGTGGGTGGGGAGGGGGTCCGGGATTGCCAGCACAGGATGCAAGGAGGGGGGGTCAGTGGGGGAGGGGGCTGGGACCCCCAAAAACAGGTGAACCCCGGGGAGGGGTCTCGGGGGGTGGAGGGGACCCCCAAAACAGGTGGGGTCTCAATGGGGGACCCCCAGAACAGGTGAACCCCCGGGAGGGGTCTCGGGGGGTGAAGGGGACCCCCAAAAACAGGTGTACCCCAATGATGGTCTCAGGGTATGGAGGGGTCCCCCAGACCAGGTGTACCCCCATGATGGGTCTCAGGGGATGGAGGGGACCCCCAAAAACTGGTGTACCCCAGAACGGGGGGCTGCAGTGATGGGTCTCAGGGGATGGAGGGGTCCCCCAGATCAGGTGTACCCCAATGATGGGTCTCAGAGGGGGTCCCCTAGAACAGGTGTACCCCAATGATGGGTCTCAGGGCACAGAGGGGACCCCAGGAAGAGGGGGGGGTCTCAATGGGGGACCCCCAGAACAGGTGAACCCCGGGGATGGAGTCTCAGTGGGTAAAGGGGACCCCCAAAATAGGTGTACCCCAATGATGGGTCTCAGGGGGCTGGGACCCCCAGAACAGGTGTACCCCGGGAATGGGTCTCAAAGGGGGTCCCCCAGACCAGGTGTACCCCCATGATGAGTCTCAGGAGTGGAGGGGACCCCCAAAAACAGGTGTACCCCAATGATGGGTCAATGTGGGTCCCCCAGACCAGTGTACCCCAATGATGGGTCTCTGTGTGGGGGTCCAGGACCCCCAGCACCAGCTCTACCCCAGTATGGGCTCCTCAGTGTTGGGGTCTCAGTGGGTGCGTGGGACCCCCAGAACTGGGTGGGTGGGACCCCCAGAACCGGCTGTACCCCCTTGTGCTGCAGGGATGGGATGTCATTTTGGGTGGGGGGGGCAAACCTGCAACCCCCAGAGCCAACTCAATCCCAGTGATGGGATGGCATTGGGGGGGGTCCAGGACCCCCAGCACAGAGTGAGGAAGAGGAGGCTGCCGCGGGGGTGACAGGAGACCCCGAGTGCCACCAAAACCCCCCCTTGTCCCCCACCCACCCCCTTCCCCGTCAGCCGAAGTAGGGATTGTCGTGCTGGAAGTTGTAGTCGGGGCAGACCTTCTGCACCAGCTTGTAGTCGATGCTGAGGAAGGAGATGAAGATGCAGATGACCTTGAAGGGCTTGGCGCACAGCCAGGCCGCGTGGCTCTGCGTGTGCTCCGTGAAGCACACCTTGGACGGGTCGTAGAGGCACGGCTTGTTCTTCCGCGCCCGGTTCGTCTTCTCGTACTCCACGTGGCAATTGAGCGCCTTGGCCGGGCGCCCCTCGGGCAGGGTGCTCTGCTGGGGAGGGGGCGGTGGTCGTGGCAGCGCTGGCACCAGCACCTCGAAGCCCACCGCCTTGGAAGGGGGCACGATGCTGACGGAGACGTTGCCCAGGCTGGAGGAGTTGTGTCGGAAGTAGACGCTGAAGGTGCCGTTGATGTGGTCGACGATCTTGCCCGTCACCAGGAGGCTGAATTTGAGCGTTTTGATGTTGAAGTAGAAGTCTCCCCAACCGAAAATCTTCTTGGTGCGGCTGGATTTGAGGGTGGGCTTGCGGTGGGAGCGGGGGCTCAGCAGCTCCCCGGCCGTCTGGTTCTTCTGCCAGTCCCAGGGGCTGCGGCCGGTGCCCGCCGGTGCCCCCGCGCCCCTGGGGGGCTCTGCCGGGATCAGCCGCCCGGGGTCGAGCGCCGGGGGCTTCAGGGTGCCGTAGGGCACGTCCTTGAGGAGGCCGGAGGTGCCCATCTCCAGGTAGCCCAAGGTCTTGGGGATGTGACCGCCAGCGCACACCGTCTGGGGAGAGAGGGCAGGGCGTGTGAGCTGTGCCTGTGCCCTTCCTCGGCCCCGTGCCGCACCCTCCTCATCCTCATGCATGCACCCTCCTCATCTTCCTGTATGCACCCTCCTCATCCTCCTGTCTACAGCACCCTCCTCATCCTCCTGTCTACAGCCCCCTCCTCATCCTCATATCTACAGCCCCCTCCTCATCCTCCCACCTGAACCCTCCTCATCCTCCTGCCTACTCATCCCTCCTCATCCTCCTTCCTGCGCCCTCCTCATCCCTCTGCCTGCACGCTCCTCAACCTCCTGCGTGCATCCTCCTCATCTTCATATCTACAGCCCACTCCTCATCCTCCAGCCTGAACCCTCCTCATCCTCCTTCCTGCAGCCTCCTCATCCTCCTGCCTACTCATCCCTCCTCATTCTCCCGCCTAAACCCTCCTCATCCTCCCACCTGAATCCTCCTCATCCCTCTACCTACAGCCCCCTCCTCATCCTCCTGTCTACAGCCCCATCCTCATACTCTTATCTACAGCCCCATCCTCATCCTCCTTCCTGCACCCTCCTCATACTCCTGCATGCACGCTGCTCATCCTCTTTCCTGCACCCTCCTCATCCTCCTACCTACAACCCCTTCTTCATCCCTCTGCCTGCACCCTCCCCATCCTCCCCCCACTCCTCCCTCCTCATCCTCCTACCTACAGCCCCCTCCTCATCCTCTTTCTGAAACCTCCTCATCCTCCTTCCTGCACCTTCCTCACCCTCTACCTACCCCTCCCTCCTCATCCTCGTGCCAGCCCCAGCTGGGCCGGGACCACCCCAGCCCCTTCCCGCGGTTCCCCCGCGGTTCCCCCAGTGCCTGGGACGGCCAGCAGCGGGCAGAGCCAGATGCCAGCCCTCACCCGGGACCCCAGGCCTGCCCCTCACCCCCCCGCGCCCCCATCCCTCACCCCCGGCGTGCCCGCTGTGCCCTCCTGCCCTGCCAGCTGCTGCAGCAGCCCCGGCCTCGTCAATCACTGTCGGCCCGAGCTGCCAGGTGCTTGGCTGCTCTGGGTGACCTGGATCCCGGCAGGAGCGAGCAGGGGGAGTGCGGAGGGGGCGGTGAGCGGAGGCAGCAGCTGGAGGGGCTGGGGGAGGCGTGGGGAGGGGGCTGTGCTGTGGTGGGAAGTTGAGGCAGGCGCAGGGAATGGCTCCTGTCATTGCTGGGGGCTCCTCCCGGCATCGCCCCCCCTGCAGAACGGCTCCGTGCCGCTTCCTGCTTGGGAATGATTCCCGTCGGGAATGAAAGGGGGTCCCGTGAGCCCCACCAGAGAGGGGTGAGCCCCCCACGCCCCCTCCTCCGTGGCTGGGCGGGTCTCAGGGCAGGGTTTCCCTGCAGAGATGGAGCAGCACCACGGGGGGAGCCCAGCGACCTCCCCACCCTCTGCCGGGCCAGGGGCTCCATCTGATCCATCCCTGGGACCCCCCCCCCCGATTTAGGCTGAGCCCCTAAATCTGCTCTGGTTGTGCTGCACCCTGGGCAGGGCACGCAGCCCCGCCACGTCCGTGGGGAGGGGATTTGGGAGGGGATTTGGGGTCTTTCAGCCCATCGCGGGGGGCACGGTGTGGTGCAGAGCTGCAGCATCCATCCCTGCACCCCCAGCCCGGCCAGCCCCCCGCTCCCCCCGGCTCTTTCCCAGCTCTGCCTTCGCCCTTATCTATATTTCAACGCAGCTTCAAAGCCGGGCGCCTTCTCCAGCCGGAGAGGGGGGGGCAGGACCGGGATGGCGAGATAACGAGGGGGGGCGGGAGAGGGGCACCCCCAGCTGAGGGAGCTGCGGTTTTGGCAGGGGGGGTGGTGTCTGCACCCCAACTCTGCTCCGTCTCCGGCCTGGGACCCCTCACACCCCACTGTGACCCCTCAGCTGGGAGCCCCCCAAATCCTGCTGCGCCCTCAGCGAGGGGCTGGGGGTGCAGCCCGGGGGGAGCACGCACAGCAGCGCATCCTGCCGAGCCCCCCCCCCCGCCACCGGGAAGGATTTCTGGAGGTTTCTGAGCTCTGCGCTGAATTTCCATCTCAGCCAGGGCTGGGAGCCAAGGCCGGTCCCCGGCTGTGCCGCAGGTGCCTGTGCCCTTCCTCCCCTGCCTCAGTTTCCCTTTCCAATCCCCTCTCCGTGCGGGGGTGTGGTGTTCTTCATTGGGACAGGCTGTGATGGGAATCGCTGGAGGGACAGGGAAGGGACAGGGACGGGACAGGGAAGGGACAGGGACGGGCAGGCAGTGGCAGCAGAGGGGGACAGGCACTGGCAGCGCTCTCTGTGCTCCTGGGGGCTGCGGGACAGATCCAGGGGGTGGGCACGGACACAACAAACACCCCCCATCCCCAGCGGGCTCGGGGCCAGACTGGCACCCCCCCAACGCCTCCAGTCCCTCGGCAGGAGCTGCTGGGGGATGAAAGGGAATTGCAGAGCAGGGCAGCGGCTGCGATGCAGCCAGGGCGATCGATTGCGGCACCGCGAGTGCGGGGGGACCCTCGCTGCCCGCAGCCCCCGCCGAGCCCCGGCGGGCCGGGGGGCTCGGAGCCTGCGGGGGTGAGCAGGGCCAGGGGGGCTTGGGCCACGGCAGCGCCGAGGGGAGCCAAGGTCACCCCCCTGCGCCCCGGCAGCGCTGTCGGCATTCAGGGCAGGTCCCGCACACCTCGCGTTAAATATTAATGCTCCTGCTGTGCCGTCGGGGTGCAGCCGCACGCCCGCGGCCCTGAACCTCCTGGATACGCGTTGTGAGTCCACGGGGGGGGTCCCAGTGCAGCCCCCCTCCCACCAAAACCCGTGGCCCTGCCTGGCTCGGTGGCGTGAGGGGCTCTGCTGCCACCCAGGTTACCCGAGCTGGTTGTTTTTCACTGTCACACGCGCCGCCGGCTCTGCACATCCCCTCCTCCTCCTCCTCCTCATCCTCATCACGGTCCCCACAGCGTTATTTCATGGTTTAGCCGCTCTCCAGCCCCTCGTGTGCCCCTCTGCAGCCGTGTGGGGCTGCCTGTGTCCCCCCGCGAGCGCACGGAGCCGGGCGGGGCTGAGGGAAGGGCTGGAGGCAGCTGCACAGGGACCGGGAAGGCTCTCGGTGCCTTCGGCATCAATTTGGTCTGTCAGGCCCGGCAGTGATGGCCACTCACATCCCATTTGCTGTTGGGGCCAAGCGCCGTCAGCTGCTCCCCCGAGACCCTCGGTCACCTTGGTGGAGGGGAGGGGAGCAGCAGGGGGGGGACAGGGGGGCCTGGCTGCCCTGGTGTGGGCTGGGATGAGCTCCAGCACCCCGAGAGAGGGGCTGGAATGATGGCAGAACAGCCCTGCCAGCACTGGGGGGGAGCAGAGCACCACAACAGCCCCAGCAAAGGCCTCATCGTCACCACCAGCAGCCTGTCCCTGTCCCAGGCTTGTCCCCATCTCTGCTGCCAACCTGCTTCCATTCCTACGGCCAGGCTGTGCCTGTCCCCATGGCCAGTCTGTCTCCATGCCCACCACCAGCCTGTTTCGGTCCCTACCACCATCCTGTCCCCATTGTTACCACCATCCTGTCCTCGTTAATACCATCAGCCTGTTCCTGTCCCTACCCTGTTCCCATTAATGCCACCACCCTGTCCCCATCCCTGTCCCCATCCCCACCACCATCCTGTCCCCATCTCTGTTCCCATCCACTTTCCCACCCTGTCCCCATTCCCATTCCTACCCTGTCCCCATCCCTGTCCCCATCCCTGTTCCCATCCTGTCCCCATCCCTGTCCCCATTATTACCACCATCCTGTCCCCACCACCATCCTGTCCCCATCTCTGTTCCCATTCCCATTCCCATTCCCATCCTCTCCCCATTCCCATTCCCATCCTATCCCCATCCCTGTCCCCATCCCTGTCTCCATCCTGTCCCCATCCCTGTCCCCATTCCCATCCTGCCCCCATTCCCGTTCCCATCCCTGTCCCCATCCTGTCCCCATCCCTGTCCCCATTCCCATTCCCATCCTGTCCCCATCCCTGTCCCCATCCCATCTCCATTCCCATCCTGTCCCCACACCTTGTTGGGGTCCTCTTCCAGCCCATCCACATCTCGGGGCTCTCCTGCTCTCCCCACGGGCGCGGGGTCAACCCAACCTCTCCCCTGTCACCCCGACGCCTTCGTTAGCGCCGGGAGATTAATTGGCGGCGGTGAGCGACAATCCCCGCGGGCCCGCTCCCCCCGGCGCGCCCCGCCCGGGGCGCCGTGGCATTTCCAAAGGTTAGCAGCAAACAAGGTGCCTCTGACAGCTCCCATTCATCTCCGGCGCCGCGCGGCTGCTAATGCGGCTCCGCGGGGCCGCGGGAGCGCCCGGGCGGCTGAGGGAGCGCCGGGAGCTGCGGGGCGGCCGCTCCCGGGGCTCCGGGTGAGCGTGTGCCCGTGGGGGACACGGGTGTGTGCCCCTGGGGGACACAGGTGTGACACGGGTGTGTGCCCGGGGTGCCCGAGTAATGCAGCGAATGGCAGCGGGGCGGTGGGAGGCATGCACTGCTGCACCTGCAGCTGGGTGGGAAGAGCAGCTCCGCACGTCCTGAGTGGGACTGAGAGCACGGCAGGGTGGGAGCGTGCACAGTGATACACAGGGTGGCACGCATGTGGTGACACGCATGTGGTGACACACATGGTGACATGCACATGGTGACATGCACATGGTGACATGCATGGTGACATGCACAGTGACATGCATGTGGTGACACACACGTGGTGACACACATGGTGACACGCACACGGTGACACGCATGGTGGCATGCACAGTGACACGCATGTGGTGACACACACAGTGACACGCATATAGTGGCACACACCGTGACATACACACGGTGACACATGCAGTGACACACATGGTGACACACACGTGGTGACATGCACACGCATGGAGCGAGGTGCTCGGTGTGGCTGTGCATCCTGGGTGACATGTTCCCCTGCTCCGTGTGTGCCCGCCCCCATTGCCACTGCCATCCTGTCCCCATCCCCACTGCCAGCCTGTCCCCATCCCCACTGCCATCCTGTCCTCATCCCCACTGCCATCCTGTCCCTGTCCCCACTGCCATCCTGTCTCTGTCTCCACTGCCATCCTGTCCCCATCCCCACTGCCATCCTGTCCCCATCCCTACTGCCAGCCTGTCCCTATCAATGCCACCATCCTGTCCCTGTCCCCACTGCCAGCCTGTCCCAATTTCTGCAGCCACCCTGTCCCCATTCCTACCACCGGCCTGCCCCAGTGCCTGTCCCCTACCTGTCCCCATCCCCACTGCCAGCTTGTTCCTGTCCCCTCCCTGTCCCCATCCCCACTGCCAGCTTGTTCCTGTCCCCTCCCTGTCCCCATCCCCACTGCCAGCTTGTTCCTGTCCCCTCCCTGTCCCCATCCCCACTGCCAGCTTGCTCCTGTCCCCTACCTGTCCCCATCCCCACTGCCAGCTTGCTCCTGTCCCCATCGCTGTCCCCATCCCCACTGCCAGCTTGTTCCTGTCCCCTACCTGTCCCCATCCCCACTGCCAGCTTGTTCCTGTCCCCATCCCCACTGCCAGCTTTTTCCTGTCCCCATCGCTGTCCCCATCCCCACTGCCAGCTTTTTCCTGTCCCCATCGCTGTCCCCACTGTCACAGCTACGCTGTCCCCATCCCTGCCAGACAGGCAGGGCACGGCCGTGCTGCTGCCACACCGAGCTGCGAGTGACCATCCTGGGGAGCCCTGGGTGCCAGGGCACAGGACAGATGTGCTGCTGGGCACCCCTGGGGACACCGGGGAGGTGACACCTGGTCCCTCCCTGGGATGGCTGCACTCGAGGACGCTGGCGAGGGATCAAGGGTAAAGGGACAGGGGAAGAGGTGACACAGGGGGACAAGTCAGGACACAGCGTGCACAGCCCCTGACAGGGTGGTGGGCAGGTGGGCACGACACCCCCTGCACCATGAGGGGCACCCCCAACAGCAGGATGGGGACCCCCAACACCAGGATGGGCATCTCAACAGCAGGATGGGCACCCCAGCATTGGGATAGGCACTCCCAATACCAGGATGGGCATCCCAGCACCAGGATGGGCACCCCAACAGCAGGATGGGCACCCCTAACACTGGGAGGGGCACCCCAGCACTAGGATGAGCAACTCCAGCACAGAGAAGGGGTACCCCAACCTTGGGATGGGCACCCCAGCACCAGCATGGGCACCTCAGCACCAGAATAGGCAATCCCAGCAGAGAGAAGGGGTACCCCAGCACTGGGATGGGCACCCCAACATTGGCTAGGGCAATCCCAACACCAGGATGGGCACCCCCAGCACCAGGAGGGGCACCCCAGCACAGAGGAGGGATACCCCAATATTGAGATGGGCACCCCCAGCAGTGGGATGGGCACCCCAACAGCAGGATGGGCACTCCAGCACCAGGATGGGCATCTCAGCACCAAAATGGGCAACCCTAGCACAGAGGAGGGGGACCCCAACATTGGGATGGGCACCCCAACGTTGGCCAGGGCACCCCCAGCACCAGGATGGGCACCCCCAGCACCAGGATGGGGACCCCCAACACCAGGATGGGGACCCCCAACACCAGGATGGGCACCCCAACATTGGGAGGGGCACCCCAGCACTAGGATGAGCAACTCCAGCACAGAGAAGGGGTACCCCAACCTTGGGATGGGCACCCCAGCACCAGCATGGGCACCCCAACACCAGAATAGGCAACCTGAGCACAGAGAAGGGGTACCCCAACATTGGGATGGGCACCCCAACATTGGCTAGGGCACCCCCAGCACCAGGATGGGCACCCCCAGCACCAGGATGGGCACCCCAGCAGAGAGAAGGGGTACCCCAACCTTGGGATGGGCACCCCTTGCAGTGGAATGGGCACCCCCAGCACCAGGAGGGGCACCCCAGCACAGAGGAGGGATACCCCAATATTGAGATGGGCACCCCCAGCAGTGGGATGGGCACCCCCAACAGCAGGATGGGCACTCCAGCACCAGGATGGGCATCTCAGCACCAAAATGGGCAACCCTAGCACAGAGGAGGGGTACCCCAACAGTGGGATGGGCACCCCAGCATCGGCCAGGCACCCCCAGCACCAGGATGGGCACCCCAGCACCAGGACAGGTGAATGTGACAGCAGCACCTCCTCAGCCACAGGAGAGCCTGGATGAGCTCACCAAAACCAAACCCACCAAATTCACCAAATCTACCAAACCCACAAAATTCATCAAATCCACCAAACCCACCAAATCCACCAACCCACCAAATCCAACCAAATCCAACCAAATTCACCAAATTCGCCAAACCCACCAAATCCACCAAAATCACCAAATCCAACCAAACCCACCACGAGGTCCTTCCAGCCCCGTGCTGGTGTCCCACTCCCGGTGACACTGACGTGCTGGTGTCACCTGGAGCAGAACCAGGAGCCACACGGGGCCAGGGGGATCAGCTTTGGATCAGCTGAGCCTTCACCCCCCAAACAGACACCTCGCTCCTCGCCGACAGAAAAAAATATGCAAATGCTGCAGCTTTATTAACGCGCTCGGCACGCGCTGGCTAATAAATATTTCATAGCCCGAGTAGGACTTTTTTTCTCCCTCCTCCTTCTTTCTTTCGTTTTGGTTCCTTTTCCCTGTCACTCGTTTCCTGCCTTTTCTTTCCTCAGCCGTTGTTTTATTTATTTATTACTTTTAAGGGCTTCACGGTGAGGTAGGAGCTGGGAGGTGGATGGGGGGGAGAGCCGGGAAAAATGTACATCCCGAGTCTCTCCCCCCACGGGTGGAAAAGGAAAGTGCTGTTAAGAGCAAAGGAAAAAAATATAATAGGAGGGAGGAGACGGCAGCAGGCAAAGGATTCGGGGCTTGTGTGACTCATTGGGCTGGAGGAGAAAAGGGAAAGAATGGGAAAACAGGAGATAAACGGAGCGGGAGGGGGAGAGGGGGTGAGGGGGGGGCAGCAGGCAGCAGAGAGGGGACACGGGGGTGGCGGGGGACAGGGACGTGTGGCTGTTGGGCATCTGGCAGCCAGCAGCTCCCCGAGCTGGCCAGAGGCCTGGAACCTTCTTGGTTGAGTCCAGAAGGAGCCAGCTCATTGTGGGGGTCGCTGGGGTGTGGGGGGTCCTGGTGGCTCTGAGCAGGACGTGGGGACAGCTCACGGGGATGGCACGTGGGGACAAGGGAGCACAGCCAGCAGGGACATGTCCCACATCACTCCCACATCTCCAGTGCCAGGGATGCCCCCAAGATGCTCCCAGTCCTCGGCCCTGCCTCAGTTTCCCTCCAACAGAACAATCTCTGGGGTCCCCTCTACCTCTTTTCCAGCTCTTCAGCAGGTGAGAGCAGAGAGGCAGCAGCTTCACCCCAGTCCCCCCAAAATCGGGGCACCCCAAGCTCTCAGCAAGGCAGCCCCCACCTTCTGCTCCCCCCCCAGGCACCCCCAGCCCTTGCCTCACCGTTTCACTTTATTATTGCAATAAATGTAGCCATAAAAGTGGCAGGTATTGGCGCGCTCAGAGATCGCTGCTCCTGAGCTATGGAAATGTAATTTCGAGTGTGCCCGGGAAATTTTATAAGATCGTATCAGGAGGAATCATAAATCCCATTCCCAGCCCCCCCCCCCACCTCCCTGGATGAGACAGGGCCAGTGCGAAGGTCACCAGAGAGGGGGAACTGAAAACTTGAATTTCTGTGTGTAAAATAACGGGGAGTAACACCGTACTTTGGGGGATCACCTTTTCACCAATTATTAGTTGTAAAGCAAAAATCCATTGTTAAAGAACCAAGGGTTTCTAATTTTTGGGGTTCTCCCCTGGCTGAGACCCCATCCCTGCACATCTCCTGACATTCCCAGTGCCAGCTGGGCTCTGTTCCCCCCGGGAAGTGGGGACAGCAGCAAAGACACGCTGTCCCCACACCCCCCCCTCAGCAGATTTTAATTAAAACCCTCCAAGAGACCCCCCAGGAGCGCTGGGGACCCTCGAGGACATCGCCGGGACCGCAGCTCCTCTGGGGTCACCAGGCCAGCGACCCACTGGCTGCCACCAGGAGCAGGGCACAGCGTGTCCCTGCAGCCCCCCGGGACCCCCGTGGTGCCCCCCAGCCCCTTTTTCACCCAGCTCCTGCAGGTGCCAGGTGAGGCTTTGCTCTGCCTGCACAGGCTCTGCTGTGCTGGCCCTGAGGGGACAACGAGGGGGTGTCCCCGGCTGTGACATCCACCCCGGGGGTCACACGGGATCCGCGCCCAGCGGGAATTGATTCGGGATTGATTCGCGTCCCTGCTCTGTTCCTCCACAATGACTTTCCTTTTGCAACAGGGAAAAAAAAAAAAAAAAGAAAAGAAAAAAAAAAAAGCGGGGAGGGGGGGACACGGGGATGTGATTATTCCTTCAGCAGCAATCCAAGCGGCGGGAGAGGAAGCTTCATCTTTCCTGGGCCATTTACCTCCAGCGCCCGAGCGCGAAGGCTGAGCCAGGCACCGAGGAGAGGCTGGAGCTCGGCCAGGCCGGGGGGGCTCCGCTCGGTGTCACCCCAAGCTCGGGGGCCACCGCCTGCGGGGGGGGACCCCGGCTCCTTGAGAGGAGGAGCTGTGCATGCAGAAAGGGCGGGCGAAGTCGTTAATCCGGGTGTGTTAATTGGCAAGGGGGTGATTAGCGGTGGGGGCTCAGCTGGGGGCTGCTGTCGCTCCCATCCTGCGCCCCCCCCTCCCCTCCCCATCCCAGCTCGGCCACCTCTGCCAGTCCCCAGAGGAAAACTGGCAATTAAAAACAAGAGTGAGGGGGGGGGGGGGAAAAAGAAAAAGCAATAAAACCGGACCTGGTTTGGAGCCAGATCGGCACCGGGAAGCGCAGGGGTGGGTGGGGGGCACCCCTGGGCGCCCCCCCCTCCCCGGCCGCTGCTCCCCCTCCTCGCCGAGGCTGCGCCAGCCACGCTCCAGGCTCCAGCCTTATTGAATCTCCCAGCTTGGGGTGCAAAGGGCACCAGAGGGAAGAGTTATTAAAAAAAGGGAAATGAGTCGCTTGGAAACCTTCTTTCGGAATAACAGTGTGTGTTTGTTTGGCGATAGATTAGCTCAGCCATGCTGAGCACACAGCACCCGCCGCATCGGCGGCCGGCTCGGGGAGCCGCAGGAGCGGCACCGGGGGAGGCACCGAGCCCATCCCGGCCCCGCGGGCACCGGCCGGGCACCGGCTGGCTGCAGACAAGCCCTGGGGCTCAGCACCCCCCGGGGACCCCCGGCTCAGCACCACCCAAACCTCACATCCTCTCCCTTCTGGCCCCGAATGCGGTGCGCGCCTCCGAGCCTGAATTCATTTCAGGGGTGAATTCTCCCCAAAAAATGGGAGCTGGGGAGGTGGGATTGGGGTGGCCTTGCGTGGAAAGGGCCGGCAGCATCTGCTCAGAGCAGAGCCATCTGTCAGGAGACAGCTCCTGGGTGACAGCAAGGCGAAGGAAGGGACAGAGCGGATGAGTTTGGCATCGCGGGGCGCCAGGCTCCGCGGAGCTGGCATGGCCACCGGCAGAGCAAGGCAGGATTTTCCTGCGAAGGGTTAATCCGAGACGGAAAACCTGCCAGCAGCACTCAGGTGCTTCACAGACAGCCGCTGCCTCACCTGCCTGTGTGCCAAAAAGGAGGGAAACCGAGGCAGGGGCGCAGCGGGTGTGGCTGGGCACAGCCTGGCAAAGGCAGCGGGCATGGAGCGGCTGAGGAAGGACACCCTCGTGCCCGTCCTGCTCCTGCCGTGGCACTCGGCCACCCCACCCTGGTTCATCCTGCCCGTTCCAGCCTGTTCCTGCCCGATCCAGGGCCAGCAGTGCCCTCGGCTGCTGAGTCTTGCTCAGGGCTGGGTGGGGTCACCCCAAATCCAGGGCATGGGGCACGCAGGGGCGAGGGTGGCATCTGCCTGGCACAACCGCGGGGGATGCGGAGAATGGCCTTTCCTCCATCCAGCTGTGCCCAGCTGAGGGTCCTGGGGGTGCCTGGGGGGCTGCTGAGACCCTCAGCGGCGGGGTGTCCCCAGAGGGACCCCCAAAATTGAATGCTCAGTGAACGGAAAATAAAGGAATTAAATAAAAATAACGCAGGAGCCTGGGGAGGGCTGGGGGGGGGGGGGTGTCACTTGCAATCAGGGGTGGGCTCGTCCCCCCGCCTGTGCCAGCACTGCAGCAGCCACCAGGGGTGGGCTGCACCCCCAAAATTGGGCACAGGCACCCGCGGGGCTGGCAGAGTTTGTCCATCCAGCAGGGGCTGATCCTGGCACAGCAGAGTCACCCAGCTGGCACTGCCAGCAAAGCCACGGCACGGGGGGGTGGTCCCCACACTCTGGGGGTCCCCCACACCCCGGGGGTCCCCCACACGCCGGGGGTCCCTCCCTCCTGCACAAGGACGAGGCTGTCACTGCTGTCCTGGGGGGTGCAGACCCCCCTGCCCCTTGGCCCGGTGCCCCCAGCACGGTCCTGCTGGGATGTGGCACTGGGACCCCCAGTCCAGGGTGCCCACCAGAGCCGGGGGGAGGCCAGGGGGGGTCCCCCCACCCATCCAGCTCCCCCCTGACCCCCAAAAGAGACGGGGAAAGTTTCTCCCCAACAGGCCCAAAGAGCTGAGGGGCAGGAACGGCTCTGCCACCCTTCCCTGGCACCAGGTGGGCACAAGGCTGGGCAGACCCCGGCCCCTCCCGGAGCTCTGGGGGAGGGTCCTGGACCCCCAGCGCAGAGGGGTCGTGGCTCAAAGCACCTCCCGGGGTTATGGAAACCCCTGCACCCTCATGCCCACCCCATGCCGGTGCCCCCCAGCTTTGTGCCCCCCCCGGTGCCCCCTCCTCAGCACCGCCGCCTGCGTGGGCGGGGCGGGGGGGGCCGGGGCAGCGCCCTGCTCCGGATTTGATCAAAACAAACCCATTTCTCTTGAAGCAGCTCCAGCACCGACAGATGCTCTGCAATGGACGGACACGGCGAGGGGGGGGGTCACGCCGAGCCACCCCCGCACGCGGGCACGCGTCTCCCCCTCCCCACGCCAGGCAGAGACAAGTTGCAGGAGCTTTTGCCTTGGGGGGGGGGGGTTCGGGTGGTGCAGAGGGGAGAGGGGGGGGGGGGTCCCTGATGTGCATCCAATTCCCGGGAGGGAATTGACTCGTTTGATTTTATTCATGAAACACAGAAAGTAAAAATGGAGTGTCAGGAAATCAGATCTGCTGGGTGATGAGCCCAGGCCCCCCCGGCTGGGCTTGGGGGGGGGGCTCCATCCCCCCCCTCCTGACCACCACGGCGCTGCTGTCGCTGGCTGTAACCCCCCGAGGGGCGAGGGGGGAGGTGGCGAGGGGGGACACGCGGGGGTGAGCGGCCTTGGGGAGATTGAAGTATCTGGGACTGGGGGGATCGTGATGGGGGGGTCTCTGCGGCTGCAGCCCCTCCTCAGCTCCCACCGAGCAACGAAGGGGGGGGGGGGACAGGCAAAGTCCATTCCCGGGGGTCGGGACCCCCGCGCGTCCTCCCCATGGCTGGGGGGCACTCGGTGAGGTGGGGATGGGGCGGGTGGGAGAAGACCCCCGGCAGGGCTGAGCCCCCCCCCCCCCCGTGCAGGGGCTGAGGCCGAACGCGGTCGGGACAGGAATGAGGCGTCGCCCCTGCAGGTGGTTTTGGGGTTCACGCCCTTGGCACAACCAGGGGACAGCTGAGCCCCCCCTCCCAAATCTTGCGTGGGGACCCCTCCTCACTTCCCAACACCGCCGCCGTCCCCCTGCTCCCCCCTCCCCAGGTGTGCTGCAGGTGCGGGACAGGGGCTCCCCCGAGCCCCCCGTGGACCCCTCGGGCAGAGGGTCCGACCCCCCCTCCCCACGCGTGGCCGCCCCCACGCTCGGTCTCGCTGCCCCCCCCCCCCGCACCTGCCAGACGGCGCCTCCCGCGCTCTGCAACCGGGGGGGGGAAGGAAATCTGGAGGGGCTTCACCGGCAACGGGACCCCCCGAGGCTCCCCCCGACACCACAACTCCGCCCGAGCTCCGGGACAGCTTGGGGGGGGGGAGGCAGGACCCCCCCCATAAAACTCACCTCCCTACGACCCCCCCCCCTCCATGTCTGCGACCCCCCCCAGAGTGGCGCTGGACCCCCCCAAACCATCCCCGCTTTCTGTGACTGCCACAACCCCCCCAAAGCACGACCCCCGGATTTATCCTACGCCCCCCCAAATAACTGCACGACCCCCCCTCCCTCCTCTTTCCCCCCCCCGGTAATCGCCCCCCCGGCCGGTCACCGCGCCCCCCCGGGGGTCCCGGGTTGCCGGTACCTGCAGCAGCAGCAGCCCGGGCCCGAGCAGGGGCAGGCGGCGGCGGAGCATCGCGGGGCTCCGGGAGGAACGGCGGCGGCGAGGGGCGGCGGGAAGAAAGTTGGAGACTTGCGGGGCCGGGCGGCGCCTCGGCGGCCCCGCCAATCCCGGCAGCCGGGGGGGCACCGGGGGGGGCGGCTCCGGGGGGCACCGGGACCCCGCACCGGCCCCGCCGCTCGAGGTGGCTCCGATCTTACACCCCCGCCCCGTATTTTGGGGTGTCCCTGGTGCTGCCCCCCCCGGCTCGTTCAGCATCCCGGGGGTGTCGCCGTGTCGCCGATTCTGCCCCCCCCCAGCCCGCCGCTTCTGTCTCCTGCCCTCCCCAACTTCTCTGGCACCCCAGCTGTGCCCCCCTCTCTTCTCCATCACCTCGGGGTGCCCCCGGTCCTGTGCCCCCCCCCTCCCCCCCTTTCCTGGAGACCCCCCCGGGACATCCCGGTCCTGCCCCCCCCCTCTCGGTGGCCCTGCATCCTCCGGAGCCGCTCCTGCCCCCCGATCCTCCAGCACCCCGGGGTGCCCCCCACCCCGTCCTGCTCCCGCTCCCCCAGATGCTCCCGGACGTGTCCCGCTGTCCCCCCGCCCCCGGGACGCTCCTGGTGCTGTCACCCCCCGCCCCATTTCCCGGAGACCCCTCTGGAGGCAGCGGGGGGACCCCGGCAGCGCTGCCCTCCCTGGGTCCCCCCCAAAACTTCAGCAGGAAGGGATGGGGGGCACCCCAAGGAGCGTCCCTGGGGGGCTCCCCCAGCCCCTGCCACACCCGGGGGGGGGTCTGGGTGGGGGTCTTCTTCTGCACCCCCGCCCGCGTCGGGCTGGACACGCCACCTGCGTCACCTGCACGGACACGTGTGTGCACATGGACACGCGTGTGCTCATCCCCCAGCGCCCGGCGCCTCTCCCAGGGGTCCTCACTCCCCCCCCAAGAGGGGTTTTGGCCACCCACCCCCCACCCCAGCCCCCTCCCCACGCCGTTAATTGATGGTTATTCTCATTATTGCTGTTATTGCTGGGATTATCCCGGGGAGCCGCCGGCGGGGATTTGGAATCGGCGGGGCTGGGGACATTGTGGGGGGGGGGGTCTGGGGGCGCTCGGGGGGTCTGGGGACACGCGGGGAGGGCACTGCAGAACCGCGTGGACGTGCGGAGCCGGAATGATAAAAGGAGAGACGGGAAAAGGGAAGGGAGAGGGCGAGGAACGAGGGGAGAAGGAGCCGGGGAAGGGAGAGGGGAGAGAGCCGAGCCACGAGGAGCGGGGCGTCCGGAGCTGTCGGCATCGGGGGGGGGGTCCCAACCAGCTCCGGGGGGCACATTCTGCCCGGGGTCCGCAGCCGGGGGTCAGAGGAGCCTCCCCCAATTGAGGGAGAATCCCCCCAACCCCCCCTCCCTTCCCTGCTGCCCCGGTGTGAGACCCCAGAGCCCCCCGATTCTCCCTGACCCCCAATTCCCGCAGTGCGGGGGCCTCAGTACCCCCCTCCCCTCCTATCCCACCCCCTCCCCTTCCCCCGGGGACCCCCAGCTCTGCTCCCCCCGGTGCCACCTCCACCCTGCCGAGGGTTGGGGGGGCCGAAGCTTTGGGGGGGCTCCGGGGGCACCCAGACCCCTCGGGACGTCCCACCCAACATCGCCAGGAAAACTCCCCGTAATGGGGGGGTCTCGGTGCCCCTGGATGGTCTGAGAGGGGTTGGGGGCTCTGGAAAAGCCCCCTCCCCACCTTAACAGCCCACGGCAGGGGCAGAAGCAGGCGGGGGGAGGGTGGGGGATGAATGGGGAAGAGGGCGAAAAATAGAAAATATTGAAGGAAAAAGATAAAAAGGATTTGGTGAGGGGGGTGGAGGGGGGTGGGGGGGAGAGGGGAAAGGGAGGAAAAACCTCGGGAGGAGATTTAAGGACCGATAAGTGAACAAAGAGCCGGTATTGAAATAGATCTGAGGCCGCCGGCGCCCGGCGCGGGGCTGGGGGGGCTCAAAGGCAGCGGCTGCGGGGGGCCGGGGGCTGCACCGGTGATTTGGGGGGGGTAGAGAGGGGCGACCCCCTCTGCTGAGCCACCGGCCGGGGGGGCACTGGGAGCTGGCATGGCCCTGGGGGTCCCGCACAGCGCCTGGCACGTGGAGAGGCTGCTGGCGATGCCACCAAGGCTCGACGCTCGGGGGGCTCGGGCTGAGCCCCCCGCCCCCCGAGCAGAACGAGCCCCCCCCGGGGCCACCACGAGCCCCCCCCCGGTCCTGCCCCGGTCCCTGGTGCTGCTCTGGGGGTAAAGGGGGGTCCCAGCTGAGCCCCCCACCCACGGAGCTGCTGCTGTCCTGGTCTGTGGCAGGGCGGGAGGGTGACAGGGACACCCCGCGGTGGTGCCAGGCACGGGGGGCGCGGAGTGGGGGGCACGGGGGGGGGGGCACAGGGGGAGACACACACGGGAGGAGAAAGTGGGGAGATGGGGGGACATGGAGGGGGACATGGAGGATACTCAGGGGACAATGCGGGGACATGGGGGATGCTCAGGAGACGTGGAACACAGTGGGGCGACATGGGGGACAATGGGGGGACATGGGGGACTCAGCGGGGGCCATGGGGGATACTCGGGGACATGGGGGACGCTGGGAGGATATGGGGGACAATGGGGGGACATGGGGGATGCTCAGGGTGGGCTTAAGAGGAGGACCCATGGGGGCGTACAGGTGGGACACGGAGGGGGAGACACGGTGGGGACACGGAGAGGGTCACATGGGGGTGACACGGAGGGGTGACACGGGGGGGGTGACACAGGGGGGTGACACGGGGGGTGACACAGGGGGGACACGGGGGGACGCGCGCGCTGCCCCCCCCCGCTCCGTTCCCGGTGGCGGTGTCGCCACCTGGTGGCGGCTCCCGGGACTGCGCCGGTGCCCATTCCCGGTTCACCGTTCCCCGTTCCCCATTCCCCGTTTCCAGCTCCCCATTCCCCATTCCTCCTTTCCCATTCCCCATTCCCATTCCCATCCCCATTCCTCATTCCCATTCCCATTCCCCATTCCCCATTCCCATTCCCCATTTTCCCACTCCCATTCTCCATTCCCACTCCCATTCCCCATTTTCCCACTCCCATTCTCCATTCCCACTCCCATTCCCCATTTTCCCACTCCCATTCTCCATTCTCACTCCCATTCCCCATTCCCATTCCCATTCCCATTCCCATTCCCATTCCCCATTCCCCATTCCCCATTCCCCATTCCCCATTCCCATTCCCATTCCCATTCCCCACTCCCCATTCCCATTCCCATTCCCATTCCCCATCCCCATTCCCATTCCCCATCCCCATTCCCATTCCCATTTCCATTCCCATTCCCATCCCCATTCCCCATTCCCATTCCCATTCCCATTCCCCACTCCCCATTCCCCATTCCCCATTCCCATTCCCATTCCCATTCCCCACTCCCCATTCCCCATCCCCATTCCCCACTCCCCATTCCCATTCCCATTCCCATTCCCATTCCCATTCCCATTCCCCATTCCCATTCCCATCCCCACTCCCCATTCCCCACTCCCACCCCCCCGCTCCAACCAGCAGCCAGTTCTTCAGTTTTTAAAAATTTTATTTATAACAATATCTGTTTTGTTTAGTTGTAAAGTAATCCAGCAAAAATTATTAAAACATTTCCCCCCAATAAAAGGATGGGGTGTCCCCCCCCCCGCCCCCCCACATGCGTTTATTTATTTCTACTATAAAAGCTAGGTCATTTCCAGGTTTTTTTTTTTGTGGGTTTTTTTGTATTTTTTTTTTCCTTTTTCCTGTTAAAAAATGTGCATGTTGGAGAGTGGGAGAGGGGGAGCGGGGTGGGGGGAATGAGGGGCTGGAGACCCCCTCCCCAACACCACAGCGGGGCTGGGGGCTTCATCCTGACCCCTGTAACAGTCGGGCAGAGAAGGGGGGGAAAAGGAGGCAGAGAGAGGGAGGGGAAAGTTGGGGAGGGAGGGGAAAATGGGAGAGGGGAGGGGAAAATGGGGGGGAACAGGGGAGGGAGGGGAATTTGGGGCTGGGGGCGAGGACTGCAGAAGCTGCAGGAGAAGGGGGAAGCCGGGGAGCAGCAGATTTCGGTGGGGGGAAGGAAACGGGGTCCCTGGGGAGGGGAGCTGCTGCAGTTCAGGGGGGTTTGGAGCATGGGGGACCCCGCTCTGCCTCCCCCCGAGCTGTGCCCCCCACAGCAGCGACCCCAAATGTCCCCTCAGCCCCAGCCCCGGTGTGTTTGCCCCGGTACCGCCTGTCCTGGGGGGGCAGGAGGGGGTGAGAAGGGGCAGGAAAAGAAAAGGGATTTTGGAAGTGGGGAGGGGGGGGGCGCCCAATGTAAAGAGATTTAAAATAAACCAAAAGCCGGGTCTGGCAATGAAGACGCCGAGGCCTGGGACCGGGGAGGGGGGGAATATACAGGTAATAATACTGCTCACATAGAAAAGTAATAATCCTTCATTTGTACATTTATACAGCGGCTCGTGGCCCCCCCCCCGGCCCCCCCCCACTGCGGCGGGGGGCTGTGCCGGGCCCCTCGCCCCCCGTGCCCCTATGCCAGGGGGTCTGCCAGGTCGTCGTCCCCCCGTGCCAGCAGCTCCCGTTTCTCGTCCGTGCTGGCCAGGGAGTTGCGGCTGTTGTGGGCGCCCATGTACAGCGTGGCATAAACCGGGTTGGTGAAGTTGGTGGGCTGCAGAGAGAGGGGGGAGAGGGTGGGAGGGGGTGAGGACATCCCCCCTCTGCTCAGAACTGATGTCCCCGGGGGTGTTCCCCACCCTGGGGGGACTCGGTGAGAGCCCCCACCAGGTGTGAGCTGCTCCAGGGACAGGGGCAGCCCCGCTGGCCCTGCCTGCAGCCCCCAGCCCCAAAGGCTTTGAGACCCCTCAGAGCCCCCCCAGACACAAAATCTTTGTGACCCCCTCAGAGCTCCCCAGCCCCAAAGCTTTGTGACCCCTCAAACACCTCCAAGCCCTGAAGCCTTTGCAGCCCCTTGGAGTATCCCCCTTTCACCCACCCCAAATCCTTTGTGAGCCTTTGGAGCCTCTCTCAGGGCATGCCCAGCCCCAAAACCTTTGTGAACCTTCAGAGCTCCCCAGCCCCAAAACCTTTGTGAACCTTCAGAGCTCCCCAGCCCCAAAACCTTTGTGAACCTTCAGACTCCCCCCCAGCCCCAAAGCCTTTGTGGACCTTCAGAGTTTCCCCAGCCCAAAACCTCTGTCACCCCTCGGAGTTCCCCTAGCCCCAAAAAGTTTGCAAACCCTTGAAGCTCACCCAGCCCCAAAGGCTTTGTGATCCCTCAAAACCTTTGCAACCTCTCAGAGATCCCAGCCCTGAAGCCCTTGAGACCCTCAGAGACCCAAGAGCCCCAAAGCCCTGAAGCCTTTCAGACCCTCAGAGACCCATCAGCCCCAAAGCCCTGAAGCTGAGACCCTCAGGGACCCATCAGCCCCAAGCCCTGAAGCCTTTCAGACCCTTAGAGATCCATCAACCCCAAAGCCCTGAAGCTGAGACCCTCAGAAACCCAAGAGCCCCAAACCCCTCAAGCTGAGACCCTCAGAGACCCAACAGCCCCAAAGCCCTGAAGCCTTTCAGACCCTCAGAAACCCAAGAGCCTCAAAGCCCTGAATTCTTTCAGACCCCCAGAGATCCATCAGCCCCCAATCCCTGAAGCCTTTGAGACCCTCAGGGACCCATCAGCCCCAAAAACCCTCAGAGCCCCCCAGGGCTGCTGCACACAGAGCCCTGACAGCCCCAGCCATGCGCCCCCCACCCCAGCACGTGTCCCCCCCCTGCACCTCCCGCTTTGGGCAGGACCCTGCAGAGCTGCCAGCCCCTCACCTTGTCGGGGTCCAGGGCAAAGTCAGCATCCAGCAGCTCCCCCACGTCGTCATCGGGCTCCCCCTCGTACATTTTGTAGGTGGGGTTCCCAATCTCCACGTTCATGGCACCGTTGGTCATCCGCTGGTGCTGGAAGCCCTTGGCACTGAGGAGGGGAGGCAGGGGGTCAGTGCCAGTGACACCCCCCACCCTCGAGGCTGTCACAGCCAGCTCCGTGCCCTCTCCATGCCACCAGACTCACCCTTTAATTCTCCATTTGTACCAGACAAAAGCCACCACGGTGAGGAGGATGAGGAGCAGCAGGATGGGGATGACGATGGAGGCTGTTCCTGCGGGAGGAAGGCACAGGAACACTCAGAGCCTGGGGTGGGGGGGACACTGCCCAAAAGGGGCAGCCTGGGCTGGCACTGTCCCCCCCTTTCCACCTCAGAATGGGGGTCAGGAGTCGCTCAGGGGAAGGTCTGGATAATCAACAAAACCCTGGGTGTGGTGTGGCATGGGAGGGGGGGTCACACACTGCCCCCCAAAAAACTGCCCACCAACAAACTGCCCAAAAAAAACCCTGGGTATGGCATGGCATGGCATGGAAAGGGGGTCACACACTGCCCCCCACTTAACGTGCCCACCAAAAAAACCCCTGGGTATGGCATGGGAGGGGGGTCATACACTGCCCCCCAAAAATCTGCCCAACAATAAACTGCCAAAAAAAACCCCTCAGTGTGGTGTGGAATGGAAAGGGGGTCATACATTGCCCCCCAAAAAACTGCCCAACAAACATAACCCCTGAGTGTGGTGTGGCATGGAAAGGGGGTCACAAACTGCCCCCCACTTAACCTGCCCCCCCAAAAAAAAAACCTTGGGTGTGGTGTGGCTTGGAAAGAGGGGTCCCACACTGCCCCCAAATTAACCTGGCCCCCAAAAAACTACCTGGGTGTGGCGTAGCATGGAAGGGGGGGTCACAAACTGGCCCCCACTTAACCTTCCCCCCAAAAAACCCCCTCGGTGTGGCATGGAAAGAGGGGGTCACACAGTGCCCCCCACTTAACCTGCCCACCAACAAAACCCCTGGGTGTTGCATGGCATGGAAGGGGGGTCATACACTGCCCCCAAAAAACTGCCCAACAATAAACTGCCCAAAAAAACCGCCTCAGTGTGGTGTGGCACGGAAGGAGGATCATACATTGCCCCCCAAAAAATTGCCCAACAAACAAAACCCCTGGGTATGGCATGGCATGGAAAGGGGGTCACACACTGCCCCCAAATTAACCTGCCCACCAAAAATCTCCCTGGGTGTGGTGTGGCATGGAAAGAGGGGTCCCACACTGCCCCCAAATTAACCTGGCCCCCAAAAAACTCCCTGGGTGTGGTGTGGCATGGAAGGGGGGTCATACACTGCCCCCAAAAAACTGCCCAAAAAACCCCCTGGGTGTGGTTGGCATGGAAGGGGGGTCATACACTGCCCCCCAAAAAACCCCTCAGTGCGGTGTGGCATGGAAGGGGGGGTGTCACCCCGTGCCCCCCACTTACGGCTGCTCTGCTGCTCGCCCACGATGAACTCCTCGCAGCGCGTGCCCGTCATGCCCGAGGGACACCTGGCAGGGCAGGGAGAGCACCGGGGTTAGCAGGGCAGGGCCATGCGGGGAGGGAGGGAGGGAGAGCAGGGCACAGGCCTGGGGTCAGGGTGGGGCGGGGGGCACAGATCGGGGCGTGTCAGTGACGTCTCGGGGGGCAAACAGCCCGCCTGTCCCCCCCTCCCTTTGTGCCCTGGCAAAGCCCCCTCCCCTCTTACAGGCACTCGGGCAGCTGGGTCTTCTCGCTGATGGAGCAGGTCCCGCCGTGCAGGCAGTAATTGTCACAGGTCAGGCAGCTCGGTGCTATCTTCCCGTCGGGGCAGCTGGGGGGCACAGAGGATCAGCCCCACGGGTACCCCCGGCTGCCCTGTGCCCCCCACTCTGGGTGCTGTGTGCTCCCCCCAGCCCCTCGGGGCTCATCCCACCCGCACAGCTCATGGCTGGGACACCAGCATGGGCACTTCACACATCTGAGACACATCTGAGACACATCTGAGACACATCCACGTCCTCCTCCTCCTCCCAGGATGAATTCCCTGGATTTATCTGCCCTGAATTCCTGATCTAGCTGTGCCTGACCCTGCCACAGCGGGACAGGTTTCCTCCGGGGTCCCTGTGCCCACCACCCCTTTTCCTCCCTGCAGCTCGACATTCCCAGCACCTACATGCAGGAGACCTCCCCGCTCTGCTTGTTGATGCTGCACTTGCCCTCCTGGCACCGGGAGCACTTGTTCTCCTGGCACTGGGCACCCTCAAACTGAGGGGGGCAGCGGCACTGCTTGGCACCGCTGGCTGTCATCTGGCACACGCCGTCATTCTCACAGTAGTCGAAGCACTGCCCTGTGGGGGACAAGGGGGTCAGGGTGGGCAGCCCCTCCAGAGGGCAGCTGGTGGCCCCATGGAGCATCACCCCGCCCCACAAAGCATCCCATCAAAGAGGGGGACCTGGAGATGCAATCCCACGGGTGCTGTTCCCAGGGGTTCCCCCAAAAGATGGGGACATGGGAGCCCAACCCCTGATGCTGTCCCCAGAGGGGACACAGAGGGTGGGAAAAACCCGAAAGAGGGGTGGGAGCCCAACACTCTGGCACTGTCCCCAGAGATCTCCCCCCAGGCATCTCCAGGTGAGGGACACCCACCCTCCTGATACCCCTACTGCTGTCCCCAGACATCCCCAGGTGAGTGACAACCACCCTCCTGATACCCCCACTGCTGTCCCCAGATGTCCCCAGATGAGGAATACCCATCCTTTTAACACCCTCACTGCTGTCCCCAGACATCCCCAGGTGACAAACACCCACCCTCCCGACTCCCTCACTGCTGTCCCCAGACATCCTCAAATGAGGGACACCCATCTTTTTAACGTCCCCATTGTTGTCCCCAGACATCCCCAGGTGAGTGACACCCATCCTCCTGATACCCCCACTGCTATCCCCAGACATCCCCAGGTGACAAACACCCATCCTTTTAACATCCCCACTGCTGTCCCCAGATGTCCCCAGGTAAGGAACACCCATCCTTTTAACGTCCCCGCTGCTGTCCCTAGACATCCTCAAATGAGGGACACCCATCTTTTTAGTGTCCCCATTGTTGTCCCCAGACATCCCCAGGTGAGTGACAGCCACCCTTTTAACACTCCCACTGCTGTCCCCAGATGTCCCCAGATGAGGAACACCCATCCTTTTAACACTCCCACTGCTGTCCCCAGACAGTGACCAGTCCTCAGGTGAGTGACACCCTCCCAGCTCCCCCACTGCTGTCCCCAGACATCCTCAGGTGATAAACACCCATCCTTTTAACGTCCCCACTGCTGTCCCCAGATGTCCCCAGGTAAGGAACACCCATCCTTTTAACGTCCCCACTGCTGTCCCTAGATGTCCCCAGGTAAGGAACACCCATCCTTTTAACGTCCCCACTGCTGTCCCCAGATGTCCCCAGGTAAGGAACACCCATCCTTTTAATGTCCCCACTGCTGTCCCTAGATGTCCCCAGGTAAGGAACACCCATCCTTTTAACGTCCCCACTGCTGTCCCCAGATGTCCCCAGGTAAGGAACACCCATCCTTTTAACGTCCCCACTGCTGTCCCCAGACATCCCCAGGTGACAAACACCCATCCTTTTAACGTCCCCACTGCTGTCCCCCGACATCCCCAGGTGACAAACACCCATCCTTTTAACGTCCCCACTGCTGTCCCCAGATGTCCCCAGGTGAGGAACACCCCTCCTTTTAACACCCCCACTGCTGTCCCCCGACATCCCCAGGTGAATGACACCCCCCCAACTCCCCCGCTGCTGTCCCCAGCCCGCGGCACAGCCGCTGGCACTCACGGTACTGGCAGCGGTCCCCGATGAAGGTGGGCAGGCAGCGGCAGCTGGGCTGGTTGCCCTGGTTGACGGTGCAGCTGCCGTTGTGCTGGCAGTAATCCGTGCACACCTGCTGGTTGCACCGGGGCCCGGTGAAGCCGGTGGGGCAGCGGCAGGTCGGCATTCCTAGGGATAAAACCCGTCAGCTCCGCGCCCACCCGTCCGTCTGTCTGTCCGTCTGTCCGCCAGCCCCGCGGCTCACCCGAGGGCGAGGCAGCGCAGGTGCCCCCGTTCTGGCAGTAGTCCCAGCACTGGTCGATCTGGCACTTGTCGCCGTTGTAGCGCGGCTGGCAGCGGCACTTGGCCTGCTTGCGGGCGTTGAGGAAGCAGCTGCCGCCGTTCAGGCACACCAGGTCACACGTGTCCGTGGTGGGCACTGCGAGGGAGCGGAGGTGAGCAGGAGCGGGCTGGCAGGAGCCAACCTCCCTCCTCATCCTCACCGTGTCCTGCTCCGGTGTCACCTACCGACAGGGGAGACGGTGGGCGAGGGCACGAGCACGCAGGTGCCGTTGTCCAGGCGTTTGCCGTTGGGGCAGGTGCACACGGGGCCGCTGGGGCTCAGCAGGCAGAGCCACTCGCACTTCTTGCGGTCACAAGGGTTGGTCACTGCGGGAGGAGGGGGCACACATGGTGAGGACAGCACGGTGGTGACCTCACAGCCCTTCTTGCTCCGCAGCAGCTCTGGGATGTTCCTCCAGGCTGAACTCTGGGCTCTGGGAGGTCCATCCCAAGGGCCACAGTGACCACGCAGGCACCTTGGCCAGGCAGGCTCGGGGCTGTGCCCACAGGCAGCCCCACTCACCTCATCTGTGTCATCTCCACAGATGTCACTTCCCCTCCACAGCCCTGTGCTGTCCCTCCCACGCCCTGAGGTCACCACCTGACCAGTTGGACTCCCCCAACCCACCTCAGCAACCCCCTGCTTTGCCCACCCAGACACCCCCACTTCGGGCAGGGAGCTGGGGGTCTCAGCCCCCTCTTCCCAACACCCCCCTCACCCTCTGGCACCCCACACCAGGTATCAGTCCCTGGCACCTCCCTGGTGCCAGGTGGGGGTCCCAGGCCCTCACACACCCTCTGGCTGCTTGTACTGGTGGTAGAGCACGACGTCGGTGGCGTGGTTGAGGCCGGAGGTCAGGTTGGTGACAGGCTTGTGCCCGAACTTGTGGATCTTGAAGATGCGGTTGTTGATGTAGGTGACGCCGTAGATGTAGTCCTCAAAGATGTCGATGCTGAACGGGTGGCTCAGCCCTGAGGAAGCCAGGAGGGGACATGTGGAGGCAGGGATTTGGGGTGGGCCTGAGGCCAGGGACCCCCAAGGGGCACCCCTTACCCTTCTTGTTGTCGATGGCCACCACGGGGTCGGTGCCGTTGAGCCGGATGCTGCCGATGACGGAGAGCTTGGCGTCGGCCCAGTACAGCCTCTCGTTGTGGTAGTCCACGGCCAGGCCTGAGGGGACACAGCCCCCAGTGAGCCCCCAGTCCACCCCAAGCCCCTCCTGACCAACTGACCCACAGAGCACCACCCCACTGGCCCTACACCCTTCTGCCATGGGGCTCCGAGCCCCCACAACACAAATGGTTGAACGTGTCCCCATCGTGGCTTTTGTCCCCCTCCTGTCCCCTGACTCTCTCACCTGTTGGCCACTGGATGTTGTCCTGCACCAGGGTCTCCCGCAGCGTCCCATCCATGGCAGCTGTCTCGATCTTGGGGTGATTGCCCCAGTCTGACCAGTACATCGTTCTGTAAGGACACAGGCAGGTCATTCCCAGGGGAACAGGACATCCCACTGACCAGGGAGGAGAAACCCTCCTAACACTATCCCCATGGCATCCTGGAGTCACCAGACAACTCTGGGGCAACTCGAGAAGACACAGAGAGTGACCCTGGGACACGTGGGTGGGCTTGCGACGAGGGGAGTGTGGTGAGGGCTGGGCAGAGGGATGGGAAGTCCCTCACCCCCGCAGTGGATCAACCACGATGGCGTGGGGCTCATCGATCATCCCCGAAATCAGCGTCTTGCGGTTCTCCCCTTTCATCTGCGCCACCTCGATGACGTCCCGCCCCGAGTCCGTCCAGTAGATGTTCCCAGCCACCCAATCGATGGCGATTCCCCGCGGCATCTTCAGCCCTGAGATCTGTGCGGGGCAGAGCGGGGACGGGTGAGGGGGGATGAAACCACCAGCCCATCCCCGCCGCTCCCGCCACGCCCCGGCAGAGCTGGCTCACGTTCAGGTGGGTGACGCCGCCGTCGATCTGGCGCCGGTTGCGGTTGGAGGCGGTGGAGGCGGAGGAGGAGGCGGGCAGCTCCCGGTAGGAGATCCTGCCCGTGTGCCAGTTGGTCCAGTAGATCTTGTTGCCCTTGACGTAGATGTCCATGGCGTCGATGCGCACGTTTTCATCGCCCTGGAAGGCTGGCTCGTAGGCCGAGTTGGGGTTGAAGGGGTACATGCTCCTGATCTTGTTGTCGTCCGCGATGTAGAGGATCTGGTGCTCGGAGCCTGCAGGGGAGGAGGAAGAGGAGGAGGAGGAGAGGTTGGCATGGGCTGCACTGGGAACAGGGGCTCAGCCATGAGTGGGGACTCAGCCAGGAGCAAGGGCTCAGCCCAGCTCTCTGGTGGGACAGAGACAGAGTCACTGGGAGCTCGTCATCGCCTTGGGGATGGACACACTGATGGCACCAGCGGTACCAGAAGGGTGGGCAGAGCTGCAGGGGGCTGGAGGGAAGAGCAAAGGATTCCCACAGGAGCTCTGGGCACACACAGAACCCATGTGGGTCCTTGGTTCCCTCCTGACCTTCTGCCTTGCACATGTTGTCCGTCTTCATGAAGTTCTTGGCGCAGCTGCAGACGTGGGAGCCCTTGGTGTTGTTGCAGAGCTGGGAGCAGGTCCCGAAGCGCAGGCACTCGTTGATGTCTGGGCAGTGGGAGATGGGATCAGGGGATCCCCCACCAAAGGCTGCACCCACACACCCCAACTCTGCCCCAAGGGCACCATCCCTGCCACCCCAGCCCCATGCCTGCTGTGAAATCACATCTCACTGGCAAAACCCAATGCCAGACCCCACAGCCCGGGGAGCAGTGGGAAGTACCTTGGCAAAAATTCTTGTCTGGCACCTTCTGGAAGCCTCTGCGGCAGGTGCAGTATGAGGTGGACTGGGACTGGACGCAGTGGGCCTCGTCCCCACACATGGTGGTGTTGGTGGTGCAGTCATATGACTTGTGCTCTGCGGTGGGACACGCCGTCACACGCGTGTCACGCTGGGTTCCCTCCAGCCCCCAGCCCCCAGCGGGCCCCCGGCTCCCCACCCACCGTGGGAGCAGGATTCCTCATCAGAACCATCTCCACAGTCATCGAAGAAGTTGCAGCGGAGGTTGGCGCTGATGCACTTCTTGTTCCCACACAGGAACTCGTTCTTGTCCTGGCTGCAGCTCTTGGGCTTGGCCGTGGGTGACTCTGCGGGTGAGGGGCAGCAGCTGTGACCCCCATCTCCTGGGCACCCATCCCCACGAGACCCTCTGGGAGCAAGCAGGGACTTGAGACCCTACATCCACACCCTGATTTTGGGAGGAAAGACTGGCCAAAGCCAACCCCGACACCTGGGCTGAACCCTGGGCTCTGGGAGGAGCATCCCAAGGGCCACAGTGACCACGCAGGCACCTCGGCCAGGCCGGCTCGGGGCTGTGCCCGCGGGCAGCCCCACTCACCGCAGTCCTTCTCATCCGTGTTATCTCCACAGTTGTCAATGCCGTCGCACTGTCGACCGATCCACAGACATACCCGGTCGTTCTTGCAGCGGAACGGTCTGTTGGGGGGACACTGGAATTTCACTGCACCAGCAAACAGAAACAAACGGTGACGGTGAAAGGAGACGCCGTAGGCAGGCTGCCACACATGTCACGAGCTGCTGCTCGGCCTCTGCCCGCTCTCCGGGGAGGGCTGTCCCACGCGGGCCAGCGGGCTCCGGAGGCTGAAGCAAAGACACTGAAGCAAAGACAATCGCCCGGCTGCTGTGAGCCCTCTCCTCACCCAGCCCCTCCAGCCCCCTCCCCACCACCAGCCCCTCTGCAACTCCTGCCCCTCAATCAGAGTCACCTCCAGCCCCTCGCCCCCACCGGCCGCCCCCAAGAGGAGCTGCCAAAAGTCCCCCCCAAACCCTTTGGTCCCCACAGGGGTGCTCAGGAACTGTCCCCCCATCCTGGGCTGTGGGAGGGCTTGGGGCAGAGGCAGTGTCACTCACAGCACTCCTCGGGATTCTCGTCCGAGTTGTCCCCACAATCGTCCTCCCCGTCACACTTCCAGGCCAGGGGCTTGCACAGGGTGTTGTTGCACTGGAACTCGTCCAGGGGACACGTGCGGACTGTGACAGTGCAAGGGGGGACATGTCAGTGCAAGGGGGCACACGTCAGTGCAAGAGACACGTCAGTGCAAGGGGGACATGTCACTGCAAGGGGGGACACACAACAGTGCAAGAGACACGTCAGTGCAAGAGGGGACATGTCAGACCAAGGGGGGAATGGGGGGACACGTCAGTGCAAGAGGGGACATGTCAGCTCGTGCAGCCCTGCTGCCAAAACCCCAGCCTGGAGCTGCAATTCCAATTTCCAGCACGCACAGGGGGTCTCCAGGGCTGGGGGTTTTCCATGTCTGAGCACGTTCCAGATTGGAGCAGAGAGAGGGACACACACACACAGAGGGGATGCTCCCACCCTCAGCGGTGACACAATGACACCAGGGCAGGGACAGGGGACACAAGCAGCCCAGGAGGACACACAGCTCTGCCATTACCCCCTGTGCCACAGTTCTCCTCGTCGCTGCCATCCATGCAGTCGGCGTCGGCGTCGCAGCGCCAGCGCATGGGGATGCAGTGCCCGTTCTTGCACTTGAACTGGTCAAACTCGCAGCGGGGCGTGCAGTCTTTCTGCAGGGGACAGGCAGGGACACGCTCAGGGGGGCCATGGCAGGCCCCTGTTCTGTTGCCAGAGCCCCAGGGCAGGGGCAGAGGGGGGGATGTGTCCCTGTCACCCTCGTACCTCGTCGGAGCCGTCGGCGCAGTCGTGGTCCCCGTCGCATTTCCACCTGCCCGCGATGCAGCGGCCGTTGGCACACGAGAACTCGCTCTCAGAGCAGGGCCGGGGCGCTGGGGACAGAGCACAGCGCGTGCCCTGAGCGTGGGGACAGCCCGTGAGGGCAGGGGGTGTCCCTGGCCAGCAGCTGGGGGGGCACGGGGTGACACGCACACACGGCGGGTGGCGCTGGGGACAGGGGGTGCAGGCAGAGCTGTGGAGCTGCCAGAGGGGCACAGCTGGCACCACCTCCCAGCCCCTTCCCACCCCACTCCCTGTGGGGGTTTTGGGGGACACTGTGGCCACACAGCCTGGCTGTCCCCCAGGGAACAGGTCACTCACTCTCCACCGGGCAGCACCAGCCCCGGTGCTGCCCACCCCAGCTGCCCGCCAGGCAGGAGGAACTGCAGCAGTGCCCATCCCTGTGCCCCCTCACAGGGCATGGGGACAGATAGCTCGCAGCTCACTGGCACAGCCCGTGTCAAATCCAGGAGGATGGCACGTGGCACAGCCGCCAACCTGGGGTGGCTCTTGGGACCCTTCCTCTCTCCACGGCCCCGGGGTATTGGGGCACAGGGACCCTCAGGTCATGGCACAGGATTGTGGGGGAACAGGGGAACAGGGGGTGTCCAGGGGGAGGCACGGTAGGGACGGGTTTTGGAGCCAAGTCCAAGCCATGCACGGGCCCTGCAGAGCAGCATGGTCGGACCCTCCCCAGCTGAGGCTCCGTGGAGGGAGATGCTGCTGCTGATGTTCAGTAAATCCACCTGGATTGTCCAGTCCCGACCCCTCTGCCCTCACCTAGAAATTATTGTCTTCATTGGTTTTAGAGAGGCTGTAACATGGAATTAAAAGATTTTGGCAGGAACCTACCTCTGAGCGCCCCATAACGACAGTGTGAAAATGGAGAAAAACATAAGATGAAGTGAAATGGCACAAACTCAAAAACACGACGGGAAATCAACAGAAAAGAAAACAAAAGCTGCACCCTAAAGAGCTGCAGGAAGACAGAAGGACCCAGTGGGCACTGTGGGGTGGCAGAGGGTCTGGCAGCAGACCCCCAGGCAGCCTGAACCCCTCTGGAGGGACAGAGCTTGTGGAGCCCTGGGAATGGCCCTGTCCACGAGGACACTCGTGCTCCTTGGCTGCTCCTTGGTGCTGGCACACGAGCAGGAGCTCACCAAGGGGCAGCACCAAACTCTCTGCCCCAGCTCTGGGGATCAGCCACCTCCCCACGCACTGGCCCAGGCCTGAGGTTGTGACCCGGGTCCCTCCTGACAGCTCCGTGTGTCCCCACCGCCAGGCAGGGGGTGACACAGCGGGTGACGCTTGGTGGCAAAGCAAGACAAGGTGCCCTCAGTGACTCTGCTGGGCCCCCACTCCTGTGGGGAGCGTGTTGGGGTCACCCCTTCAGTGTCACTCATCACCTTTGGGCTGTCTCCTTGGCACAGCCTCCCCTCTGCAGGGCCAGGCTCTCCACACCCAGGGCTGTCCTGGCGTGGGGGACACGGTGGCACTCCCGGCCACCAACCTGACAGCAAAAGAGGGGCTGGGGGGGCCCAAACCTCTCCCCACTGCAGTGCTGCACCCTGGGGCCAGCGAGGGCGGGGGGGAGGCACGTACTGCAGCTCTCCTCGTCGGAGTTGTCCCCGCAGTCGTTGTCGTAGTCGCACTGCCAGCGGCCCGGCACGCAGCGGTTGTTCTTGCAGCGGAACTGGTACGGCTCGCAGGTGCGCTCGTCTGGGGACAGGGGACAGGGACAGGGTCACAGCGACTGGGACACCCTGTCCCTGTGCCCTGGCACGGGGACCCTCCCAAAGGAGAGCATGGATGGCACAGGGACAGACACAGGGACAGACACAGACACAGGGACAGGGACAGGGACAGGGACAGGGACAGGTCAGCACTGCCCGAAAAGGGGGCATGGATGGCACAGGGACAGGGACAGGGACAGGGACAGGGACAGGGACAGGGACAGGGACAGGGACAGTACTGCCCCCAAGGAGGGCACGGATGGGACAGGGACGGGGACAGGGTCAGGGACAGAGCTGCCCCAAAGGGGAGCATGGATGGCACAGGGACAGGACAGGGACAGGGGCAGGGACAGGGACAGGGGCAGGGGCAGGGACAGGGACAGGGGCAGGGACAGCTCAGAGCTGCCCCAGCGGGGTGTGGATGGGACAGGGACAGGGACAGAGCTGCCCCAAAGAGGGGCATGGATGGCACAGGGACAGGACAGGGACAGGGACAGGGACAGGGACAGGGGCAGGTCAGCACTGCCCCAAAGGGGGGCATGGATGGGACAGGGAGAGGGACAAGGACAGCTCAGAGCTGCCCCAAAAGGGGGCGTGGATGGCACAGGGACAGGGACAGGGACAGCTCAGAGCTGCCCCAAGGAGGGCGTGGATGGCACAGGGACAGGACAGGGACAGGGACAGGGAGAGGGACAGGGACAGGGGCAGGTCAGCACTGCCCCAAAGGGGGGCATGGATGGGACAGGGAGAGGGACAAGGACAGCTCAGAGCTGCCCCAAAATGGGGCGTGGATGGCACAGGGACAGGATCAGGGTCAGGGTCAGGGACAGGGAAAGGGGTCAGCACTGCCCCAAAGGGGGCATGGATGGCACAGGGACAGGGACAGGGACAGGGACAGGGGCAGGGACAGGGACAGGGACAGGGACAGGGACAGGGACAGAACTGCCCCAAAGGAGGGCATGGATGGCACAGGGACAGGGACAGGGGTCAGCATTGCCCTGCACAATGAGAGACATGGGACAGGGATGGGATCAGCACTGCTCCAAATGAGGGCAGGAATGGGACAAGGACAGAGGTCAGCACTGCCATGTATGACAGGAGGATGAGACAGGGACAGGTGTCAGCACTGCCCTGAACATGGGGAGGGACAGGACAGGGACAGGGACCAGGACAGGGGTCAGCACTGCCCTGCACCTCCCTCTGACCCAGCCCTGCCCATGCCACTCAGAAAAGGAGCAGCTGGGGCACCCCAGAGGAGACAGCCAGTGCCAGCCCAGCCTGTCCCTCGGGGAACAGGGACACAAGATGACAGTGGCTTGTCCCCACGGCCCCTGCTCACCGCATTCCTCCTTGGGCTCATCGGATCCATCCCCACAGTCGTCCTCCCCGTCACATTTCCAGCGTGCCGGGATGCACCGGCCCGAGTCCTTGCAGCGGAACTCGTCCACGCCACAGGTCATTTGGGCTGCAGGGGACAAAGTGACACAGGCACAGGGCAGGGATCAGCGCTGGTCAGGAGTGTGCTGCTCTCTGCAGGGCTGATGGACAGCCTGGAGCTGGGTGGGATCGCCCTCCCCTCCAAGCAGTTCTTCAGGGGGAAGTCAAGGGGAGGAGGATCCCAGCAGGGCAGAGACACCAACAGCATCACCCACTGCCCCCGGGGACTGAGCAGGGACTGAGGAGGGACTGAGGAGGGACTGGGGTAGAACTGAGCAGGGACTGAGCAGGGACTGAGCAGGGACTGAGCAGGGACTGAGCAGGGACCGAGGAGAGACTGAGGAGGGACTGGGGTAGAACTGAGCAGGAACTGAGCAGGAACTGAGCAGGGACTGAGCAGGGACCGAGGAGAGACTGAGGAGGGACTGGGGTAGAACTGAGCAAGAACTGAGCAGGAACTGAGGAGAGACTGAGTAGGGACTGAGGAGGGACTGAGGAGAGACTGGGATAGAACGAGCAAGAACTGAGCAGGGACTGAGCAGGAACTGAGTAGAGACTGACCAGGGACTGAGGAGGGACTGAGGAGGGACTGAGGTAGAATTGAGTAGGGACTGAGGAAGGACTGGGGTAGAACTGAGCAAGAACTGAGCAGGGACTGAGGAGAGACTGAGGAGAGACTGAGGAAGGACTGGGGTAGAACTGAGCAGGAACTGAGCAGAGACTGAGGAGAGGCTGAGCAGGAACTGAGCAGGGAACAAGGAGGGACTGAGAAGGGACTGAGGAGATACTGGGGTAGAACTGAGCAAGAACTAAGCAGAGACTGGGGTAGAACTGAGCAGAAACTGAGCAGGAACTGAGCAGGGACTGAGGAAGGATTGAGCAAAGACCAAGAGGGAGCTGAGCAGGTACTGAGAAGGGACTGGGGTTAGAACTGGGCAGGGACTGAGCAGGGACCAAGGAGGGACTGGGATACAACTGAGCAGGAACTGAGCAGGGACTGAGGAGTGACTGGGGTAGAACTGAGCAGGAACTGAGCAGGGACTGAGGAGAGACTGAGCAGGAACTGAGGAGGAACTAGGGTAGAACTGGGCAGGAACTGAGCATAGACAGAGCAGGGACCAAGAAGGGCCTGAGCAGGGACCTGCCACCCCACCAGCACACAGAGGTGCCCGGTGTGGGCATTTTACACGTGGGCAGAACCGCCCTCCCCACACAGGTGCCTTACTGCAGTTAGCAGGTTCATCAGAGCCGTCCACGCAGTCGTTGTCGCGGTCACAGACCCAGACCCGGGGGATGCAGCGCTTGGTGATGGCACACTGGAACTGGTTGGGGGCACAGGTCACCTCCGCTGCAGGAGGGAGAAGGGGTGTCAGGAAGGGCAGCAGGGCAGGCAGGGGACAGCCACTCCTTTCCCCAAAAACCAGCCGTGGGGTTGAGAGGTGTGTGGATGCTCCAGGGATCACAAGGGGCTGGTGTGCTCAGTGGAGATGGAGCAGAGCCATAAAATGGCCCCAGGAGAGTCCAAACTATGGGTGGACAGGTCAAAGACCACAAGATCCCTCAGCTGGACAAGAGACTCAGCCCAAATCCATTCAAGGGACTTAAGGATTTCATTCCCACTAGGAAACAGCAGCATCTGTAGGGCTGATGGCGACAGAGGGTCTGCAGAGACCAGGGGTATGGAGAAAGCCCTGGCACAACCCAGGGAGCCAAACACCCCAAGACACAGACCTGAGCCCCTCAGTCTGACCCACACTAGCTCCCACTGATGCCCCCCACTCACGACAGTCCTTCTCGTCCTCGCCGTCCCCGCAGTTGTCCTGCCCGTTGCAGCGGAAGATGCCGGGGATGCAGCGGTTGGTGTTGGTGCACTTGAACTGGCTGGGCAGGCAGACGTGGATGTCTGGGGGAGAGGTGACACGGTCAGGGGGTGACAGGCTGCAGCTGCACGCAGTGGAGGCCTGGGGGTCACAAGGGGACACAGGGAACCTACCACAGTTGGCCTCATCTGAGTTGTCCTGGCAGTCGTTGTCGCCGTCGCAGATGAAGGCGGGGTTGGTGCAGATCCCTGTGGAGCACTGGAACTGCCCTGGCCTGCACTTGAACTCAGCTGTGGGGTAACACAGGGCCACAGGTTTGCTCTGAGGAACATTTTTAGGACACGCCTCAACCTCAAACCCCTGCTCCACCCCTCTGGGTTCCTCTGCGGGGACCCAGCATCCAATTCTGAGCCCTGCTCCTTGGGACAATCCTGACACAGGGACAGATGTGTCCCAGTGCTCCCTGAACCCTGCCATTGCACTGACCCTCCCCTCCACGGGGCTGTCCCAACAGCCATGGGGTGCAGGGACACGGGGGGGGCTGTGTCACCCCCTGGCACTCACGGCAATCCTCCGGCTCGTCCGAGCGGTCCCCGCAGTCGTCCTCGGTGTCGCATTTCCACCAGAAAGGGATGCACTTGTCGTTCTTGCAGACAAACTGATGGAGAGAGGAGCTCGTGAGGTGGTTCAGGATGGGGAGGGGGGACCCCAAAATATTTCATCCCCAGTGAGTTCATCCAAGGGCACTGATCCTGCGCTGTCCCCTCCAGGTATTCCCAAATCCTGACCCAGAACAAAGCCTTAACCCCACCCAGTCCCTGGGGTTTGAGGAGAGGGGGAAAAGAACATTCCAGAGCTGGAGGGTCTCTGGCTCCCGTGGACACCCCCAAACATGAAGTTCCACAGGAGGGAGGTGCTGTGTGCACCCACAGAAGACTGTACAACATCCCACCACCCCTGGAGAGATTATGGCAGGAGGGACATGGGCATGGGGAACACCCAGGCAGGCAGGGACAGGCAGGGACAGGCAGCAGGGGCTTACCTGGCTGGCAGTGCAGTTGGACACGCAGGTTTTGCCATCACTGCCCAGGTAGAAGTTGGTGGGACAGGCACACTTGTGCCCCCCACCCGGTGAGAGCAGGCAGAGGTTGCTGCAGCCGCCGTTGTTGGTCTTGCAGGGATGGTCGGGAACTGGGGAGAGCAGGGTGACAAGTCAGACCAAGCTGGGGACACTCTGGGTGGCATGGGAGCAGCAAGACTCTTGTCACCCTGCTCCTGCTCCCCCTGCCTGACCTGGTGTCCCCCCATATCCCTTTCCTGGGGTGGTTCCCCAGCACCCCCAAGCCGTGCTCTGTGGGAAATGAATTTGTACTTCTATTTCTCCAAAGTATCCAGTCTTGTTTACAAGGCCACTCTTTGAAACTTGTTTCTAGTTCCATTTCTCTCTCAGCAATGTCTGTCCTATTCCATGGCATTCCCAAGCCAGCATTTCTTATCTCAAGGCTTGCACACAGAAGCACACACTGTGACCCTTCTGCCAGGCTTGGGGAATTTCCTACAAATCCATTTCCCACGTCGCTCACCGTCGGGCTGCCGGTAGGGGTGGTAGATGTGGATGTCCATGGGCCGGTGCAAGGTGCTGATCAGCAGTGTCTTGTTGGCTCCTGTTGTCTTGTGGGCCCGGTTGATGGATTTGGTCTCCCAGTCGGTCCAGTAGATGAAATCCTCGAAGAGGGTGAGCGCGAAGATGTGTGGGATGTCCTGGCTCAGCACTGCGAGGGGAGCAGGCGCTCAGCCAGGGGCTGAGCCACCTTCCCCTCCCACGAAGAAGCAGCGTGGACACAGAGGAGTGGCCAGAGCTGGGGACTGTCCCCATTCCAACACCTTACCCACAGCCTGGAGCCCCCCAGGGTGCCCTGGCACTCTCACCCGTGTGCCGGTTGGAGCCGTCCAGGCTGGCGAACTCGATGTAGTCCTCGCGGGCATCGGCCCAGTAGATCCGGCTGTTGATGTAGTCCAGGGTGAGGCCGTTGGGCCAGGTGATCTTGGTGTCCACGATGACGCTGCGGTTGGTGCCGTCCATGCCGATCTTCCCGATCAGAGAGTGGTCCCCCCAGTCCGTCCAGTAGAGGTAGCTGGGGATGAAACAAGAGCAGGGAGATGTTGAGTTGGAAACCACAGAAATGTCTCTCTGTGAGGGTGGGGAGGCCCTGGCACAGAGAAGCTGTGGCTGCCCCACTCCTGGAAGTGTCCAGGGTTGGATGGGGCTTGGAGCAAGCTGGGATAGTGGAAGGTGACTGCCCACAGCAGTGAGGTGGAACAAGACGGGCTTTAAGGTCTCTTCCATCCCAAACCACCCCACGACTCTGCGATAAATGGATCTGCACAGGCACAGGGCAGGGAAAACCATCCAAGAGAGAAGGCTTCATCCCATCTCCCAACCTCCGGGACTACAGCAAGGTGACCACAGGGCCCTTCCCAGAGCAGAGCAGAGCAGCAGGCCCACGTCCCCCAGGCTCTCACCCGTTCTGCACGTCCACCACGAGCGCGCGGGGCTCGCGCAGGCCCGAGTTGACCAGCACGGTGCGGTAGGCGCCGTTGAGCTTCGACACCTCGATGGTGTCCCGACCCTTGTCACACCAGTAGAGGTTTCCTCCCACCCAGTCCACAGCCAGCCCGTCAGGGTTGCTGAGCCCCGTGCGGTGAAGGACCTGCCAGGGGGAGTCAGAGGTGACAGGGATGAGCAGAGAGAAACAAAGCTGATGTCTCAGGGGTCACAGCATCCCACTCCCCAGCCCAGATCTTCTTCCTCACTCCCTTTTTAGGTTTAGATAGGATTTTGGGAAGAAATTCCTCCCTGCGAGGGTGGGGAGGCCCTGGCATGGGTGGCTGTGGTTTCCCTGGATCCCTGGAAGTGCCCACAGCCAGGATGGACAGGGCTTGGAGCAACCTGGGGTAGTGGAAGGTGTCCCTGCCCACGGCAGGGGAGTGAAACTGGATGAACTTTAAGTTCCCTTCTGACCCAAACCATTCCACAACTCCATGCCTCTTCCCCCCACCTTCCTTGTCCCACATTTCAGGGCAGCATGTGGAGCCCACCCCTGCTTGGAGTGGGGCTGCAAAACATCCCACAGCAACTGGGGCTGCCTCCCAAAGCCCAGTGATGACCCCACAGGGGGGCAGGAGGTGGCTGAGGCCTGGCTGCCCAGCCCAGGGGTGCCCCAGGGGCTGCCCCACGTCCTCACCTGGACGTTGCTGCCGTTGATGTGCATGCGGCGGATCATGCTGCCCTGCGTGGTGACATCTGTCCAGTAGATCATCTGCTCCCGGTAGTCGAAATCCAGAGCCACAGCGTTGTTCAGCCCCTGGAGAGCAGGGAGGGAGAAGGGTTGCAGCAGCCTCAGTGGCTGGCATGAGCTCTGGGGGGGTTTGCAGACCCCACAGCCTCCCTGCCTGCTCCTCGCTCACAGCGACCTCCTGACATTTAGATGGATCTACCATTCCCCTGGGAAGCCAAGAGCCCAAACTCCTCAGCTGGCAGCTCCTTCAGGGCCTCCTCCATCCCTAAATCCCAGCCACATGGGGCTGCTGTGCCTCCTGCTCCCAGCTCACCCCGCACCTGCTTGAGCAGAGTGTAGTTGGAGCCGTCCAGGTTGAGCTTCCTCAGATAGTAGCGGTTGGCGAAGATGAGGAAAGGCTCTTCATCTGCATGGAAAAAGAGGGAAAAGTGGCAGGGGAGCACTGCTGGGATGTGGGCAGAACCCTGCAGACCCACCACCACCCCCTCATGAGCTTGGGGCAGCCACTTCACCCTCCAACTCCAGCGCCAGGAGCATCCCACGGTCACCGGGAACACCCTGAGCTCTGCGCCCACACCTGGCTCTCACCTGTGACAGCCTTGCAGCTGGTGGGGTTGTCAGGTCTGAGCTTGTAGCCCTCCGTGCAGAGGCACTTGTAGCTGCCCAGGGTGTTGATGCACTTCTGGCTGCAGGGGTAGGTGGTGGAGCACTCGTCGATGTCGATGCACGTCTTCCCGTCGTCCTTCAGCCGGAAGCCGGGACGGCATCTGCACTGCAGGAGCAACCCCGAGCTGTCAGACACCTCCAAGGCCCGCTCGCTGGGAGGTGGCAGGTGCTGGGAGGTGACAAGTGTCACCATGGGACACGCAGACTCAGCAAGGACAGCTGAGATGCACAAACAGCGCCTGAAGCGCTCGTGTCACGTCCCTGGCCCAGCTGGCACAGGACAGACACAACCCTCACGTCTGCGGAGGAGGAAGGAGAGGGAACAGCAGGAGCTGTGCCAGGGGAGGTTTAGGCTGGATATCAGGAAAAGGTTCCTCCCCCAGAGGGTGGTCAGGCACTTCTGGCTGGCACAGCCCCAAGGCTGCCAGAGCTCCAGGAGCATTTGGACAAAACTCTCAGGCACAGGGTGAGATTGCTGAGGTCTCCCGTGCAGGGGCAGGAGTTGGACTTTGTGGGTCCCTTCCAACTCAGGGCATTCTGTAATTCCATGATCTCTGCAGCCAGCACCCTCACCACGTAGCCCCCTACCTTGTACCCAATCTTGAGGTCCTCACACTCCTGGGAGCAGCCACTCAGCTTCTTGTTGAGGCACTCGTTGATGAAGCAGTTGAGCTCGTCAGAGCCGTCGGCGCAGTCGTTGTTGTTGTCGCAGAGCAGCGCCTCGGAGATGCAATTCCCGTTCTTGCAGAGGAAGAAGGAGTCGTTGCACTTGTTTTCTGCAGAGAGGAGGTGGCAGCGGTCAGCGGGGGGGGCCTGGGGGTCTGCTATCCCCCCCAGGACCCCGCCGTGACCCCAGCAGGTACCTGGGCTGCTGCAGCGCGGGTTCTTGGGCGCCTCGTCCGAGTGGTCGTGGCAGTCGAACTCCCCGTCACATTCCCACTGCCGGTTGCTGAGGCAGCGGCCGTTCTGACAGCGGAACTCGTGGGGGCCACAGGTGGGGTATTCTGAGGGAGGGTGAGGGGCTCAGCCAGCATCCCACCCTCCTGAGCCTTCCAGAGGCACCGTGGGGCCACTCCGAGAGAGGGAGAGGCACCACGGAGCCAAACCTTCCCGAGCTGCTGGGAGTGACAGGGACACCACAGAGCCCTGGCCTGGGACAGGGCTGCCCTGCACACACACAGAACTCTCTGTGGGTTTGGATCTCTCGGTGGGTTTGGATCTCTGTGGGTTTGGATCTCTCTGTGGGTTTGGGTCTTTCTGTGGGTTTGGATCTCTGTGTGGGTTTGGGTCTCTCAGTGGGTTTGGATCTCTGTGTGGATTTGGATTTCCGTGTGCATTTGGATTTCTCTGTGGGTTTGGATCTCTGTGTGGATTTGGATCTCTGTATGGATTTGGATTTCTTGGTGGGTTTGGATCTCTCTGTGGGTTTGGATCTCTGTGTGGATTTGGATTTCTTGGTGGGTTTGGATTTCTGTGTGGATTTAGATTTTTTGGTGGGTTTGAATCTCTGTCTCAAGGCTGGGGCGCTGTTCTCCACTAACAACCCCCTTCTGCTGCCTCTCCAGGTCCCCTCTCACCACACTCACACCAAACCCCTCCGGGGTGATGAAGGCCCTCCCAGGGCACTGTCCCAAAGCCCATGAGCACCCAGCTGGGTCAGTCCCCACCCAGGCTCCCACAGACACCCACCACATTCCGGGGACTCATCGGAGCCGTCGCCGCAGTCGTCGTCGTGGTCGCAGACGAAGTGCTTGGGGATGCACTGCCGGTTCCCACACATGAACTCCCGCTCGTCACAGGTGTTGTTGTACACTGCAGAGGGTCACCAGCACTGTCAGCCCCCCGCCAGCCCCCCAGCCCCCCCCAGCCCCAGCCCAGGGCACTCACAGCAGCCGGCAGCGAGGGTCTCGTCGGCCCCGTCCGCGCAGTCCTTGTCCCCGTCACACAGCCAGCGCTCCGGCACGCACACGTAGGTGCCCGGGCACTGGAAGGATCCCGAGCTGCAGGTGGTCAGCCCTGGGGAAGGGAGGAGCAGGATGGAGTCCGGTCACCCCACTGTTAAAGCCCCCAAGATGCAGAGCTCGGGAGAGCAGCGAGATCACGGGTGGGAGAAGGGATGGGTGCAGGAACGTGGAGATGGAGCAGGCAGGGATGGAGATGGGGAGAAGGGCTGGAGCAGACTCACGGCAGCGACTGTCCTCGTCAGAGCCATCCCCGCAGTCGTCAGCCCCATCACACACCCAGAGCTTGGAGATGCAGCGGTGGTTGTTGCACTCGAACTGCACAGGGTAGCAGAACTTGTCTGGGAGAGGAGAAGAGGAGGAGATGGGGGTCAGAGAGAGGGGATAAGGGGAGGAGACACCAGCAGAGCATGGCCAGGCTGGGCCAGCCGGGCTCCAGGAGCCTAGGGGGTGTTGGGGGTACTGCTTGTGGTCCCACAGAGCTGGTGTGGGACTCGCTGCTGCCAGATCTGAGGAACATTCCCAGCTCCTGAGCACTGTCTGGGGCTTGTTCCAGGAGGTTAGAACTAAAAATGCAGCTGAAGGGAGCCATAACTGGTCCTGTTCAAAAGGGCCACAGACATCTGTGCACATGCTGAGCAAACCAGCACACGAGGACGTTTACACTGGTCACAGCTAAAAGCCAGGAGTGTGGAGTAAATCCACAGAGGGGGAAGAATCTGGGGTCTGTCCATGGCAAACGGATGTCAGGGAGAGAAGAGGGTCCTGCCCACCCTCCAGCACCACCCCGTGCCCCAGCCCAAACCCTGAGTGTCCCCACCCTGCCGCTCACTGCACTGGGTCTCATCTTCGCCGTTCTCGCAGTCATCCTCCTTGTCACAGGTCCAGGTCATGGGGATGCACCTCCCACTCGGGCAGGCAAAGTAGTTGGATGGACATTTGGGCTTCCTCCCACCTACTTTGTGATGGAAACATCAGTGAGAACAACAGCACAGCCTCTTCCCAGCCCAGAACTGAAGGATTCCTCCCCAAAATCCCGCTGAGGTCCCACATCCCATCTCTCTGCAGCACCACCTGTGCAGGACCCACACGGGCAGAGGACAACGAAGCCTCCACAGCCCAAGCAGACCCCAAAGGGGCATCCCTGCCCCCAGAGCCCCCTCTGCCCTGCTGCTCTCACCGGGGCAGTTGCGCTCGTCCGAGTAATCGCCGCAGTCGTTGGCGCCGTCGCACACCCAGCTGGGTGCGTAGCACAGGGACGTGTGCTCACACTTCTGGAACGTGGTGCCCTTCACCCCCAGCTTGAAGTAGCTGCTGCAGTCGGTGGCAGCTGAGAGGAATCACAGCAGGAGCTCCATGACACAGCAGGAACCATGACAGAAGCCCCCTGATCTGGTTCCACCCCGTGGCACTGACCCCTGCCCTGCTGCCGCAGCCCACCACACCCCACACACCCCCAGATGTGCCCCACACATGCCCAGAGCTGCAGGGATCCACCAGGTGGTGGGGTGCTGAGCATGGCACTGAGGGGCTGAAGGGGTGGGCTGGGGCTGCCTCATCCCAGGACAGCAGCAGGACCCTCCTCCCTCCCCAACCCAGCCCAAACCCCAAAGCTCCAGGTCCCTGCTGCCAGCACCGAGAGCAGGAGCATCCCCAGAGCTGAGGAGGGGCCAGGGGCAGCAGCTGGGCACTCACTGCAGTTCATTTCATCAGATGCATCCTCGCAGTCGATGAACTGGTTGCAGCGGCTGGAATTCCCGATGCAGGTCCCGTCCCGGCAGCGGAACTCGGTGGCAGCACAGCTGGTTTCTGCTGGGGGGAAAAAGCCCCCACAGTCAATGAGGAAGGGTGGGGGGGCTGCACCCCCACCCCCCCACTGCCCACACAGCTCTGGGATGCTCAGAGTGCTCCCAGATCTGATCCTTTCCTGGCTCACACTCTTTCTGGGAGCCATGGGAGCGCATCCCCCCACTGCCCACACAGCTCTGGGATGCTCAGAGTGCTCCCAAATCTGATCCCTTCCTGGATCACACTTCCTGGCAGCCTGAGCCCCTCTCCTTGGCACAACAGGGCTGGACAGGATTCTGAGGAGTTCCTGACCGCCCCTGTCCGTTTAGAAACAAGCAGACTCATCCTGCAGCCCCCTAAGGGAATGCCTGGGAGCCATGGGAGCACACCCCCAACATTGCTGATGAAGCTCTGGGATGCTCAGAGTGCTCCCAAACCTGATCCCTTTCCTGCCTCACACTTCCTGGCAGCCTGAGCCCCTCTCCTTGGCACAACAGGGCTGGACAGGACTCTGAGGAGCTCCTGACTGCCCCTGTCAGTTTGGAACCGAGCAAACCCATCCTGCAGCCCCCTAAGGGAATTCCTGGAAGCCATGGGAGCGCATCCCCCACTGCCCACACAGCTCTGGGATGATCAGAGTGCTCCCAAACCTGATCCCCTTCCTGGCTCACACTCTGCCTGGCAGCCTGAGCCCCTCTCCTTGGCACAACAGGGCTGGACAGGATTCTGAGGAGCTCCTGACCACTCCTGTCAGTTTAGAAACAAGCAGACCCATCCTGCAGCCCCCTAAGGGAATGCCTGAGAGCCATGGGAGCGCATCCCCCCACTGCCCACCCAGCTCTGGGATGCTCAGAGTGCTCCCAAATCTGATCCCTTCCTGCCTCACACTTCCTGGCAGCCTGAGCCCCTCTCCTTGGCACAACCAGAGCTGGACAGGACTCTGAGGAGCTCCTGACTGCCCCTGTCAGTTTGGAACCGAGCAAACCCATCCTGCAGCCCCCTAAGGGAATGCCTGGAAGCCATGAGGATCAGTGACACCACGCCCTGTGCCCCTCCTGGCTGTCAAACCACTCTGGGAAGCTCCGGGTGCTGCATGCCCATGCCCAGGAGTTTTTCCTCTCAGCTGTCACTGTGAGCTTTACAAAGCAGCACAAGCTTGACCTTGACTCTCCGCTAAGCCCTGGCTCTGCTCTGCTCCTGTCAAGCTGATGGTAACTCCCTCCTGAAGCCGCTGTCCCTGTCCCAGGCAGCTGACAGAGCCCTGGCAGGGGCTGGCGGGGTGCCAGGCAGACACTCACTGTTACAGGGCACCTCGTCCGAGTTGTCCCCGCAGTTGTCCACGCCGTCACACCAGAAGCGACTGGCCACGCAGCGCCCGTTCATGCAGTGCAGGTAGCCCTTCTTGCACTTGCGGCTGCCTGCCAGGGAGGAAGAGGAGGAAGAGAAGGTGAGGAGAAGGAGGCCAAGCACCCCTGAGGGTCTCAGATCCTTCGGGGTCTTTCAGCAGGGGGAGAAACCACAGAGCAGGATCAGGGAACCCACTCCCTCGTGCAGAGGGGTGAGGGCTGGTGTTTGAGGGTGCTGCACACCCCACTGGATCAGCTCCAGGGTTCCTGCTCTCCAGCATGTCCCCAACACTGGGAAAGGTCTGGAAACCTTAAAGGGTGCAGCTCTAGGAGGGCAGGAGAGATTGTGAGCACCTGGGGGATGGAAGGACACCCTGGAGTCCTGGTGCCCTTTCCTGAGCAATGTCCAAGGCCAGGTTGGACGTGGCTGGGCTAAGGGAAGGTGTCCCTGCCCATGGGACATGAGATGAGCTTTAAGGTCCCTCCCAACCCAAACCATTCCATGATTCCATGACCTTGAACACAGGAAAAAAGATTGATTTACTGGAGTGCTGTGAATCCTGCCTTCCATCCTCTTAAGTTTTTGCCTCCATCCTCTTTAAGATTTAATGGCAAATTGGAAGAAGTTCTAAGACTAATTAACGAGGGACAGACCTTGCAAGGCTGTGTGGAGGTACCTGCCTCGTGTATTTGGCTGCCTTGGAGGGAAAGCCCCAGATTTTGTTCCCTTCCAACCCAAACCGTTCCGTGACTCTCTGAGTGGAGCTGGCAGCTCGAGCAGGGTGTCTGGGGGTGCTGGGGTGCGTGTGTGGGTGAGCAAGGCAGCAAGAGGAGGAACCTTACTGCAGTAGGACTGCTTCTCGTCCGACTTGTCCTTGCAGTGCACGACGCCGTCGCAGGTGCGGCTGAAGTCGATGCATTCGCCGTTCCCGCACTCGAACTCCTCGTGCATGTTGCAGGTGGAATTCACAGCTGGACAGAGCACGGGAATGTCAGCTCTGCCAGGCGGAGATCAGCCTCACCCCTTCCTCTCCTCAGCCCGTCACACCCCTCTCACCTTTGCAGGTGAAATCCTCCTGCAGGACGCGCTCCCCGCGGCAGGAGCAGTTGACGTGGCCCTTGGGGGTGAGCAGGCACAGGTCCTGGCAGCCACCGTTGTTCACCCGGCATGGGGACAGCTCACCTAGGACAGAGGGACAGTGGTCACACCAGGGATGGACCCAGCAGCCCCTCTTCCTCCTCCCTGCTGGGACAAAAAGTAGGGATCCCTCCCCAGGGATCTCTTCCCATGGGGCTGTGGAGGGTGTAGGGGGATGGAGGCACCTGGTCTCCCCAGATTTTACAAGGAGATGCCCTGGAAAGAGCAGGGACAGGGAAAATCCTCTCTGCCTTCAGCCTGTACTGGGTTTGGGGATGGACAACTGTGGTGTGAGAGTCACGAGGGGGCAACAACAAGATAGGAAGGACAATGGGATGATTCCCAAAGGGCGAGGAAGGACAAGGGGGATGGATTCCCAAAGGGCCAGAGTGGACAAGAGAGATGGCTTCCCAAAAAGCCATGAAAGGACAGTGGGATGGGTTCCCAAAGGACCATGAAGGATGGTGGGACAGGTTCTTAAAAGGCCAGGAAGGACAGTGGGATGGATTCCTGAAGAGCCAGGAAGGACAGTGGGATGGATTCCCAAAAGCCATGAAGGACAGTGGGATGGGTTCCCAAAAGCCATGAAGGACAGTGGGATGGATTCCCAAAAGCCATGAAGGACAGTGGGATGGGTTCCCAAAGGACCATGAAGGATGGTAGGATGGGTTCCCAAAAGCCAGGAAGGACAGTGGGATGGGTTCCCAAAAGCCATGAAGGACAGTGGGATGGATTCCCAAAAGCCATGAAGGACAGTGGGATGGATTCCCAAAAGCCATGAAGGACAGTGGGATGGACTCCCAAAAGCCATGAAGGACAGTGGGATGGGTTCCCAAAGAACCATGAAGGACAGTGGGATGGGTTCCCAAAGGACCATGAAGGACATTGGGATGTGTTCCCCTTCCCCAGGCCTGCTGCCAGGCTGAGGGGCAGAGGGCAGGGACACTGCAGGGACACCAGAGAGTCCTCACAGCTGTCGGTGTCGTTGGCCACGGCGATGATGCCCATGGGCTGCTGGGGGATGTCCACACGCAGCAGCTTCATGTCGGTGCCCACGTATTTGTTGGCGCGCTGCACGGCCCGGCGCACCCAGTCTGTCCAGAAGATGTAATCCCCATACACGGCCAGGCCAAAGGGGTGCACGGGCTCCGACTTCAGGATCACCTGCCAGGCACAGAATCGTGGCACGAGTTGGGTTGGAAAAGATCTTAAAACTCATCACGTTCCCACATCCCTGCCATGGACAGGTACACCTTCCAGGGTTGCTCCAAGATCAATCCAACCTGTCCTTGGACACTTCTCAGGATACTTGAGGGTGGAAAAGATCTCCAAGGTCAAGTCCAACCTGTGACCAACCCCCTCCAGAGCATTCTGCAGTTACCTGCAAGGATGGTGACTCCACCATGAACCTGAGCATCCCATTCCAACATTTAACAACCCTTTCCATAAAGGAATTCCTTCTCATGTCCAACCTGAACCTCCTCTGATGCAGCCTGTAGCCATGTCCTCACTTCTCAGGGACACTGGGAGCAGGAGGAACCCATGGTGGGATGCATCCCCACAGCCCCCCAAACACAGAGTTGGGGGTGCCTGACCTCCCCAGCCCCAGGAACAGCTCTGCTTCCCTCTGACCACACTCCAGCCCCAGTGTGGACACCCTCCTCTCCATCTCAGACTCACGTGGCGATGGGAGCCGTCGTATTCGCAGCGCTCGATCTTGTCCAGGGTGGCATCAGAGAAATAAATCTTCTCAGCCTTGTGGTCGATGGCCAAGCCGTTGGGCGTCCGTATGTCCTGGTCGATGATGATGAGGACGTTGGCACCGGAGAGGGTGGCCCGCATGATGCTGGGGTGCTGCTCATTCCAGTTGGTCCAGAACATCAGGCTGGGAGGGGAGGGACACACAACGCCTTTGGAGCCCCAGCTCAGCCACATCCAGGCTGGCTCAGCCCGTCCCTCCATGGCTGGGGGGCTTCCAGGGACTGGGGGATGCATGGGACAACATTCCCATATAAAACAAGTGGGAAAAGGGTGAATGAGGCTGCTGCAGCCAGCTGGGAAATGTGGCACCCCATGGATGGGGATGGGATATGGGGTCTGGAGCTGCTTGTGGGGAAGGGGGCTACAACATCTTTCCTCCCTGGGGGTCCAGTCCTCTCTGTGCTGGGATTCAGAGTTTCCTCCCTGCTACGTCCACTGGGACCACGTGGCCCCAGCTCAGCCACATCCAGGCTGGCTCAGCCCGTCCCTCCATGGCTGGGGGGATTCCAGGGACTGGGGGATGCACGGGACAACATTCCCATATAAAACAATTGGGAAAAGGGTGAATGAGGCTGCTGCAGCCAGCTGGGAAATGTGGCATCCCATAGATGGAGATGGGATATGGGGTCTGGAGCTGCTTGTGGGGAGGGGGCTACAGGGTCTTTCTTCACTGAGAGTTCACAGCTGGATCCAGAGCTTTCTCCTTGCTACGTCCACTGGGACCACGTGGCCCCAGCTCAGCCACATCCAGGCTGGCTCAGCCCATCCCTCCATGGCTGGGGGGCTTCCAGGGACTGGGGGATGCATGGGACAACATTCCCATATAAAACAAGAGGGAAGGGGTGAATGAGGCTGCTGCAGCCAGCTGGGAAATGTGGCACACCATGGATGGAATGGGATATGAGGTCTGGAGCTGCTTGTGGGGAGGGGGCTACAGGGTCTTTCCTCCCTGGGGATCCAGAGCTGGATCCACGGCTTTCTCCCTTCTACATCCACTGGGACCACGTGGATCCCTGGGGGGCTGGCTGGACCCTCAAGGGCCACTCACTTCTGGCACTCGTCCAGCACGAAGGCTCGGGGGTGGTCGTCCCCTGACATGGTGATCACAGTCTCCCTCTCGAAGGCCCCGAGGCGGCTCTGGTCCACGGTGTGCCGGGTGATGGTGGAGGTGGTGTAGCTGGTCCAGTACAGCGTGTCCCAGCCGCGGTGGTACGCCAGCCCCTCCACCGAGCCCACGTCTGTGGGGACAGCAAAGGTCACACCCAGCCCTGGCCCTGGCTCACCCTGCATGGCCCTGATAGTGGGATGTTGAAGGTTTTGCTTTTAATTACAGCCCAAAAATCTTTGGTTGCTGGGTGGGGACTCAGTAGGGCTGGGGGCTGTGCTCAGGGGGAGGCAGAGACCCCTGAGACTCCAGAGTCTTGTGGGTTGAGCTCTGTTGGAATAAACTCCCTTGCAGGAAGGCTGAGGGATGCACACCTACAATGCACCAAGGACTTGAATTTCATTCTCAAACTCCACACCAGCCAGACCTTGCTCTGGATCCACAGCAGCAGCGCTGGGAAGGGGAGGGTTTCCCTCTGCCAGGGGCACAAAGTGACAAGGCAAAGCCTGGTGGGGACCAGGGAGTCCTTCCCAGCTGGGAACTTGAACCCTGCACCCATCCTCTCCCCCTCATTAACACTCGGCAAAGGGTTTAATGAGGCGGCTGTGAGAGCTGGGCCGTGCTCTCCCCTCTCAGGGATAAAGCACCATGAGCACCACTGTGAATTCCCTCATTAGCAGCACGTCCCTGGCTCAGGGAGCTCCTGGAGCAGCAACCACAGTTCTTTGAAGCTGCTGCAGGTGCCAATAAACCCAACCAAGTGCAAGGTGAGGCCTGGAGGTGAAGCCAGGGCTGGGCACTCTGAGGGTCAGGGCTTAGGGCGCTGCCTTGGGAGGTGAGTGTGAGCACAGAGCTGATCTCAACTTTGCTGCAATGCCTGTTTCTACAGCCCAAGCCTCGTGACATGCTCTCCGTGCCAGGACAAGCTCTGCAGACTGCTCCCAGTGCCTGTGTCCCCTCCCAGAAGCTCCTCAGAAACCTCACACAGCTCAACCTGTACCCACTGCCCCTCCAAATCCACCAAAACCCCTCGGGGAACAACAGAGGGAGTGCAGGAGGAGGTGGGGGAGAGAGAGACGGGTCTGAGGGCAGGCAGAACACCAGGCCACTCACTCTCCACGATGGTCTTGCGCCCCGTGCCATCATCGTTGATCTGCTGGATGTTGCCAAAGTGGATGTCGCTGTAGAAGATGCGGTTGCTGCCCTTGGAGCCGTAGCGGTAATCGAAGGCCAGGGCGATGACATTCTTCATGTGCTCGGCGTCCTCGAAGGGCTTGATGGGCGCGTTGAGGTTGTTCTCATCCGAGAGGTGGATGCTCTTGAGGATGGTGCGCTCCGAGTAGAGCAGGTACCCGTCGTAGTCCCGGCAGCTGACGCCGTCCTCCGACAGCATCCCGTGGGCGCAGGCGCACGTCCTCTGCCCGCCACCACGGAACAGGCACAGCTGCTGGCAGCCCCCGTTGTTCTGGGCACAGATGTTGGTGCCTGGTGGGGGGACAAGGCGGGATTGGGTGAGGCACTGGGCAGGATGAACCCGCTTGGCTGTTTTCAGCACTCGGCACTCAAGGAGGAAGGAACAGGCTGGAACCGTGGTGCAACACGGCTCCGATGGGGACAGAGTGATCCCATCCCCATTCCCCACATGAGGAGCTGCCCTCCATGCTCACACCTACCCTTCTGCCGGGCCCGGTTGAAGACTTTGATGTCCTTGAGCTGCACACCAATCCCAGTCCGCAGGGACACCGACTCGGTGGCGTTGTCCTTGTTTCCTCTTTTGATGGAGCCGTTGGCATGAGTCCTGAAGGAGGACAGGGTCACCAAGCGACCAGCACAGGACCCCTCCCCACCTTGCCACAGCACCCACCAGCTCCCCCCACCCTCCACACAGCCCCCAGCCCCCTCTGCACCTCACCTGTCACTCCAGTAAATGTACTCCTCGAAGACCGACACGGAGAACATGTCCATGTTGTTGCTGGACAGCACAACCTCCCTGTTCTCGCCCGTCTCCAGGTCAATCCGCTCGATTTTGTCTGTCCGGGCATCACACCAGTACAGCTTCCCATCCTGCAGGGGTGAGACAACATCCCAGTTGGCGTGGGGTCAGCACTACCCTCTGCACCTCTGGCAGGACGTCCTGGGGTTCAGACCACCCTGGACAACCCTCCTGAGACTCTGGATGTCCCCAGCAGCAGGACACGGCCACAGGGACCTTGGGGGACTGGTGCCATCCTCCCCAGATGCCAAGTGTACCTCGTAGTCCACGGAAATGCCGTTGGGCCAGCTGATGCTGACGTTGACCAGCACCATCCTCTCGGTGCCGTCCAGGCGCGAGCGCTCGATGCGTGGGTACTGCCCCCACTCCGTCCAGAACAGGTACCTGAGGGGACAGCAGGGATGTCACCACAGGTTCATCACCAGGAGCAGCATTGGCCCTTTGAGTGAAGGACAGACAGCACCCCATTCATCCCCCCCACACTGGGGTTTCAGTCTGGACCCTGCCCACCTACAGACATCGCATGTCCTGCATCTCCATCCCTCCCCAGATCCAAACACCTCTGCTCTCCCTGGGGCTCTGTCCAAAGCTGAAGCCACTAAGGAGGCTCCACTTGGATTTTCTGAGGTGCTGACACCCACCAGGTCCCAAGGGGCTCCCAGGGAGTTCAGCCATCAGTGAAAGGAGGATTAAATCCAGGGTTTGCACTCCTTGGTGTGGCAGGAGACCTGCAAGTCCTCTGCTGTGTGCACACACACAGCTCTGCCGGGAGGTGTGGGGGGTCTCGCCCTGTGCCCACTCCGCAGGTGATGCCCCTCTTTGGGGCAGTGTCTCACCCCTTCTCTGGATGGACTGTGATGGCCCGTGGCTTGTCCAGCCCCTGCGAGATGACCACGTAGCGGAAGGACCCGTTCAGCCTGGCCACCTCGATGACATCAAAGCCCTGGTCCGTCCAGTAGATGTTTCCTACAAGAGGGGACAGTGAACCCCCACAGAAGCCCCACTGCCCCCCTGCCCCCGGCTCCAGGGCCCCATCCCACCTGCAATCCAGTCCACAGCGATGCCCTCCACGCGGCCAATGCCGTTGGTCACCACGTCCTCACGCCACGTCTGGTCCCTCTTGGCTCGACTGATGGTGCTCAGGCCCATGTCCACCCAGTAAATGGTGTCATTCTCTGAGAGGGACAGGAGGGGACGAGTCAGTGACCACCTCTGGTCACTCCAGAATGGTAAAAACCCTGCACCCAGCACTAAAATCCTCTCTCACCCCAGTTCTGCCGAGGGGGCATTGCAGGGCAAAGGGTGATGGTGATGACCCCTTCAGGCTCCCCATCCCCTGTCATGTCCCCAGCCCTGCATCACCTGCATGGAAGTCGATTCCCACAGCCAGGGAGGTCCCAGACACCGGCACGAGAGCATCCGACTTGTCATTGGGGTCCAGGGGAATGCCCCGGATCCCCTCGTGCACCGAGTACAGCAGGAAGGAGCCAACACCTGCAGCACACGTGCAGGGACAGTCAGACACATCCCCAAACCCACAGGCTGTCCCTCCACCCTGGAAAACTGTGACAGGGGAGGAGCACGAGCTTGGCAGGGTTCTGCAGGCCCAGCACAGACCTCCCTGGGGGCTGCAAGCCCTGGCACAGCCCGTTCCAAGGTCCTGCCCTGTTCTAGGGGGGCACAAGGGAACCCCCTTCCCACCGCCCACCACCCCCACCCCGTGTTGGCAAAGGCTCCACAGCGCATCTGGGTCAGGGCAGCACTTGTTATTCAGCCCCTGCCCTGACCCAGATGGTGCAGAGCTCTGCCAAACCCCCCCCAAAACCACCCGGAACATTTTGCACACAAACAGCCTTTGAGAGGCCCTGGCAGTGCCCGAGGGGACGGGGGGGATCTGCAGAGGGAGGGCTGTGCCTGGCCCTGCTCCCAGTGAGCCCAACCCGCTGCCCACAGCGAGGGTCCCACCTCTCCCTGGGAGGGTCCCAATCCCCTCCACCTGACACCCCTGGTGGCCCCACGCTCATCAGGGACAGCCAATGCAAGGGTCTTGCTGCCACCTGAGCCCACAACCCCTCCAAAACCCCGGTGTCCCTCTAGTGCCCAGCATTCCCCCGCAGTGACGTGGGACACAGAGCAGTGGGGAGGAGCCCATGAGCAGCCAGAGTGAGGGGTCCCCAGCTGGGGTGGCCACAGGCATGGCTGGGGTGGCCACAGGGTCTCTCTGCACCGAGGGGTGGCTCAGGGAGGGGACAGGGACAAGCACACACCTTCACAGGACTGCTGCCCGCTCTTGAGGCTGTAGCCTGCAGTGCACATGCAGGAGCGGGAGGTCTCCGAGGTGGGCAGGCACAGCTGCGAGCAGTCCCCGTTGTTCTGGCTGCAGGGGTTGGCCCCAGCTGTGGCAGAGAAAAGGGGGGTGAGGGGCTACAGGGGGCCAGGGTGCACCCACCAGGGCTGGGACACCCAGGGCAGCACCCACACGAGGCGTGGGTGCCCTGCACCAGCCAGCACAGGCTTGGCACAAGGGCAAGGGCAAGGCTTGGGCCAGCTGCCAGGGCTGGAGCCACCACAGAGGGGTTGAGCAGCTGCCCCGGGACCCCACGCTGACCTTGCTGGATGCTCTCATCGTAGACCTTCATGTGCATCACCAGCGTGGTGCTGTTGCGCAGCACCGTCACCTCCGTCCCGTCCTTCTTGTTGCACGTGCCCATCCTCTCCGAGGCCTGGTCAGCCCACCACAGCTTGTCCCCTGTGGGGAGAAGGCAGGAGCATGTGGCAGCATTCCCCTCCCGCCTCAGCTGAGGTGGGCAGGAGAGTTTGGGAAGGGGCAGAGACAGGGGAAGGTGTCCCCCTTTGGCAGCCCTCACCCATGATGGCCAGGGCGGTGGCCTTGCTCAGCTGGCCCCGCAGGGACTCGATCACCTCCAGGTTGCTGCCATCCAGGTCACACCTGTTGATGGTGCCGTTGCCAGAGCTGATCCAGTACAGTTTGCTCTCTGGGTAGTCGATGGCCAGGCCTGGAAAGGATGGGAATGTCACCAGGCTGGTGGCACGCAGGGACCATCACAGATCGGGAGGTGGGATGGGATTTATGGAGAGAGCAGGCAGGTAAGGTCATGGTGACCCAGCACAGGACAGCTGCCACCCCACCAAGGAGCCAGAGTGGGGACTTGAGGCTCTGCAGGACAGCAAGGCGAGGTGGGGGATCCCAGGGGCCATGGGGGGTCCATACCAACAGGTCCCTTCTGGTTGGTGAAGAGGAGCGTGCGGTTGCTGCCATCCATGTTGGCCACACTGATGTTGTCCCCATCTGTCCAGTACAGCTTCCTGCAAGGTGAGGGGACAACGGGTGAGGGGCCATGGTGCCAGCAGCCCCCTGCACCCTCCCAAGCCTTGCAGAGCCCCTCACCTGCTCGTGGCACAACCTGGGCAGCCCCACAGCCCCTTGTCCCCACCCAGGATGGGGCTTGGGGGTTGCCAGAGCCCCGGGCACCCCTGGATTGGCACACACGGGTGGGTGCACACTTATCCCAGCCTGCTCCCCTTTGCACACACGTGTGCTGACACACAGGGACAGCCCCTGTTCTCTCCCCCATCACACACACACCTGTGCCTGCACACACACGCCTCTTCCCCATCAGCACCACGTCCCACCAGACTCACCCGCGGAGTGGGTGCACCACCAGGCAGTGAGGCTTGTCCAGCCCCTGGATCACGGCGTTCTTGAAGGAGCCATCCAGCCTGGCCACGTTGATCTGCTTCTTGTTGGCGTCGTAGCTGGTCCAGAAAAGGTTTCTGGAAACCCAATCCACGGAGAGGCCGTGAGCGTTGGGCAGGTCTGCAAGGGAACGAAGATGGGAGCTCGTCAGCTGTGAGGACAAGGCTGGGATGATGCTCAGATGAAGAGGAAGGGTGATCCCAGGGAGCTGAAGGCTTTGGAGGGTCCCAGCTCCCTCCACACCAACCTGCAGAGACGACGGTCTCCACGCCGGTGCCGTTGATGAAGGCTCTCTTGATGGTCTGGGTTCGGACATCTGACCAGTAAATGCGCTGCTCCAGAGCGTCGTAGTCCACCACGGTGACGTTGTCGATGTCGGGCACGGTGAAGGAGATGATGTAGTTGTAGTAGGGGTTGTCAATGTCCACGCCCCGGATCTCCATCTGCCGCGCGTACAGCAGGAACTTCTTAAACCCTGCGAGAAGAAGAAGGGCACCGGTGGGATCTCAGCCCCAGAGCACCCCCTCATCCCCGCTGCCAGCTCCCCGGGCAGACCCCTACCATAGCAGGTGGTGTTGTCCTTGTCCAGCTTCATGAGGTGGGGGCAGGCACAGGACAGGGTGCGGTTGTAGTTGATGAGGCAGAGGTGGGAACACGGCCCTTTGCCCCCGTTGGCTTCGCAGGGATTAGGAGCTGCAAAGGGGACAGCACTCAGCGACATCCCAGCCTTGGGGACACCACCCAGGAGACCCCAAGAGCTGCAGCCCCCCCAGACCCTGCCCAGATCAAGCATCACTTGATGGGGCAAAGGGGCAGCAACAGGGATAAGAGCATCATCCACCTGCTGCTCCAAGGGGTTGTGGGCTTAGACCAAGTGCCAGTGCCACCCCCTGTTGTCCCCCCACCCCGTCCCCCCAGCTGCACTCCCCCAGCCTCACCCAGGGGCTGCCGGGAGGGGTGATACACCTGCAGGTCAAAGGGCTGAGTGTTGGTCCTCTGCACCACGGTCACGTTGTGCCCCGTCCACTTGTTGGCCTTGGCCAAGGTGTTGGTGCGCCAGTCGGTCCAGTACACCTCCCCCCCGTACAGGGTGACAGCGAAGGGGTGGGACAGGTACTCGTGTCCCCTCAGCACCTCGATGTGCCCTGTGCCATCATACAGGGCTGAGTAGATGGCGTCCGACCTGTGCCGGGGGGAGATGAGGGTGAGGGAGGTGAGGAGGGGGCACCACGGGGTCTTTAACCCAACAGCAGCAACCAGCAGGGTCTAAGCAGCCATGGTGTAAATCCTGCTGATTTACACCAGGATCTACAGGGGACAACACCCAGAGCCACGGCTGGCACGTGTTGGAGACACAAACAGACCCCACAGCACGAAGGCTTCTCTCTCCCAGCCCAGCACAACGCTGGAACCAGGAGAAAATCCAGACTGGGATGGACACAGAGAGGCGTCCTGGCCCTACCTGGCATCGATCCAGAGGATCCTCTTCTCCAGGTAGTCCACAGTGAGCCCGTTGGGCCACCCCCCTGAGCCCGTCTCCTTGTGGATGGTGCGCCGGCCCTCGCCGCTCATGGAGGCGGCCTCGATGCGGGGCAGGCTGGCATCCCAGTCCGTCCAGAACAGGATCCTGCCAGGAGGAGAGGCTGTGAGCAAGGACAGGAGCCCATGGCCTCACCCCCTGCGAGATCCCACAGGTGCCAGCGCTGTCCCCTCCTGCCTCACCCATAGCGAGGGTCCAGGGCGATGGCGCGGGGGTGCTCGATGTCCCCGGCCAGCAGCGTGGTCCTCATGGTGCCATCCAGCTTGGCCACCTCGATCTGGTCCAGGTTGCTCTCCACCCAGTAGATGTTGCCAGCGATCCAGTCCACAGCCAGTCCCTCAGGGGTGGCCAGGCCGTACTGTATCACCACCTCGAAGCTGGTCAGAGCTGTGGGGCACAAGGGGAGGGCTCAGGCTGGTGCCCCTTCCCCAGCCCACCCAGTTCCACCATCCCCCTATCCCCAACAGCTCCACCCAGCTCACATGGAGTTGATTGTGGGGGGATGTGTCCTCCCCAAAGAGGGCCTGATCCACCTCTATCCATGGTCCAAACCCCAAAGGGCTCAGCACCCCCTGTCCATGGTCTAAACCCCAAAGGGCTCAGCACCCCCTATCCATAGCCAGACCCCAAAGAGCTCAGCACCCTCTATCCACAGTCCAGACCCTAAAGAGCTCAGCACCCCCTATCCATAGCCAGACCCCAAAGAGCTCAGCACCCTCTATCCACAGTCCAGACCCTAAAGAGCTCAGCACACCCTATCCATAGCCCGGATCCCAAAGGGCTCAGCACCCCCTATCCATAGCCAGACCCCAAAGGGCTCAGCACCTCCTATCCATGGACAGACCCCAAAGGGCTCAGCACCCTCTATCCATAGTCCAGACCCGAAAGAGCTCAGCACCCTCTATCCACAGTCCAGACCCTAAAGAGCTCAGCACCCCCTATCCATAGCCAGACCCCAAAGAGCTCAGCACCCTCTATCCATAGTCCAGACCCGAAAGAGCTCAGCACCCCCTATCCATAGCCAGACCCCAAAGGGCTCAGCACCTCCTATCCATGGACAGACCCCAAAGGGCTCAGCACCCTCTATCCATAGTCCAGACCCGAAAGAGCTCAGCACCCTCTATCCACAGTCCAGACCCTAAAGAGCTCAGCACCCCCTATCCATAGCCAGACCCCAAAGAGCTCAGCACCCTCTATCCATAGTCCAGACCCGAAAGAGCTCAGCACCCCCTATCCATAGCCAGACCCCAAAGAGCTCAGCACCCCCTATCCATGGACAGACCCAAAAGAGCTCAGCATTCCCATCACAGTTCAGACCCTAAAGAGCTCAGCACCCCCAATCCATAATCCAGACCCAAAGGGCTCAGCACCCCCTATCCATAGTCCAGACCCTAAAGAGCTCAGCATCCATTCACAGTCCAGGCCCCAAAGAGCTCAGCCCCCATCCATGTCCCAGGCCCCAAAGGGCTCAGCCCCCATCCACAGTCCAGACCTCAAAGCCCCCTAAGGGTCTCAGCATGAATCCATGCTCAGACCCCAAAAGGCTCAGCATCTGTCCATGGTCAGACCCCAAAGGGCTCAGCCCCCGTCCATGTCCCAGGCCCCAAAGGACTCAGCCCCCATCCCTAGTCCTGGCACTGGGCTCCTGTGGGAGCAGCACTGCTTGGGGGGTGTCCTCTCTGTGCCCAGCTGCTGGGCTGCAATTACAAGCAGGGAAGTGCTGGGAATGCTAATTAACTACTGCATAATGAGAGCAGAACAGGATCACTATCAGGGCTACAGGATTCAGCTGCTGCATTGCCGCGGGGTGCCACGGAACCACTGACCCCAAACCTGCACCCCTGCTTTCCCTCCAGCCCCCAGCTCCCCCAAGCCAAGGCTCCTCACCCCCGTTCTCCAGCAGCTTTCCCCTGTAGATCTTGTCCTCCACCACGTCTGTCCAGTACAGGGAGCTCTGGTTGAGGTGGAAGTCCAGGGCGATGGTGTTGCGCAGCCCGGGCACCAGGACGCTGTAGTCCCCTCGGTGCAGGTCGATGCGCCGGATCTCGTGGCGGTTGGAGAAGATAATGAACGGCTTGAAGGGGTCTGGGAGGAGCAGGGCAGGGTCAGGAACAAGGCAGGAGACAGTGCACTCAGCCCCAGCTCCACACACACACCCAGCCATGTCCATCAGCACAACCCCCAGCTCCACGAGAGGACAAACACCCCCTGAGGCAGCTGGGGGGCTGCTACCACTCCCTGGTGCCCCCAAAACGCACCCAGGCTGCGGCAGCTCTCGCCGTCGGGCTCCAGCATCCAGCCCTCGTAGCAGGAGCACTTGACATTGTACTTGTCCTGCTCGCACTTCTGGCTGCACTTGAGGTGCTTGGCGCAGTAGCTCTGGATCTGGCAGGTCTTGTTGTCAGCACCCAGCTCCATGCCCAGGGGACAGGAGCACACGATGCCCTCGCCAGGAGCCACGGTGCAGTTGTGGCTGCAGCCGCCGTTGTTGAGGGAGCACTGGTCTGTGGGGACAGGACGTGGCTGTCACCTCCTGGCCCCACTCCAGGGTCACCCCGTGTCCCCATGGCCGTCCCCGCGCTCACCGCAGAGCTCGCCCTCGTCGGAGCCGTCGCCGCAGTCGTCGGAGCCGTCGCAGAGCTTCTCGGGGGGCAGGCAGATGGAGGTGTTGTTGGCACAGGTGTGAGAGGGGGGTTTGCACACCAGGGACTCGCAGTTCTCCTCGTCGGAGTTGTCCTCGCAGTCGCTGTCCCCGTCACAGACCCAGGCCTTGCTGATGCACCGCGCTGAGGGGAGGGCATGGAAGGGGGCAGAGCAGAACCAGAAGGGATGTTATTCCAGGCATTTCCAGATGTTATCCCACACACAGGGGGCATGGGGGTGTTTGAGGAGCTCAGGGCTCCCAAAAAGTTGGACCAGATGGGATAGGTCAGAGAAGGCCTGGGAGCTCAGAAGATCAGCTCCAGAACTAGTGTCCCTCCACCTTTGTCCCCAGCCCACCAAAGTGTGTCCCAGCCCCTTCCTCAGAGATGAAAAGGGATCTGAGGATGACACCATCCATCAGGATCACGGCTCACGGGTTGGCCACTTGTGTTCCCCATTACCCCAGCACTGAGGACAGCCCAGCACCCCCAGCTGGGATCCCCCCACTCTCACCCGAGTCCTTGCAGCCGAATTTGACGTTGGGGTCGCAGACGTGGGTGACCCCCTCGCAGTTCTTCTCGTCGCTGGAGTCCATGCAGTCCGTGTCGCCGTCGCAGCGCCAGCGCATGGGGATGCACAGCCCGTCCAGCCTGCACTGGAACTCGTCCGTGTGGCATCCCCCGGGCGGCCGCGTGGCTGCGGGGAGGGCACAGCTCACTGCCTGCACCCCATGGAGCTGGGGGGCTCCAGGATGGCGTGGGGAGCAAGCAGGAAAACAGCTGGATGCACCCAGAGCCACAGGAGGGGGATCTGAGCACTGAATGCGGCCACGCTGCAGAATTCCCTGCCTAGAAGCTCTCCTTTGGCTCTGCTTTGGCATTTTGGGCAACGGCTGTGCCTGGGGGTCCCTCCCGCTGCTGGGGCTCACCCTGGTTGGTGCAGTTGGCGTGGGTCTCGTCGCTGTAGTCGCCGCAGTCGTTGTCCCCGTCGCAGGTCCAGTGCACGGGGATGCAGCGCCCGCTGTTGCATTTGAACTGGTTGCTGGAGCAGGAGTGGCTGCAGCCGGCCTCGTCGCTGTTGTCCCCGCAGTCGTTGTCTGCAGAGGGAAGGGGGGCGGGCAGGGGGTCAGCAGGAGCCCGGCCAGGAGGGGGCTGGCAGGAGGGAGGACACAGAGACCCCTCGCCGGGGGAAGCGGGGGACACACCACGCTGGTGGGGTGACAGCAGCCCCTCAGCGCTGGCTCTGGGACCCCCGCCATGGGCTGGAGACCCCCGGCCCTCCCACCAGCAGCACACAGAGAAAATGAAACACAGAAACTGCATAGATCAGCCATGAACCTGGGGGGCCTCAGGCTCCACTCTGGGGAGAGCGGGGCTGGGGGACGGGCGCTCCTTTTGGGGGTGCACCCATGAGGAGGGGGCTGGGACAGCCAATTGGGGGGGTTGGATTGCCTGGAGGAAACCCCCATGCCTGCCTGGGCAGGAGAAAGTTTGGTCTGAGGGTACCTGGGCACTGGCAATGCAGCCCCTCTGCCTGCCTGGCACGGGGGCCTGGGCACCACCACAGGGCTCCAGTGTGGATGCCCCCCTGAGACTGGGCGAGGGGATTTGCTTCCTGGTGCCTCAGGATGGGCACGAGGGTGATGGCACTGATGGGGACAGTGGCACTGATAGGGACAATGGCACTGATGGGGGTGATGGCACTGATGGGGACCATGGCACTGATAGGGATGATGACAGTGATGGGGACATTGGTACTGTGGGGACAGTGGTACTGATGAGGATGATGGCACTGATGGGGACAATGGCACTGATAGGGACAATGGCACTGATGGGGATATTGGCACTGATGGGGAAGATGGCACTATGGAGACAATGGCACTGATGGGAATGATGGCACTATGGGGCCAGTGGCACTGACTGGGATGATGGCACTGATGGGGACGATGGCACTGCCAGCTGCCACATGGCCTCGCCAACAGCTCAGCTCCTTCACCTGACACCCCTGACCTCTCCAGCCTCCCACCAAGAGGAGCTTCCCAGGTGGCTCTGCCTGGTGAGCTGGGAGGAACCCGTGCCAGTGCTCCCTGGCACCTGGCACGACTCTCCTGCTGCTGGGGAGCGTGGGGGACATTGCTGGAGAGCTGGGGGACATCACCAGAGGCACTGGGGACATCGCCAGAGGCACTGGGGACATTGCCAGAGGCACAGGGGGCATTGCTGGAGAGATGGGAGACATCACCAGAGGCACCAGGGGCATTGCCAGAGGCACAGGGGCATTGCCAGTGGCACAGGGGGCATTGCCAGAGGCACAGGGGGCATCACCAGAGGCACCAGGGGGCATTGCCAGAGGCACTGGGGACATTGCCAGAGGCACCAGGGGCATTGCCAGAGGCACAGGGGCATTGCCAGAGGCACAGGGGGCATTGCCAGAGGCACAGGGGGCATTGCCAGGGAGGACAGGGGGCATTGCCAGTGTCCAGCAGCAGCCCCTGGGGCTCACAGCCCCCCGGAGGGGGCAGGTTTGGGGGCTCGGGGGGCCAGGTGGGGGTCTGGTGCATGTTGATCTATGCACTAACCGGTAGGCTTTGGACAGTTCTTTTCGTCAGAGCCATCCCCACAATCTTTTTCTGAAACACAGAACCACCAGACAGGAGCGTGGGCACGGTGACAAACACAACACAGCACGGTGACAAACACAGCGGGTGGCACACAGACACTGGGACACGGACATGGACACACAGAGGCACCGGGCAGCCCGGGAGGCGAGACCAGAAGCAGCAGAGGGTGCTGGGGGAGTGGGGGGCAGCAGGGTGGGGGTACCCTCGTGGTGCTGCAGCTCCTGCCCGCCTCAGGGCTGCATGAGGGGCTCCACACCACGGCCTGGCTGCCACAGAGGGCAATGCCAGGAGAAGGAACCATCCCTTGGCACCCAAGGGAGCTCAGAGGGTCCAGGAAAAGTCCTGCACCCACAGCCAGGAGCCAGTGTCTCGCTTGCTCTGAAGATGTTAATTATTCCCAACAAGGCAGAGCGGCTCAAAGATTGATATAAACTTGTGGGAAAGGAAAACAACCTTGGGGTAAATCCTCTGTCCCAGGCCTGGCCCTGGAAAGATCCAAAGGCAGATGGGAGCTGGCTGGGAGAGCTCTCCTGCCTTCCCTGGGGCTGCAGGACCTGGCTCAGTGCCACCAGCAGCTCTGGCCATGTCACACTTTGTTCCAGAACCAGGGCAGGGTTTTGGAAACCTTGCAAAGGATGCCAAGGTCTGGAACAATCCCTGCCAGGTTATTCCTGCAGCTCTCCCTGCCCCTGCTCAGCCAAGGGAAATACGGGGCTGGGGGCTGCAGGGTGGGCTCAGCTTTGGCTCACGCCTGCTCCCTTTGGGGCCTGGGCTCTGCCCTTCACCACAGGGTGAGAACTGGCTCAGATTGCCAAAAAGGGGTCCCTGCCAGGCTGCTCTGGCCTCGCCATCCCCTGGGGAGCACCCGGGGCCGGCTCCTCACCGTTGTCACAGCGCCAGTTGATGTTGATGCAGCGCCCGTTGTTGCAGGTGAACTGCGTCAGGGGGAAGCAGGTCGGGTAGGCTGCAGGGGAGGGAGAGGCACCATCAGCACACACCAGGGGACACCCCACGTGCACCCCAACCCTCCCAGCCCCGGGGAGTGCCCCCAGTGCATTTCAGGGATTTGGGGGACACTTAGGGGGAGTTGGGGACTACTATAGGAATTTTCGGGACATTTTGGGTCATTTTGGGGCCATTTGGGGGGGGTTTGGGGTAGTTTGGGGGGGGATTTGGAGCCATTTGGGGGGTTTTAGGGTCATTTTTGGAGGATTTGGGGCCCTTTTGGGGATTTTAGGGTCTTTTGGGGGGATTTAGGGCCATTTTGGGGGTTTAAGGGTCATTTTTGGGGGTATTTGGCACCCTTTTGGGGATTTTAGGGTCGTTTTGGGGGGATTTGGCGCCCTTTTGGGGGTTTTAAGGTCATTTTGGAGGGTCTGAGTGCTCCCAGTGCCCCCAGTGCTCCCAGTCCCAGCTCACCACACGAGGCAGACTCGTCAGAGCGGTCCCCACAGTCATCATCCAGGTCACACGTCCAGGAGATGGGGATGCAGCGGCCGCTGGCGCAGGAGAACTGGTTGGGGGAGCAGGTCCGGGCTGGCCAGGAGGGACAGATGGAGTGTTAATGGCCCACGGTACCAAGTTTTGCCAGGGGAAGGTGGGGAACAACCCCCTGGGCTCAGGTTCAAAGGCCCAGGTGCAAAGCCAAGGTGTGGGCACACGTGAGACTGCAAAAGCTCAGGCTGTGGCTCAGCACGGGCTCTGCTGTGACTCCCTGAGGACAAGGCAGGGTCCTCACCCGAGCAGGTGGAGTTGGACTCGTCCTCGTTGTTGCCACAGTCGTTGTCCCCGTCGCAGAGCCAGCGGTTGGGGATGCAGCGGTTGTTCTTGCACTTGAAGCGGTCTGAAGGGCAGGTGTGCTGGTCTGTGGGGGGAAGCCACACTCAGAACCTGCCCCTCATCCCACCCCACCCCTCCAACGAAGAGAAAAACTGGGACAGAAAAGGGCTGGAGCCTCAAACTTGGCATCAGAATCTCAACCAACATTTTCTTCTTAAACCCCCTCCTCTCCTCGAGTTGGGGAGGGGACAGAGCGGTCCTGGCTTCCTGACCCTTCCCCAACCACTGCCTCCACATCTGGGGGAGCCTTAGCCCAAATCCCACCGCGCAGGAGGGCTCACGCACGGCAGAGCTCGGGCGCTTCGTCGCTGTTGTCCAGGCAGTCGTTGTCGCCGTCGCATTTCCAGCGCTCCTGGATGCAGCGGTTGTTCTTGCAGGCGAACTCCCCGGGCTGGCACTGCGGCGGGGGCACGTACGACGGGTTGGCTGCCAAGGGGAAAGCACAGGCAGGATTTTAACCAGGTGACCAAGCGCAGCTTTCCACAGGGAGAGTCCCCACGAGGGTCCCAGCCTACCCTGGCAGGTGACAGAGTCCGGCCCCAGGATCTGGTCCTCGGCGCAGGCGCACTGACGGCCCCGGGGGGTGGCCAGGCACAGGCTGCTGCAGCCCCCGTTGTTGACACGGCATTTGTTGGAGCCCACTGTGGAGGGAAAGGGGTGAGGAGATGGCACCTCAGTGCCCAGGGACCCCTGGGAGCCCCCAGCCCCCCTGGACTCCTCAACAGCAGCCACAGCTGGAAACCCCAAGTGAAGCCACGGGGACACCTCAGGGAGCACAGAACCTGATGGAATTAGCGTGGGAAAAAAGAGAGAAAGCTGGAAGGGCAGGGCATGAACAACAGGAAATAAAAACAAGGAGCATGGAGACGGCTAAAAATAAACAAAAAGAGGCGGGGGCAAGCTCAGGCTCGCCCCCCAGCCCCTGGTGCCCCCGCACCTTGCTGCTGCTGCGCGTCGTACATGCGGATCTCGAAGATGGGCGGGCGCTCGTTGCGCAGCAGGCTCACGGCCTTGGAGGCCTGGTCCAGCCGGTAGATGCTGCCGCTGCGGTACTCGGTCCAGAACAGAAAGTTGCTGTAGTGGCACAGCCCGAAGGCGTGGTTCAGCTCCGGGCCCTCGTACACGATCTGTGGGTGCGGGGAGGAGAGGCTGCGTCAGCTGGGATGGGCACTCAGGGACAGGGACAGGGACAGGGACAGGGACAGGGACAGGGACAGGGACAGGGACAGGGACAGGGACAGGGACACAGACAGGGACAGGGACACGGACAGGGACAGGGACAGGGACACGGACACAGACAGGGACAGGGACAGGGACAGGGACACAGACAGGGACAGGGACAGGGACACAGACAGGGACAGGGACACAGACAGGGACAGAGACAGGGACAGGGACAGGGACAGGGACAGGGACACGGACAGGGACAGGGACACAGACAGGGACAGGGACACGGACAGGGACAGGGACAGGGACAGGGACAGGGACAGGGACAGGGACGGGGACGGGGACAGGGACAGGGACAGGGACACAGACAGGGACAGAGACAGGGACAGGGACAGGGACAGGGACAGGGACAGGGACAGGGACAGGGACACGGACAGGGACAGGGACAGGGACAGGGACACGGACAGGGTGATGGAAAGGGAGAGCAGGGCGTCACAGCTCAGCTGCCCCAGTGCTGTGGGTGATCAGTGTCCCAGACCCACGGGACCCCCACTCGCCTTCCTCTCGGTGCCATTGAGATAAACCATCTCGATGCGGTCGTAGAAAGCATCCACCCAGTAGAGGATCTTGGCCGGGATGTCCAGGCTCAGCCCGTTGGGCCACAGGACGGTCTTGGAGGTGATGAAGATGTTGCGGTTGGAACCGTCCATCCACGCCCTCTCGATCTTGCCCCTCTTGCTGTCCTTGGGATCCTCCTCCCAGTCCGTCCAGTACATCCACCTGCCACGGACATTAAGCTCAGCCCTGTCCTGGCCACCACAGCTCATGACAAGACCCAACCACGTCCCCGTGGCCCCACCAGACAACCCTGCCCAGCCAGGCACCCTCACCCATTCAGAGGGTCCACCACGATGGCGCGGGGGTGCGTCATCTTCCCCTCGATCAGCGTCTTCCGCGTCTGGGCGGCCTTTTCCAGCCGTGCCACGCTGATGGTCTTCTTGGGGCCATCATCTGTCCAGTACAGGTTGTTCCCCATCCAGTCCACGGCGATCCCCTCCACATTGTGGATGCCTTTGGGGGGAAACGCAGAGTGGGTTTGTCACCAGCCAGGAGGTGAAAAGTGGAAGTAACAGCCCCAAAGGTGCCTGATCCTGACCCCAAACTGAGGGGGATGATGCACACCCAGCCCCACAGGAAATTCTGCTAGAGCCGCTCTTTGAACAGATAAAATTTTATGAAATGCTAAATGCACTTAAAATTTGAACCATAGACATGTCAGGTGGGATCACCCTGAGCTAACAGAGGTTTGAATATTCTGGAATTAAGCTCCTTGTATCTCAGCCAGGTGTAATTGTGTTATCCTTCCTGCAAGGCCAGGCCCTCGGCCACGCACCGTCCTTCAGGATGGTTTCCCTCTCCGTGCCATCAATCTTCTGGCGCCCGATGAGGTAGCTGGTGGTGTCAGCAAAGTAGATGAAGCCGGTCTCGGCGTGGAAATCCAGAGCCCGGGGGTTCATGAGGTTCTCGATGGGGATCATGTGCTCATCTGGCACCTTGGCGCCCATGTCCATGCCACGGATGATGCCAGGACGCCCCTTCCCGTACACCAGGAACAGCTCGTGCTCAGGTTCTGGAGAGACAGGGACAGCTGTGCCACCAGCAGGGCTGGGGCAGTGCCGTGGGGGTGGCACCAGGGCTGTGGTGGGGTCACAGCAGAGCCCGTGGTTCCAGCCCCTCGCCCCCCAGGCTGCCCCAGGACGGCCAGCACTCACTTTTGCAGGATTTGCCGTCGCTGCCCAGGCTGAACCCGGAGCGGCAGCGGCACGTCCGGCTCTTGTGGCTGTTGGCCAGCAGGCAGATGTCCGAGCAGCCTCCCGGCTTCCCAAACTGGTCCGGCTCGCAGGCGTGGCTCCGCACTGCAACACAGAGAGGGGCTGTGGCTGCTGGGGACACGGGGGGACGGGGACACGGGGGGACAGGGACACGGGGGGACAGGGAGCACTGGGGGGGGACAGGGACACAGCGGGGACAGGGAGCACTGGGGTGGGGAAAGGACATGGAGGGGGACAGGGACACGGGGGGGGGACAGGGAGCACACAGGGGACAGGGACATGGAGGGGACAGAGACACAGGGGGGACAGAGAGCATGGGGGGAACAGGGACACAGGGGGGATGGAGACACAGGGGGGAACATGGCGGGGACAGGGACACAGTGGGGAGAATGGGGGGGACAGGGACAGAGGGGGGACAGGGACACGGGGGGGACAGGGAGCACAGCGGGGACAGGGAGCATGAGTGGGACAGGGAGCATGGTGGTGACAGGGACATGGAGGGGACAGAGACACAGGGGGAACAGGGAGTACGGGGGGGACAGGGAGCACTGGGGGGGACAGGGACACAAGGGGACGGAGACACAGGGGGGACAGGGAGCATGGAGGGGACAGGGACACAGGGGGGACAGGGAGCACTGGGGGGGACAGGGACACAAGGGGACAGAGACACAGGAGGGACAGCGGGGACAGGGAGCACAGTGGGGACGGAGATATGGGGGAGCATGGAGGGGACAGGGACACAGGGGGGACAGGGACACAGGGGGAACAGGGAGCACAGTGGTGATGGAGACACGGGGTGGGACAGGGACACAGCAGGGACAGCGACACAGAGGGGACAGGGAGCACAGAGGGACAGGGAGCATGGGGGGGACAGGGAGCACAGGGCTGCAACCACAGGGACATGGGGATGCCCTCGGGGGTCCTCCCTCATCTGTAATTCCTCCCTGGAGCTCCCAGCCAGTCAGGGAAGGGCTGAGCCCAGCACAGAGGTGGGAAAGGACTTTCCCATGGGAAGGATCCCTGGGGAGAAGCCAGCATGTCCCAGCACACCACCACAGCCACACGGCCACACCGCCCCATCCTGCTGCACCAGTGGGACAAGCCCTGGGAGCAGGGACAGCCAGCACCAGGAGAGCCCCTTAATCACACTCCTTCCCCGCTCAGAAATCTCCTGATTAATTTTACACGCTGGAAAATGCCAAGCAGGCTGCAGACACTAAGAGGATTTATAAGGAGTAAATTGATTAACTGCAGGAAGGTGCTGGGGGTTGGAGCAGGCAGGGATGGATGCAGGGAGGGGCTGGAGCAGCACTGGAGCCTTTCAGCTCCCTGGAATTCCCTTGGGAGCACCAGGGTGAACGTGCTGGCAGTGGGGACAGAGAGCAAGAGGGACCATGAATATTTTAAGGTGTCACATTTGCTCCCACATCTCTGTACTCTCCATGATCCATCAGCCACGTGGCGCAGCTCTCACAGGAGGAGACACAGCGCTAGCAGGAAAAAGGGGCACCCCAGGATGTTCAGCAGCCCTGGGGAGCACGAATCCCAGAATCCTTGAGGTCAGAAAACACCTCCAAGATCACCGAGTCCAACCCGTGACCAACCCAACCAACCACACCACAATCCATGGACACCTCCAGAAACGGGAACTTCCAACACCTCACCACCGAAAAAATCCTTCCTAAAATCCCACCCAAGCCCCTTGCTGAGGGGCCAGGGAGCTGTGACCCCACAGTGAGGGTCCCACCTGTGGGCTGGCGGCGCTGGTGGTAGATGTGCAGCGCTCCACCCTTGTCCACCCGTGTCACCACCTGGTACTCGGTGCTGTTGAAGCGGTTGACGCGGATGACGCTGGTCTTCTGCTGGGCGTTGGCGTTGTCCGAGTTGGTGGCGTACAGGTAGTTCTCAAAAACGGTCAGCCCGTACAGGTGCTCGATCTGGAAGGCACCAGGTGAGAGGAACAAGGGATTTAGGAGCTGTGAGTGCCACAAGGGATTTAGGAGCTGTGAGAGCCAAGTGATTTTGGAGTTGAGAGCCACAGAGGATTTAGGAGTTGAGAGCCACAAGGGATTTAGAAGTAGTGAGAAGTTCAAGTGATTTTGGAGCTGTGAGAGTCACAGGGGATTTAGGAGTCGAGAGTCACAAGGGATTTAGGAGTTGAGCCACAAATTATTTAGAAGTTGTGAGAGGAACAAGTGATTTAGGAGTTGTGAGTGCCACAAGGGATTTTGGAGTTGTGAGGGCCACAAGGGATTTAGGAGTTGAGAGCCACAAGGGATTTAGGAGTTGAGAACCACAAGGGATTTAGGAGTTGTGAGAGCCACAAGGGATTTAGGAGTTGTGAGAGCCAAGTGATTTTGGAGTTGAGAGCCACAGAGGATTTAGGAGTTGAGAGCCACAAGGGATTTAGAAGTAGTGAGAGGCTCAAGTGATTTTGGAGCTGTGAGAGCCACAGGGGATTTAGGAGTCGAGAGTCACAAGGGATTTAGGAGTTGAGCCACAAATTATTTAGAAGTTGTGAGAGGAACAAGTGATTTAGGAGTTGTGAGTGCCACAAGGGATTTTGGAGTTGTGAGGGCCACAAGGGATTTAGGAGTTGAGAGCCACAAGGGATTTAGGAGTTGAGAACCACAAGGGATTTAGGAGTTGTGAGAGCCACAAGGGATTTAGGAGTTGTGAGAGCCAAGTGATTTTGGAGTTGAGAGCCACAGAGGATTTAGGAGTTGAGAGCCACAAGGGATTTAGAAGTAGTGAGAGGCTCAAGTGATTTTGGAGCTGTGAGAGCCACAGGGGATTTAGGAGTCGAGAGTCACAAGGGATTTAGGAGTTGTGAGAGCCACAAGGGATTTAGGAGCTGTGAGAGCCAAGTGATTTTGGAGTTGAGAGCCACAGAGGATTTAGGAGTTGAGAGCCACAAGGGATTTAGAAGTAGTGAGAGGCTCAAGTGATTTTGGAGCTGTGAGAGCCACAGGGGATTTAGGAGTTGAGAGTCACAAGGGATTTAGGAGTTGTGAGGGCCACAAGTGATTTAGGAGTTGTGAGAGGCACAAGTGATTTTGGAGCTGTGAGAGCCACCAGAGATTTAGGAGTTGTGAGGGCCATAAGGGATTTAGGAGTTGTGAGAGGCACAAGGGATTTAGGAGCTGTCAGGGCCACAAGGAATTTTGGAGTTGAGAGGCACAAGGGATTTAGGAGTTGAGTACCACAAGGGATTTTGGAGTTGTGAGAGCCACAAATGATTTAGGAGTTGAGTACCACAAGGGATTTAGGAGTTGCGAGAGGCACAAGAAATTTAGGAGTTGTGAGTGCCACAAGGAATTTTGGAGTTGAGAGCAACAGAGGGTTTAGGAGTTGTAAGAGGCACAAGGAATTTAGAAGTTGAGAGCCACAGGGGATTTAGGAGTTGTGAGGGCCACAAGGGATTTAGAAGTTGAGAGCCACAAGTGATTTAGGAATTTAGAGCCACAAGGGATTTAGGAGCTGTGAGGGCCACATGGGATTTAGGAGTTGAGAGGCACAGAGAATTTAGGAGTTGAGAACCACAAGGGATTTAGGAGTTGTGAGAGGCACAAAGGATTTCTGGAGTTGTGAGAGCCACAGGGGATTAAGGAGCTGTGAGAGCCACAGAAGATTTAGGAGTTGAGAGAGCCGGGCTCCAGGACACCCAAACCCTTGATCCCACCTCACAGCTCTTGACCATCACTGACCATAACTGATGACCATCCCACCTGACAGCTCTTGACCATCACTGACTATCAGTGATGACCATCCCACCTGATGGCTCTTGACCATCACTGATGGCCATCCCACCTCACAGATCTTGTCCATCAGTGACCATCACTGATGACCATCCCTCCTGACAGCTCTTGACCATCACTGATGACCATCCCACCACACAGCTCCCATCCATCACTGACCATCAGTGATGACCATCCCACCCAATGGCTCGCATCCATCACTGACCATCACTGATGACCATCCCACCCAATGGCTCTTGACCATCAGTAATGGCCATCCCACCTGGCTCTTGACCATCACTGATGGCCATCCCACCTCACGGCTCTCATCCATCACTGACCATCAGTGATGGCCATCCCACCCAATGGCTCTCATCCATCACTGACCATCAGTGTGATCTTGCCCATCACGATCACCCTTGGCAGGACCTTGCTCGGCGCTCACTTTGCTCTAAAGCCCCATCTGCAGAGCAGTGGCACCCAGGACACCGAGCCTGGACCCCCGTCCCCCAAACCCCGCTCACCAGGATGCCCTGGATGATGGTGTGCCTGTTCTTGCCCTCGTAGTCCACCACCTCGATGTAGTCCAGGTAGGCATCAGCCCAGTAGACCAGGCGGTTCACCAGGTCCAGGGTGATGCCGTGTGGGAAGACAATCTTGCTGTCCACCAGCTTGGTGCGGTTCTGCCCGTCCATGTCGCAGCGCTCCACCTTGGGGATCTGCCCGTAGTCGGTGAAGAACACCTTGCTGTGAGGGCAGAGGAAACCAGGCAGCTCAAAACCAGGATGAGTTTTGGGAGAGGGAGGGTGTGGACGTGTGGATGCCCACGGGGTGTGGCAAGGAGCTCCTGGCAGATTGAGATGTGTTGATGGTGTGGCACAGAGCTCCTGGGAGATTCACATGTGTTGATGGTGGGGACATGTGAAAATTGGTTATTTTTGGGGGGGTTTGGGGCCCTTTTGAGGGTTTTAGGGTCGTTTTTGTGCGGATTTGGGGCCATTTTAGGGACATGTGAAAACACAACCTGAGGAATCCGCCTGTGGTGGCAACTCCCAACGCAGCAGAGCCAGAGATCAGCACAGCCACCACAGAGCCCAGGGGACTTAACTCAGTCACCTGAGGGGCTTGTCTGCCCCATCCCTGCTTGAGCCTGGAGTCTCCCTCCAGGATTCTCCGTGATATTTGTTTGTTTATATGAAATAAATCTGATTTTCTGCTCAATAACACCAGCTTTTTTCCATGCCAGCCAGGAGGGAAGTGCCCATCAGGAAAGCAGCTGGCAAGGAAGGGAATTTTCCTCTTTAGTGGTTACTCTGCTCTGCCACACCAGCTCCCGGGGGCTGGCAGCTGCCAGGGGTGCCCTGAGCTGTTTGAGGTCATTTGGGGACATTTTGAGGACATTTAGGGACATTTAGGGGACATTTTGAGGACATTTAGGGACATTTTGGGGACATTTGGGGGGGTTGGGAACATTTTGAGGGGTTCTGGGGGGTTTGGGGAGACATTTGGGGACATTAGGAAGAGTTTTAGGGACATTTTGGGGCTTTTTGGGTCCTTTTGGGGCCATTTTGGGGTTTTTTGGGTTCTTTTAGGGGCATTTGAGGGATTTGGGGGACACTTGGGGGGAGTTGGGAATAACTAGAGGAATTTTAGGGACATTTTGGGTCATTTGGGGGCCATTTTGAGAGTTTGGGGGGATTTAGGGCCATCTTGGGTGTTTTAAGGTCATTTTTGTGGGGATTTGGGGCCCTTTTGGGGATTCTAGGGTCATTTTGGAGGATTTGGGGCCATTTTGGGGGTTTTAAGGTCATTTTGGGGGGGATTTGGAGCTTTTTGGGGGTTTTAGGGTAGTTTTTTGGGGGATTTGGAGCTGTTGTGGGGATTTTAGGGTCATTTTTGGAGGCTTTGGGGCCATTTTAAGGGTTTTAGGGTCATTTTGTGGGGATTTGGGGCCATTTTATGGTCATTTTTGGGGGAATTTGGGGTGGTTTTGGGGGTTTTGAGGTCATTTTTGTGGGGGTTTGGGGCCATTTTGGGGGTTTTAGGGTTATTTCGTGGGGATTTGGGGCAAAGCTGTGACCACGCTGAGTGTCACGATCTGGAAGCAGCAGTGCCAGGTGTGTCCCACAGGACTGAGCCCTGCCCAGCTGCTGCCAGGGCAGCTCCCGGGGGCTGGCAGCTGCCAGGGGTGCCCTGAGCTGTTTGAGGTCATTTTGGGACATTTTGAGGACATTTTGGGGACATTTTGGGGACATTTGGGGGGGTTGGAAACATTTTGAGGGGTTCTGGGGAGACATTTGGGGACATTAGGAGGAATTGGGTGGGAGTGGATGGGAATTGTCCCTTTAGGGAGAGCTCACAGAGGCACAGAAAAGCCCCAAAACCCCAGAGGGAAATTGCCAGGGCTCACCCCATGGCCGGGTCCAGCGCGATGCCCTTGGGGTTGTACAGCTCCAGGTCCAGCAGCGTGACACACGTGTCCCCGTTCTTGTTGCACACGAAGATCCTGTCGTCGATGTCATCCACGAAGTAGAAGTTGCCCGTGAGCCAGTCGATGGCCATCTGCTCCACGTCTGGGCCAGGACAGGGAGGGAGGGGGGTGAGGCAGGGAGGGACAGAGCCACGAGCCCCCCAGGGTCACCAACACCGGCACGGCTGAGGGATGGGAGCCAGGAATGCTCTGGGACCTGCAGCCCTACAAGGATCTGCTCTGGTGGCCCTGCATGGAGACACAGGGCACCCACGGCACCCATGGCAGCCACAGCACCCACAGGGCACTCACAGGGCATCCATGGCATCCATAGGGCACCCACAGGGCGCCTACAGCACCCACAGGGCACTCACAGCACCCATGGCACCCACAGGGCACCCACAGGGCGCCCACAGTACCCATGGCACACACAGCAGCCACAGGGCATCCACGGCACCCACAGGGCACCCACAGCACCCACAGGGCACTCACAGCAGCCACAGGGCATCCACGGCACTCACAGGGCACCCACAGCACCCACAGGGCACTCACAGCACCCATGGCACCCACGGCACCCACAGCACCCACAGGGCAGTCACAGCACCCATGGCACCCACAGGGCACCCACAAGGCGCCCACAGTACCCATGGCACACACAGCACTCACAGGGTATCCACGGCACCCACAGGGCACCCACAGCACCCATGGCACCCACAGGGCACCCACAAGGCGCCCACAGTACCCATGGTACACACAGCACTCACAGGGTATCCACGGCACCCACAGGGCACCCACAGCACCCACAGGGCACTCACAGCACCCATGGCACCCACGGCACCCATGGCACCCACGGCACCCACAGGGCAGCCACAGGGCACCCACGGCACTCACAGGGCACCCACAGCACCCACAGGGCACTCACAGCACCCATGGCACCCACGGCACCCATGGCACCCACGGCACCCACAGGGCAGCCACAGGGCACCCACGGCACTCACAGGGCACCCACGGCACCCACAGGGCACTCACAGCACCCATGGCACCCACGGCACCCATAGCACCCACAGGGCACTCACAGCACCCATGGCACCCACGGCACCCACAGGGCACTCACAGGGCACCCACGGCACCCTGGGAATTCATCCCTGCAACAACACTGGGAATTCACCCTGCAGGAATATTGGGAATTCATCCTGCAGAAACACTGAAAATTCATCCTACAGGAACACTGGGAACTGATCCTGCAGAAACACAGGGAATTCATCCCTCAGGAACACTGAGAATTCACCCTGCAGGAATATTGGGAAATCACCCTGCAGGAACACTGGGAATTCACCCTGCAGGATTACCAGGAATTTATCCCTCAGGAACACTGGGAATTGATCCTGCAGGAATATTGGGAATTCATCCTACAGAAACACTGGGAATTTATCCCACAGGAATATTGGGAATTCACCCTGCAGAAAATATTGGGAATTCATCCCTGCAGAAACAATGGGAATTCACCCTGCAGGAATACTGGGAATTCACCCTGCAGGAATACTGGGAATTCATCCTGCAGAAAAACTGGGAATTCACCCTGCAGGAACACTGGGAATTCACCCTGCAGGAATACTGGGAATTTATCCCTCAGGAACACTGGGAATTGATCCTGCAGGAATATTGGGAATTCATCCTACAGAAACACTGGGAATTTATCCCACAGGAATATTGGGAATTCACCCTGCAGAAAATATTGGGAATTCATCCCTGCAGAAACAATGGGAATTCACCCTGCAGGAATACTGGGAATTCACCCTGCAGGAATACTGGGAATTCATCCTGCAGAAAAACTGGGAATTCACCCTGCAGGAACACTGGGAATTCACCCTGCAGGAATACTGGGAATTCACCCTGCAGAAACAATGGGAATTTATGCTGCAGGAATATTGGGAATTCACCCTGCAGGAATACTGGGAATTCATCCTGCAGGAACACTGGGAATTCACCCTGTAGGATTACCAGGAATTTATCCCTCAGAAACATGGGGAATTCACCCTGCAGGAACAGCAGTGGGGCAGGGGGAGCTCAGCAAGGTGGGTGCTGGAGAAGGGAGTGGGCAGCAGGGAAGGGGCTCCACCAGTGGCACCAGGATGGCACACGTGGCAGCGAGGGCAGATCCCGCTGGGCAAGGTGGGAGCAGAGCTAATCCAGAGCTGCAGGGACACCCCGGGGCTGGAGCAGGTGAGACTCAGCACCTGGCACGCAGCGTGTGAGCATTTAATTAAAGCAGCGAAAAATCCCGTTAAATCGGATCAACCCAACGTGCCCGAATTCCTGCCTGGCAGTGCCCAGCGCTGCTCAGCCCCTCCTGAGCCTGCCAGGCCAGGGGCCAGGCTGAGGGGCTGCAGCTCCCAGAGATCCCAAGGGGTTTGGAGAGCTGTCTTTAGGATTAGTGCCCCCCCAGACCCTGCATCCCCATCACTGCAGCACGGGCAGGGCAGAGCAGGGATGGGGCACAGCAGGGGCACAGAAGGAGCCAGAGGTCAGAGGGAGCCAGAGAACCCTGGAAGAAGGAGCAGGGACGGGGCACAGTGACCCCCCTGTCCCAGCATCTAGAGGTCAGCAGGACTCAGAGAGCCCTGGAGGAGCAGAGATGGGGCACAGCAGCCCTGGTCAGAAGGGCCCAGAGGTCAGAGGGACTGAGAGAGCCCTGGAAGGAGGAGCAGGGACGGGGCACAGTGACCCCCCTGTCCCAGCACCCCAAGGCCAGCAGGACTCAGAGAGCTCTGGAGGAGCAGGGATGTGGCACGGCAGGGACACAGAAGGAGCCAGAGGTCAGAGTAAGCCAGAGAACCCTGGAAGAAGGAGCAGAGATGGGGCACAGTGACACCACTGTCCCAGCATCCCAAGGCCAGCAGGACCTGGACAGCCCCAGAGAAGCAGGGATGGGGCACAGCAGCCCTGGTCAGAAGAACCCAGAGGTCAGAGGGACTGAGAGAGCCCTGGAAGAAGGAGCAGGGATGGGGCACAACAACCCCCCAGTCCCAGAATCCTGAGGCCAGCAGGACCTGGATAGCCCCAGAGGAGCAGGGATGGGGCACAGCAGCCCTGGTCAGAAGAACCCAGAGGTCAGAGGGAGCCAGAGAGCCCTGGAAGGAGGAGCAGGAATGGGGCACAGTGACACCACTGTCCCAGCATCCCGAGGCCAGCAGGACCTGGACAGTTCTGGAGGAGCAGGGATGGAGCACAGCAGCCCCAGGACCCAGAACCCCAAGGCCAGCAGGACTCAGAGAGCCCTGGAGGAGCAGGGATGGGGCACGGCAGGGGCACAGAAGGAGCCAGAGGTCAGAGGGAGCCAGAGAACCCTAGAAGAAGGAGCAGGGATGGGGCACAACAACCCCCCAGTCCCAGAATCCTGAGGCCAGCAGGACCTGGGTAGCTCTGGAGGAGCAGGGATGGGGGACAGCAGCCCTGGTCAGAAGGGCCCAGAGGTCAGAGGGAGCCAGAGAACCCTTGAAGAAGGAGCAGGAATGGGGCACAGCAGCCTCCAAGTCCCAGCACCCCAAGACCAGCAGGACTCAGAGATCCCTGGAAGAAGGAGCAGGGATGGGGCACAGTGATTCCCCAGTCCCAGCACCCCAAGGCCAGCAGGACCTGGACAGTTCTGGAGGAGCAGGAATGGGCCACATCAGCCCCAGGACCCAGAACCCCAAGGCCAGCAGGACTCAGAGAGCTCTGGAGGAGCAGGAATGGTGCACAGTGATTCCCCAGTCCCAGGACCCCAAGGCCAGCAGGACCTGGACAGTTCTGGAGGAGCAGGGATGGAGCACAGCAGCCCCAGGACCCAGAACCCCAAGGCCAGCAGGACTCAGAGAGCTCTGGAGGAGCAGGGATGGGGTATAGAGACCTCCCAGTCCCAGGACCCCAAGGCCAGCAGGACCTGGACAGCCCCAGAGCAGCAGGGATGAGCCACAGCAGCCCCAGGACCCCAAGGTCAGTGAGACCCAGACAGCCCCAGTGGAGCAGGGCCAGACAGCACTGAATTATTAACCAAGGCAGCAGCTCGGCAGGGAAAACATGAATCAAGCCAGGAGGTTTTGCAATGCCCCCACCCCACCCCGGGCTCTCCTCGGCGGCGCCGACTCCATCCACACCGCCAGGCTGGGATGAGAGCACGGGATGAGCACACAGAGAGTTTGGGGTGCACAAACCCCAAACCCCATCCCTGGGTTAGCCAGGCCAGCTCACCCAGCCCCTCGTGGGCCACTGGGGATGGGGATGGGGACACGGTGATGCCGACAGTGACCCCCCCCTCCGGAAGGGTGAGGCCGCAGCCGCCACCCGGCGAGAGGCAGCTCGTAAAAACAAGTGGAAACAGCCCGAGCCAAGGAATGAGCATCAACCCCAAACAGGGCTCCCAACATGCCAGGGCTGGCACAGGGCTCCTGCTCCAGCCGGGACCCCCTACCCCATCACAAACCAGAGGGGTTTGGGATGAAAAGCACCTAAAAATGTACATTGGGGCGCAAGGGCCACGTTCTGCCCCCAGGACAGAGTCCTGCTGTCACCAGCAGCAGCCACCGCCCTCCCCTGCTCCCCACCCAGCACCCCCAGACCCCCCTGTGACGTGGGGAGGGGGCGGCAGGGCCCTGCCGGGGCGAGAAACGCTTCAGCAGAGGGATGTGCAAGAATTCCCCAAAAAAAGCAGGTCTTGGCTGGCGCCTGCGTGGCTGAGTCAGAGTCACAGGACCGGGGGAGCGATCCAAGCAGGGGCGGATGGGGAGCGTTGGCAGAACGGCTCGGGGGCCCTCGCCCCCCACCCACGGCTGCAGACCCCCGGCTTCTCCTCCTCGAGGGGGTCCAACCATCTCTGTCTCTCTGTCCCATCACCAGAGCCCCTTTCCTGCCTCTCCCTCCCAGCTGGAGCCGAGTCCAGCCCAACACTCAGAGGAATCCAAAGGGAAAATGGCCAAAACAAGCCACAGACTTCCAGCCCCACGCTCTCCTCACACCCATCCTGCCCCAGCCCGGGGGAGCGGAGGGTCCTGGTCCAGCTGGGGGTCTCCAGACAGGCCCCAGCTCCGGGCAGGGCAGCACAGGGCCGGGGGGCTGGGGGTGACGCAAGCACTTGCTCCTCTCCCAGGCTTTATTTTTGCAGCTGGAAAGCATTACCCTCCTCAAAGGCTTTTGTTTTCCAGCTTTGCTCCTTCTCTCCCCGCTCACCATCCTCCCCTCTCCTTTGTAGGAATCACTTTTTATTTCTTTATTATTGCCACTGTTGTTATTATCATCATCATTGTTATTTTCACCATCATCATCATCATTATTATTATTATTATTATTATTATTTTCAGCTCTTTCTTGTAGCCTCAGCTAAACCTGGATTTCCTCTTGAACTTTTGGTGGAAGCTAATTTAGAAAACATCTATTTTAAGCCCTGGTGTTGGCCTGCAACTTTAACCCCCCTCCTTCTCAATTTTTGGAGAGGGGGAGAGTCTCCCCCTGTGTCCCCCACCCAAAATGGGACAGTGCCACGACCACCCATGACCACAAAAACACCCTTTGGACCCATCTGAGGGGACCAGCAGGGACGACCCTGTGCCCTGGAGGGGTCGGAGGTGATTTCCACTGAGAATCCCGGGGGTGGAGACCCCTCCCTCCCTCCCAGAGCCCCCCTCGGGTGCCTCTCCCCACCAATTCCCATCCTGGAATCCATCCTCCTCCTTGCTCAACCTCGGCGATTGCGACACGCCGAGCTCATTTCCCAAGATTTATTTATTTGAGAGCCTTTGGAATTGAGCTGGTGGGGGCAGAGAGCGGGGAATGTCGGCTTTTCCAAGGCTCTTCCTGGGACAGGCAGCCAAAAAAACCTCACAGGGACATGGGGACAGGGTCCAGGCCGGCAGCCCCGCTCGGGGGGGAGGTGGCCTTGCAAGCAGGGAGGGCAGATGGAGGGAGGATGGAGGATGAGGGAACTTCACTAAAGTTGCTCAACATGGGCGGGTTGGCAACTTCAGCAAACCCCAAAACCCACCCTCACAGATGTTTCCTGGTTTCACACCCGCCAGGGCCCGAGCGACCCCGACCGAACTGTTCCTGCCGCAAAGCCCTGCGCGTCACTCTGAGCTTGGATTTTCCCTTTTCAGAGAATCCTGAAACGGTTTGGGTCAAAAGGGATCTTAAAGATCATCCCAGTCCCACCTGAGGCAACTTTCACTATCTCAAGTTGCTCCAAGTCCCATCCAACCTGGCCCTGGACACTTGCAGGGATCCAGGGGCAGCCACATCTGCCAGGGCCTGCCCACCCTCACAGGGAAGAATTTCTTCCTAAAATCCCACCTCTCTGAGTGGGTGGGAAGCCATTCCTTGTGTCCTGTCACTCCAAGCCCCTGTCCCAGCTCTCCTGGAGGCTCTTCAGGCACTGGAAGAAGCTCTGAGCTTTCCCTGGAGCCTTCTCAGCTCCAGGTGAACACCCCAAGCTCTCCCACAGCAAAGCTGCTCCAACCCTCAGAGCATCTCCAGGGCCTCCTTCTTCTGCTGGGCTCCCAGAGCTCCAGGTGGGACAGTCCCACTCCAAGAACTCCTTGACACAAGCGGGTCATGGAGCTCCACATTTCCCACAGGAGCTGCAGCCTGAGGTTCTCCCTCCCTCAACCCAATTTACCCCACTCCCAGTGAGGCACTGCAGGGCTGTGGGTTTTTTGGGGAAGGAGCTTTGCTGACCCAGCACATAACTTTGCTCTGCATGAATCAGTTGCTGTGCAGTCTGCAAACACATCAATTGTGGCCTGACGGGAGGAGGAAGGAAACACACAATCTTCCCTCGGATTAAACCAGGGATTTCGACAGCCCTCAAACAGCTGCGAGGGGGACGCAGCCACCCAGCAGCTCATCCAGGCTCCTGCACAGAGGAGCAAGGAAAAGGAGAAACCCCCTGTATCCACAGAGGTTCACAGCAAAAAAAATCCCTGAATTTCAGAATCCCTGAGGTTGGAAAAACCTTCCAAGACCATGGAGTCCAAGCTGTGACAGATCCCTGCAAGAGCCCTGAGTGCCACATCCAGCTGTTCCTCAGACACCTCCAGGGATGGGCACCTCACCACCTCCCTCAGCAGCCCCTACAATGCCTCACAACCCTTTCCATGACAAAATTCCTCCTGAAATGTCTGGATGTGGCACTTGGGGACACGTTTCAGCCATGACCTGGCAGTGCTGGGTTAATGGTTGGACTTAAGGGTCTTATAGGGCTTTTCCAGCCTTAATAATTCCATGATTCTGAGGCTGGGAGAAACTCCACTTCCCAGATACCCCTCAAGGGAGCATTCCCAGGAGAGCAGGACAGGGATGGGGGGGCAGGAGTGGTGCCAGCTCTGCTTGAAGCAGCCAAAAACATCATCTGGATGTGGCACTTGGGGACACGTTTCAGCAATGACCTGGCACGGGTTAATGGTTGGACTCAGGGGTCTTAGAGGGCTTCTCCAACCTTAATAATTCCATGATTCTAAGTTTGGGAGAATCTCCACTTCCCCTCAAGGGAGCATTCCCAGGAGGGCAGGACAGGGATGGTGGGTGGGCAGGAGAGGTCCCAGCTCTGCTTGAAGCAGCCAGAATCATCCCTGGGCACAGAATTCCAACACCAAATCCTTGTTCCCATTCTGCTGAGCAGCATTTTTCCCCTTGCCCCAGCACACAGGACAGAGAACAGAGACGGACCCACCACCACTGCCAACATCTGGCTTTAAATAACGAATAACAAAGCGATAAAGAATAAATAAAGAATATTAAAGTCCTATAAAGAGCTGGTTCTTGCTCCCCCAGGGTCAACCAGCCCTGACACAAACCCCAAGAGCCTCAGGAGAACCACGTTCACCTCACAGCTGCCCATCCACGCCACATCCCACGGAGAGCAGCGGACACTGCATCCCGTGGGGCAAGCAGGGGCCGTGGCCAGCTTGCCACCCAGTGAGAAACCCAGGCAGGCTGGTGGGTGGCCCCACGAGCCCCCCGGGCGCCCGGCACGCGGCCTCGGCGGAAAAACATCTTGGAAAAGTCGCCGAATATTTCGGCTCAGAAACGCCGGCGGCGGCGCAGGAACGGAGGCTCGTCAGGAATGCGCTCCCCAGGGCTGCTGAAATACATCGGTTTCCTACTTTCCTTTTTTTTTTTATAGGGAATGATCCGTTTGATACATTTACATAATGCCATAATCTGGAGGAATTTCTGCCTCTTCCCTCCACAGGCATCCTCTCCGCGGGAGAACAAGACCGTCTCTGTGACGGCACCGCGCTCCGTGGATAAACACTGCTCCTGGGGACAATTTTCCTTAATTAGAAGTATGTTAACAGGAACGAGCACAAAGACAAACTCCCGCCCCCCCCCAAGGGCGCCGGACGGCCGGACAGACACCCCGTGCCCCCGAGGGTCCAGCACAGCCCCCCTGCTCCCAGGAACAGCCGAGTCCTTGTGTCCGAGCAGGGCAGGAGGGGATGGCTGCCACCGCCACACACGGCCACAGCCGTCACGTCAGCCTCGTTGCCTCAGCAAACCAGGCTCAAAAATAAATAAATTCACCCCCTGCTCTCCGCTAAGAGAGAGGAACCGCTGGGTGGAAGCCGGTGGCCCGCGGCCAGGATGTCTGAGCCGCTGCTGGGATGGATCCCCGGGGCTCTGCGCACGCTCGCGCCCGCCCTGCACAAGCCAAACGTTCCTCGGGGGTGACACGGGCTGTGCAGCCCCCCCAGAGGGACATCCCAGCCCTGGGACAGGCTGGAGCACTGCCCTTCTCCAGGGAGCACTGGGAGCCCCAGGCCATGGGCTGCCTGTGCCTGGGACCCCCAGCGCAGCACCACTGAAGGGGAACCGTGTCCAAGGGATGTCCAGCCCCTCACTGACACCACCTCCAGCTCCCTAAGGTGGGGACACCCCAAACTTTCACTCCTCTTCAGGCTGTGTTCTATTCCAGTGCAGCACTACGGCTGCATCTGAAGGAGAACCATGTCCAAGGGATCTCCAGCCCCTCACTGACACCATCTCCAGCTCCTCATGGTGGGGACACCCCAAAATTGCCTCCCCTTCAGGCTGTGTTCTGCTCTGGTGCAGCACCATGGCTGCATCTGAAGGAGAACCATGTCCAAGGGATCTCCAGCCCCTCACTGACACCATCTCCAGCTCCCCAGGGTGGGGACACCCCAAATTTGCCTTATCCTCAGGGCATGTTCTGCTCCAGTGCAGCACCACGGCTGCATCTGAAGTAGAATCAAGGATCACCAGCACCTCCAACCCCTCACTGACACCACCTCCAGCTCCCCAAGGTGGGGACACCCCAAATTTGCCTCCTCTTCAGGCCATGCTCTGCTCCAGTGCAGCACCACAGCTGCATCTGAAGGGGAACCATGTCCAAGCAGTCACTGGCACGTCTCCAGCTCCCTAAGGTGGGGACACCCCAAACTTTCCTCCTCTTAAGGCTGTGTCCTGCTCCGGTGCAGCACCATGGCTGCATCTGAAGGGGAACCATGTCCAAGGGATCTCCAGCCCCTCACTGACACCACCTCCAGCTCCCCGGGGTGGGGACACCCCAAACTTTCACTCCTCTTCAGGCTGTTGACTCCAGCTCCCCATGGTGGGGACACCCCAAATTTGCCTTATCCTCAGGGCATGTTCTGCTCCAGTGCAGCACCACAGCTGCATCTGAAGTGGAATCAAGGATCACCAGCACCTCCAACCCCTCACTGACACCACCTCCAGCTCCCCAAGGTGGGGACACCCCAAATTTGCCTCCTCTTCAGGCCATGCTCTGCTCCAGTGCAGCACCACAGCTGCATCTGAAGGGGAACCATGTCCAAGCAGTCACTGGCACCTCTCCAGCTCCCTAAGGTGGGGACACCCCAAACTTTCCTCCTCTTCAGGCTGTGTCCTGCTCCGGTGCAGCACCATGGCTGCATCTGAAGGGGAACCGTGTCCAAGGGATCTCCAGCCCCTCACTGACACCATCTCCAGCTCCCCGGGGTGGGGACACCCCAAACTTTCACTCCTCCCCATGTCCTGGCTCAACCCTGCAGCATCCCTGCAGAGCCTGGCCGAGGCACAGGAGGTGGGAAGAGCAGGAACAGGGATGGAATGGAATGAGCTCCGGGTGTGGAGGGCAGCCAAGGGACCGCTAATTACTCTGCCTTAATGAGACCATTCCATGGGCACAAATATTCCACAGAGGCTGAGGGAGGGACGGGGCACTTGGCTTCCTTCTGGGTGAGAGGAGAGAGACACAGGCTCGATGGGAACCCGTCACTGGGGTGATCTGGGGGGAGAGGGGGGGATGAGAAAGCAGAAATGGGGCCAGGAAAGGTCCCAAGGGGCTCCTGCAGTGAGCCTGGCACGAGGCAGTGCAGGATGGACACACAGATGTGTGCTGGGACACACAGATGTGTGCTGGGACAGACACGCTCCTGTCCATGTGAAATCAAACCCGTCCCTGGGCACGAGCATCCTCATGACTCAGGACATTCGTGTCACCCTTTTGTCTCCAGCAAAAGCTGTGGGAATGCAGCTCACCCCTGCCACCACAGCCTGGGGGTGGTTTCAGGGGGTCTCAGTCCCCTTGGGGGATTTATTTCTGTTCCCTACGAGGGGAAACAGCAGGTAAGGGGAGTCAGAGGTGCTGGGCAGAGCCACAGCAGGGTCCCGAGTGTCAGATCTTCGTTAACAGACTGGTTAAAATCACCATCATGGTGTTGTCCCCTGCCACACAATGAGCTGGTGTGAGTGCACGGCTCCAGACATGGTCCCCAGTCCCTGTTCCCCCAATCCCCTGTTCCCCCAATCCCCTGCTCCCTCCAGCTCCTGCTCCCCCCAGCTCCAGCTTTCCTTCATCCCCTGCTCTCACCCAATCCCTGCTTTCCCCTGTGGTCCCTGCTCTCCCCTATCCCCTTCTCCCACTCATCCCATTCCCTGCTCCCATCCATCCTGGTCCTTGCTCTCCCCTATCCCCTTCTCCCATCCATCCTGGTCCTTGCTCTCCCCTATCCCCTGCTCCCCTCCATGTCCTGCTCCCATTTTATCCCCTGATCCCATTTATCCCTTGCTCCCATTTTATCCCCTGATCCCATTTATCCCTTGCTCCCATTTTATCCCCTGCTCCCATTTATCCCTTGCTTCAATTTATCCCCTGGTCCCATTTATCCCCTGATCCCATCTATCCCCTTCTCTCTCCCATCCTCTGTTCTCCCCTATCCCCTGCTCCCCTCCATGTCCTGCTCCCATTTATCCCCTGCTCCCATTTGTCCCCTGTTCCCATTTATCCCCTGCTCCCATTTATCCTTCCCCTGCTCCCATTTATCCCCTGATCCCATTTATTCCCTGCTCTCCCCTATCCCCTGTTCTCCCCTATCCCCTGTTCTCCCCTATCCCCTTCTCCCCTCCATTTCCTGGTCCCATTTATCCCCTGCTCCCATTTATCCTTTGCTCCCATTTATCCCTTGTTCCCATTTATCCCCTGCTCCCGTTTATCCCCTTCTCTCCCTTTTTCCCTGCTCTCCCCCAGCTCCCACTTTCCTTCCTCACTGCAACAAGAACAGCCATAAACAGTTAAAAAAAAAAAAGGCAACAGAAAGGAACCACGAGATGAAGTTACCAATCATCCCCCTCTCCTGCCAAGAGTTCACGTCGGAGCCTCTTTCTTGGCCAGGATGAGGCAGCAAGGAAGAAAAATAGCTTTCCATGCAAAGTGGGGGAAGAAATGTACTTGGATTCCTCTGCAGAGCACCACGGCCCTGAAATCAATCTGTCCCAGCAGCCACAGCTCCTCTGCCTGCTGGCATGGGGACAGGCCATTCCGAGTGACAGTGACATGGAGTCAATGAAAACACCCCCCGAGCTTTGGGATTGATGCTGCCCAGGAAGGGATTGTAATGGTGGCCAGATTGCTGCTGTTTAGGGTTTATAATGCACTCAGGATCAAATGTCCTGATATTTCAAACCCCTTCCCGGGGGCTTGTTTTATAAAGGAAAACAACAAACCTTAAAGTGAGAAATAATAAATCATGGCACCTCTGCAGTCCTTCCCCAGCAGCCCTGCATGGATCCTGCTGAGCTGCAGAGGTGCTGCCTGCGCCAGCTGGGAGAGCAGGGCTGGACTGGGAGGGCAGGGCTGGACTGGGAGGGCAGGGCTGGACTGGGAGGGCAGGGCTGGAACTGGGAAAGAGCAGTGCCGGACTGGGAGAGGAGAGCTGGGACTGGGAGAGCAGAGCTGAACTGGGAAGGAGCAGTGCTGGACTGGGAGAGCAGAGCTGGGACTGGGAGAGCAGGGCTGGACTGGGAGGGCAGGGCTGGAACTGGGAAAGAGCAGTGCCGGACTGGGAGAGGAGAGCTGGGACTGGGAGAGCAGAGCTGAACTGGGAAGGAGCAGTGCTGGACTGGGAGAGCAGAGCTGAACTGGGAGAGCAGTGCTAGACTGGGAGAGGAGAGCTGGGACTGGGAGAGCAGTGCTGGACTGGGAGAGCAGTGCTGGACTGGGAGAGCAGTGCTGGACTGGGAGAGGAGAGCTGGGACTGGGAGAGCAGTGCTGGACTGGGAGAGCAGGGCTGAACTGGGAAGGAGCAGTGCTGGACTGGGAGAGGAGAGCTGGGACTGGGAGAGCAGAGCTGGGACTGGGAGAGCAGTGCTGGACTGGGAGAGCAGTGCTGGACTGGGAGAGCAGGGCTGGACTGGGAGAGCAGAATTGGGACTGGGAGAGCAGAGCTGGGACTGGGAGAGCAGAGCTGAACTGGGAAGGAGCAGTGCTGGACTGGGAGAATAAGGCTGAACTGGGAAAGCAGTGCTGAAACTGGAAGAGCAGAACTGGGACTGGGAGAGTGGCACTGGGACTGGAAAGGAGCAGTGCAAGACTGGGAGAGCAGTGCTGGGACTGGAAAGGAGCAGTGCTAGACTGGGAGAGTGGCACTGGGACTGGGAGAGCAGGGCTGGACTGGGAGAGTGGCACTGGGACTGGGAGAGCAGGGCTGGACTGGGAGAGTGGCACTGGAACTGGAAAGGAGCAGTGCTAGACTGGGAGAGCAGTGCTGGGACTGGAAAGGAGCAGTGCTAGACTGGGAGAGTGGCACTGGGACTGGGAGAGCAGGGCTGGACTGGGAGAGTGGCACTGGAACTGGAAAGGAGCAGTGCTGGGACTGGGAGAGCAGTGTTGGTACTGGGAAGGAGCAGTGCTGGATTGGGAGAGCAGGGCTGGACTGGGAGAGCAGGGCTGGACTGGGAGAGCAGGGCTGGACTGGGAGAGCAGGGCTGGACTGGGAGAGCAGAGCTGGACTGGGAGAGCAGGGCTGGACTGGGAGAGCAGAGCTGGACTGGGAGAGCAGGGCTGGACTGGGAGAGCAGAGCTGGACTGGGAGAGTGGCACTGGGACTGGGAAGGAGCAGTGTTGGGACTGGGAGAGCAGTGCCCTGGACTGGGAAGGAGCAGCCCCAGAGCTGGGATGAGCAGTGCCAGCTCCAGGCACCTGCCAGCACAATAAAAGCATTCCCTGGCATCACCCAGCCCAGCTGGTGACCAGATCCTGCCGGTTCTGACCACGCAAAAAGCCACAGAAAAGGGGAAAAAGAAACTGAAAGAGCACGGGAAGGGGAGGGGAGGGGCAGGGAGAGGGCAGCCACCCCAAGAGCCACCGAGAAGCCCAGTGCTCTGGCTCCTGACACGTGTTCCCCAGTATTTTTCCACAGCCCAAGCAAAGTCTTGCCCTGGGAGCCGAGTGTCACCCGATCACAGCGCACCGGAGACGGGGATTTAGCACGCTGTCAACGCCAGCGTGGGGGCCCAGAGGTGACCAGCACAGCCCTGGCCTGCTGCCAGCTCAAGGTGGCCTCCTAAGGACAGCCCTGGCCTCTGTGCACGCTCTAGGGAGCTGTTCCCACCTCCTGGTGTCACCTCTAGGGGACAGGGACATGAATCTGATGGAAGGAGGCACAAATCCTCCAGCACAGCTGCTTCCCTCCATGGCTGAGCAGTGAGGATTGCTCAAGGATGTGATCTCTGACAAACACTCCAGGATGGGGGACAAGGCCCCAGGATGGGGGGACAAGGCTCCAGGATGGGGGGACAAGGCTCCAGGATGGGGGGATAAGGCCCTAGGATGGGGGGACAAGGCCCCAGGATGGGGGGACAAGGCCAGCAGGATGGGGGGACAAGGCTCCAGGATGGGGGGACAAGGTTAGTAGGATGGGGGGACAAGGCCAGCAGGATGAGGGGACAAGGCCGCAGGATGGGGGGACAAGGCCCCAGGATGGAGGGACAAGGCCAGCAAGATGGGGGGACAAGGCCAGCAGGATGGGGGGACAGGGTTTCAGGATGGGGGGACAAGACTCCAGGATGGGGGGACAAGTCCAGCAGGATAAGATTGGAGATTTGGGCGAGCTGAGAGAGCTTGGAGAGCTGGAGGAGCTGGAAGAGCTGGAGGAGCTGGGGGAACTGGGGGAACTGGGAGAGCTGGAGGAGCTGGGGGAACTGGGGGAACTGGGAGAGCTGGAGGAGCTGGGGGAGCTGGGGGAACTGGGGGAGCTGGGAGCTCCGGCCGTGACACGAGAAGCAGCAGCACAAGAGCCCAGCGAGAGATTTTAATTATTATTTTTTAGTGCTCTGTTTGGCTCTGAAATTCCTTGGAAGCCCAACTCCAAACAAACAAGGACATTGTCTGGGGAAACACGTGGAGGCTGGAATCTGGTTGAGAAAACCCACGGGATCACAAAGTCCCCGGAGGTCAAGGATCTGCCACGGAGCACAGAGGGTCCAAGGGGGGCTGGGACAGGTCCCCAGCTGTCCCCTGGCCCATGCCAGAGGGGCTCAGAGCTGACAGGGGGTTCAGAGTGAACCCCCCTGTGCCATCCTGATGCTTCAAGGGGTCAGGGCAGCCTGGGCACAGGCACGTGCCTCCATCCTTGAGCCTGCCAGGATCCTCCTGGCCAGGAACACTGCAGGATTGTCACACGGAGAGGAGGAGAGGGACAGCAGCATGCGAGGAAGGACAAGACAAGCTCTTCTTGTTACAATTCAGTGCTGGCAGGAAGGACGAGCCCTTCCCGTGCCATGGCTCGTGCCTCATCCTCATCACAGGGGTGAGCACTGAGGGACACCAAGCACCCAGGGCTGGCAGGACGGTGCCACTTCCAAGGTCCCTGTGGAGATGGGGACAGGCTGGACCCCTCCCCACATCATCCCACCTGCCCCAAGCCCCACACATCCCCCCGAGCTGGCCAGAGCCCCCCCAGCCCACTCCGGCTGATGGTGGAGAGAAATTACCCAATTCCAACACCAAGCAGGAAATCTCGTAAGAGAAATGGATGGAAGGCTTCACCAGCCTCTGCTTTTTAGTGTGTCCCCGGAAAAAGACCTGGGGGTAGGGAACCAGCCAGCTCAGATCAAGTGAGAAAATCGCTGCCTGTGACAAATCCCCACGGGCAGTGAGGAGGGAGGCGCTGCAGGAAGCCCCGAGGCTCCCGAGCCTGCGGAGAGCAAAAACCTTCGGGAGTGTAAGGACCAGGGGAACAACAAAGCTCTGAGGACATCGGGTCGTGCCAAGGGCTGTTAACAGCCTTCATTTAACACATCTCCAGCAGCACAAGTGACAGGAATCTCTGCAGGACGGGGAGCCAGGGGAGCCGGGCTCATCCCGGGCAGCCAGAGCATCAATCTCCCCCCATCAGATGCCAGCTCAAGCCCCATTAGCAGCAGGCACCAGGGAGGCCCCATTCCTGCTGGGAGCAGATAATGCCATAAAGAAGCAAATAAAGAGGGAAACCACTAATTGGATTCGCCAGGGTCCTGCAGGAGAGTGACATTATCTCCTCATCCCGACCTCAGCTCGCCCAGTGCTGGGGGAATTCACTCCTCCACTTCCTTTGTGCTGATGAGCCAGCCTTGCTCTGAGGGAGAGGGGAACCTAAAGAGATCCCCTAAATACCAGGGACACCCCTAAAATCCCAGGGATGCCCCTAAATGCCAGGGACACCCCTAAATCCCAGGAGGGGAGCAGGAAGCCGAGCCCTGTCCTGCTCAGCTCCACGCTATCAATCGCCTGTGAGAGCAAAGGGTGAGGCCTCTCCCTAAAAATACACCCTGCCCTAAAAATACACAGGGTGAGCTTAAATTAACTGTGCACACACCCTCGGCAGTGCCCACAGCCTGCCCAGCCCAGCCACACACAGACCCCAGGACCCCCAGGACCCCCAGGACCCCCAGGATCCTCAGGACCCCCAGGACCCCTGAGATCCCCAGGAGCCCCAAGATCCCCAGGAACCCCGAGATCCCCAGGACCCCCAGGATCTCCAGGATCCCCAGGGCACCTGAGATCCCCAGGAGCCCCAAGATCCCCAGGAACCCCGAGATCCCCAGGACCCCCAGGATCTCCAGGATCCCCAGGATTCCTAGGACCCCCAGGACCCCCAGGATCCCCAAGATCCCTAGGATCCTCAGGACCCCCAGGATCCCCAGGACCTCCAGGATCCCTGAGATCCCCAGGATTCCTGGGACTCCCAGGACCCTCAGGACCCCCAGGATTCCCAGGACCCCCAGGATCCCAGCTCAAACCCCACTGCCCTCTGCAGAGAATCCCTCTCAGCTCTGAGATCCACTCAGGACCTTCAGTCCTTTGCAGACATCTGTCCATCCCAATTTCCTGGATGAGCCATTGCACAGTGGGTGGGGTAAGGGGATCCCTCTCACTTCAGCCTCCCCTGGAAGCCTCCCCAGCTTCAGGAGGCAAAATCCCTGGGGGAAATGACACCAGGGAACCAAAAACCTGACAGAGACCCACTGCAAGCCCCAGATCCCCCAATTCCACCTTGACTGACTTGGTCAAAGGACAAAAGCAGTGACAGGAATGGTGTCCCACAGCCCAGCTCCCCTGCTCCACCAGCCCCACTGCTCTGTGCAGGCAGGGAAGGTGCTGGAAGCTCCTCAGAGAGCACCAAAACCCCAAGCAGTAACTCTCCCTCCCACCCTGAGTGCAGAGCTGGGACCAGCAAGCCCAAACAGGACACGGAGCTTTAACCACACTCGTTCTGGCCACGGAGCCACCAGCAGAAGGAAACTGCCACCAGCCACTCACAGTGACTCAGTGGCACCCACAGAGGCACCTGTGGGTTGGGAGTTTGTTCTTGGTCATTTTTATGGGGTGGGACTCGGTCACTTGTTTGGGGTGGGACCAAGGGAAGAAAGAACTGAATCCCTGCTCCCTGTATTGCTTCTCCTCATATCTGCACACCAAGAAATTGCTGAACTGGATAGAAATAATAACAACAGGCAAGGGAACGACCTGTGGGAAGCTGCCTCCTTCCCAGTTTCACCCACCACAGCCTGGGAATTGAGGACGGGGGAGCAGGACGGGGGTCCCGAGGGGGGTGGGCACTCACGGTGCAGGCTCAGGGAGATGTTGATGGACCGTTCTTCCACAAAGCCCTTCAGGTTGGGGATCTTGGCGCACTTGAGGATGGTCTGGGAGGCGCTGTCACCCACGTGGACCCAGCACACGGTGTCCTCCACGTAGTTGAAGTCCATGGCCGTGGTCTGCTTGGCGCTGGTGGGGGTGATGTTGGGCACGGGGGCCCCGCTCAGGTACGTGGCCAGGATGTTCTGGGAGTTGGCAATGAGCAGCACAGGAGGGCGATCCACGGGCTCTGGGGGCAAGGAGGGGACAACAGGGTCAGGGCACACCTCAGTCCTGTGGCTGTGACCCCAGCCTGGAAAACTCAGGGCCGTGGTCTGCAGAGCTGTCCTGGAGCACCACCCAAAGCTCTCCCTGCTGAGGGTCTCACCATTCTTGGCTTTGCAGGATCTGTTGTCTGGCTGCAGGAGATAGCCCTCGACACAGCTGCACGTGTAGGAGCCCTCTGTGTTGGTGCACGTCTGGCTGCAGGTCCCGTACACGGTGCACTCATCAAAGTCTGGGAAAGACAGGGAAAAAACAAGGTTTGGATCAGAAAAAAAAAACAAACTCCTTCACTGTTTGAAGAGGAAGTGAAGCTCCTCAGTTTCTCCAGGGTGGAGCTGGAGAGGAGGGGATGATCCCTGAGCTAAAGGGACCCTCACATCAGCCTGACAGGGAATCCAAGGAACCCTCACATCAACCTTCTGAGGAGTCAAAGGGACCCTCACATCAACCTTCTGAGGAGTCAAAGGGACCCTCACAGCAACCTTCTGTCAAAGGGACCCTCACATCAACCTGCCTAAGAACCCAAGGAACCCTCACATCACCCTTCTGAGGAGTCAAAGGGACCCTCACATCAACCTTCTGTCAAAGGGACCCTCACATCAACCTTCTATCAAAGGGACCCTCACATCACCCTTCTGAGGAGTCAAAGGGACCCTCACATCAACCTAGGAACCCTCACATCAACCTTCTATCAAAGGGACCCTCACATCAACCTTCTGTCAAAGGGACCCTCACATCAACCTTCTATCAAAGGGACCCTCACATCAACCTGCCTAAGAACCCAAGGAACCCTCACATCAACCTTCTGAGGAGTGAAAGGGACCCTCACATCAACCTTCTGTCAAAGGGACCCTCACATCAACCTGCCTAAGAACCCAAGGAACCCTCACATCAACCTTCTGAGGAGTGAAAGGGACCCTCACATCAACCTTCTGTCAAAGGGACCCTCACACCAGCCTCCAGAGGAGCTGAAGGGACCCTCACATCAGCCTCCCACGGAATCAAAGAGCCCCTCACTTCCAAGGCCACCCCATGGCCAGGCAGGCAGCCCCTGGTTCCCTGCTCCAGCATCAGCTGCAGAACAGCCCCTGCCTGGCCACGGAGCCTCCCCCAGCTCTGCCCCTCCATTCCCACCCCAAATCCCTCTAATCTCCAGCTCGCCAACCCCTGGCTCAGCTGCTCTTTCTTCTGGCAGATGAAGGTGATGAATCCCCCAGAGCTCCGTGCCAGAACTGGGAATGGTCCCTTCCACCACAGAAAGGGATGGAGCCACCACAATCTCTCACTTCCAGACCTGTTTCCATCACACTGATGGCATCAATCCTGACCCTCTCCTATTTCTCCCATCCTCTCTGAGGCAGAGATGCCAGGAGCATCCGTGCACAAAGACAAAGCCTTTTCTTTATTCCCAGTATTCCTCACTCAGGCTTTTGGGAGCCACATCCACAGCGGGGGGAGTCCCCATCCATCCCATCAGTCCCATAAATCCCATCCCATCCTATCCCATCCCATAAATCCCAATCCCTAAATCCCATCCCATCAATGCCATCCCATCCATCCTATCCCATCCCATCCTATCCCATCCCATCCCATCCCATCCCATCCCATCCCATCCCATCCCATCCCATCCCATCCCATCCCATCCCATAAATCCAATCCCACAAATCCCATCCCATAAATCCCATCCCATAAATCTCATAAATCCCATCCCTTCCCATCCTATCCATCCCATCAATCCCATCCCATCCCATCCCATCCCATCCCATCCCATCCCATCCCATCCCATAAATCCTACGCCATAAATCTCATAAATCCCATCCCTTCCCATCCTATCCATCCCATCCCATCCCATCCCATCCCATCCCATCCCATCCCATCCCATCCCATCCCATAAATCCCATCCCATAAATCTCATAAATCCCATCCCTTCTCATCCCATCCCATAAATCCCATGCCATGTATTCCATCCCATGGACTCCATCTTATCCAATAAATCCCATCCCATAAATCCAATCCCATGGATCCCATCCCATCCCATAAATCCAATCCCATGGATTCCATCCTATAAATCCCATCCCATGGATCCCATCCCATAAATCCAACCCCATAAATCCAATCCCATAAATCCCATCCCATCCCATCCCAAAAATCCAATCCCATCCCATCCTATAAATCCAATCCCATAAATCCCATCCCATCCCAAAAATCCAATCCCATCCCATCAATCCCATCCCATAAATCCAATCCCATGGATCCCATCCCATAAATCCCACCCCACCCCACCAGCCCCGTGCTGCCCCAAGCTCTGCCCAGCCCCGCTCCCTCCCGGCCGAGCCCCGGCGCTGCCTCCAGCAGCCACATCGGCCCCGTCCCCGCGCAGCCACGGCCACCAGCAGGGACAGAGGGCCCTGCCCGGCCCTGCCCCACCTCTGCAGCTCCTCCTGTCCTCGGCCAGCTGGAAGGAGTGGTTGCAGTAGCAGACGGGGCCGGACAGCGTCGGGGCACAGTGGTGCTGGCAGCCCAGAGCCGAGCAGTTGGCCAGTTGTTCTGCAGGGGACAGGGAAGGTGGAAGAGAGAGGTTGTCACCCAGGGTTGGGTGAGCAGGATCACCAGACCTCATCAGGATCACCTAATCCTGTCAGGGTTTGCTGGGAAATTTCACATTTCTCACACGTCCCCAGAGAGGAGAGGACTGAGCCCCTCAGTCCATGGATGCAGCAGCAGAAGGAGGGAGGACATGAGGGACACACAGCTGCTCCAGCGAGGGGGGTCTGAGCAGCCCCTGCCACCCCCAGTGCTGCTGCCTCTGTGCCAATTCCAGGGGTGGCACCCCTTGTGCAGGGGAGTGGCATGGGATGCAGATCCAGGACATCCTGAGGGACGTGGATGCACCAGAGAGCCCAGAATTCCCCCCTTTCCAACCCTGGAGTGCTCAGAGGGGACAATGTGGGGGTTCAGCATGGGGGCTGCACTGGCATTACCCCCCCAGGATGTCTGCAAGGGTGGCAGAGATGGGGGAGCAGAGATGGGGGAGCAGAGATGGGGGAGCAATGGTCCAGCAGCAGGACGGGGAACAGGGGTTGGGGTGACCATTTGGGGTCGTGGCTCAGGGTGACAGCTTGGGGTGATGGCTTGAGGTCATGGCTCAGTGTGACAGCTCGGGGTGACAGCTCGAGGTGATTGCTTGGGGTGACAGCTCAGGGTGACAACTCAGGGTGACAGCTTGAGGTGATTGCTTGGGGTGACAGCTTGGGGTGACAGTGTGGGGTGACAGCTCGAGGTGACAGCTCACCTGCCCACGCCTGGGGCAGTGGCAGGCTGGAACTCGCAAGCAGCTGCGAGGAAAAGGAGGAAATGCCTCCCTGGGGTGGCACCTGCCCCGGGCAGGGGGGAATCAGCATCCACCACCGAGGGCTGGCAGCCCCAGCGTGCCCAAACCTGCGAGCACCAGGTGCCCAAACCCCTGAGCAGCTGCCCCGACACGGCTCACGTGGCTCACGTGCTGCCTGGCCGTGAAAAATCAGATCCCACTTAAGTAACGAGAGCTCTCACTGAAATATTAATTCTCAAGCTCAGGAACAGCTGCAGGAGCTGCCCCGGGCTGCTCCCATGGGATCCAGGCAGTGCAGAGGAGCTGGGTCCCACCAGGGAGCCCTTTGGGGTCTTGGTGGAGCAGGACAGGAGCCCCCCAGGCCAGGCAGGGGAGGGTTGGGGAGCAGAGAGGCTCCAGAACACAAGGTCAGCCCAGGACACACGTTTCTGAGCGATTAATCTGCACAGCAGCACGCTGGTTTAGGGAGTTTTCCAGCAGGATTAGCCACGGGGACAGGCCAGGAGCAGGGACAAAGCTCCTGGAAATTAGGAAAAAACCACAGTGGTATCTCTTATCTGGACCAGAACCCCAGGCCTGGAGCTTTTAAGCCCAGGAGACAAAGCAGCTATTTCATGGCTGCAGGCTCAGGAATGATGGGCATTTCACTTCCAAGCGGCTCTGGATAATCTCTGGATCTGTGACTGTGCTGAGCTGAGTGTGCTGGGGCTCACACTCAGCAGGAGAAATCAGGGATCTCACCACTCCTACCTCATTGGGGCAGCCCCCCTTTCCTGGGACCCCCAGTCCTCTGTTTCTGGTCTCATCTCACAGCACCCATTTGAGAAAAATATCTTTTCATGGGTGCATTGGTATTGCTCCAGTGTCAAACCTGAGTGTGGTGGGGCTCACACTCAGCAGGAGAAACCAGGCACCTCATCACTCCTACCTTGTTGGGGAGAACCTCAGGGGGCAGCCCCCCTTTCCTGGGACCCTGTGCCCCCCAAATCTTTGTTTCTGGTTGCATCTCACAGCACTCATTTGAGAAAAATATCTTTTCATGGATGCATTGGCATTGTCCTAGGGTCAAACCTGAGTGTGGTGGGGCTCACACTCAACAGGAGAAACCAGGGATCTCATCACTCCTACCCCATTGGGGCAGCCCCCCTTTCCTGGGACCCTGTGCCCCCCAAATCTCTGTTTCTGGTCACATCTCACAGCACTCATGTGAAAAAAATATATTTTTATGGGCACAGTGGTATTGCACCAGTGTCAAATCATGACAGACCATGCTGAGCTGAGTGTGGTGGGGCTCACACTCAACAGGAGAAATCAGGGACCTTATCACTCCCACCCTGTTGGGGAGCACCTCAGGGGGCAGATCCCCTTTCCTGGGATCCTGTGCTCCCCAAATCTGTTTCTGGTCACATCTCACAGCACTCATTTGAAAAATATGTCTTTTTATGGGTGCATTGGTATTGCCCCAGTGTCAAACCTGAGTGTGGTGGGGCTCACACTCAGCAGGAGAAACCAGGCACCTCATCACTCCCACCCCATTGGGGCAGCCCCCTTTTCCTGGGACCCTGTGCCCCCCAAATCTGTTTCTGGTTGCATCTCACAAGCTATTTTCACTTGAGAAAAAAAATCTTTTCATGGGCACACTGGTATTGCTCCAGCATCAAACTGTGACAGACTGAGCTGAGCTGAGTGTGGTGGGGCTCACACTCAGCAGGAGAAACCAGGCACCTCACCACTCCCACCCTGTTGGGGAGAACCCCAGGGGGCAGCCCCCCTTTCCTGTGCCCCCCAAACCTACCCCGGCAGTGCGGCCCCTCGTCGGAGCCGTCGAAGCAGTCGTGGAGCCCGTTGCAGAGTTTGCTCATGTGGATGCAGAGCTCGGTGCCCAGGCAGTTGTGCTCGTTGGGTTGGCAGCGGGACACTTTGCTCTGGGGACCTGCGGGGCACCAAAGGGCACAAGGGTCAGCACAGGGACCGTGACTCTCTGGGTGCCAACACTCCCCTTGTCCCGAGGCCGTGGCACATGGGGGGGCCCCTCTGAGCCCAGCACAAGGAGAATTAATCTCCATTATTAACTGGAAAAATTACAAAGCAAGCCAGGCTTCAGTTTTAAGCTCCTCTGAAAAGAAGCAAGGCATGGAGACAAACAACAAACACACCATAAACCCATTAACGACCTGAAACCCCAGGAAAAGCTCCTGCAACGTCCAGCACGGCTTCACCCCAGGCTGGAGGTGGCAGCAGGGGTGACAATGAGCCCTGGCACAGCCCCTGCAAATCCTGACCCCCTCCATGGGGTCTCCTCCTCTCCCTGTCCCAAATCCACATTCCTGGGCTGAACACGCAGCGTTTCACCAGAGCTTCCAACAATTCTCTGCCCAGCCCAAACATTGAAATCCCATTTTCCAGGGGCTGTTCACGCCTCTCCCTCCCCTCAGCAGGGCTGGCAGAAATAGCTCCGTGGATCCCCCCGGGCCCCCACGAGCAGTGAGAAGGGCACAGCACACACCGTGTCCAGGCACGGTCCCGTTTTAGCCCAGTCACCTTCACCAGAGGCTCCAACAGCAGAGTTTGCCCTAAATAAGCTCCAGCTCTCCTTGGAGAGGAGTGTGACATCACACACAGAGCTCGGTGTGCTGGTACATCCTCATCCCACACCTCTGAGGCACACTGGGTGTGATCCCACCACGAGCCTTGGGTTAAGGAGGGGATAAAAGCCCTTGGGAGCACACGGGGCTGTGGGAAGGTGACAGGGTTGGTGACACCTTCCCCCTCATGCTGAGCAGGATCCTCAATCCATCCCAGCCAAAACTTCCCTCTGTCCATCCTGGGCAGTGACCCCATTCCTGCTCAAGGGATGCCTGGAAAATGAGAATTTAACAGGCTGCAGATCTCTGCCCTGAGTCTCAAACACATCCCAGTACGCTCCCAGTGGGCAGACTGGCCTGGCACTGGGGTGAGGGGATGCTCCAGGATGCTCAGGACACCCAGGCTCTCTCACAGCCAGCAAAAATTTCAACTTCTCCTCTTTCCCAGTGCCAGGGCACCCAGCAGATGATTCCTGGGAGAATTTCTTACCGGGTGCCACTGCACACATTTATTTTTTGCAGAGGGTGGGCCCACGGTAATTGCAAATTATGGGTTAATTAAGTAACGTCGATATATAGACCAGAAGAATGGAGGGGCTGGAGTGAAGCGCCCAATTCATCAGTCAGAGCTGCTCTGCCGTGTCCATTATTCCCTGCAAAGAGCCTGGATCAAACCACTTATCCCAAACAGGGCAGGATTAATCCACAAGCCACTTTGTTTGCTTTTGACCGTGTTGGCGCTAATAAATGAGCCAATTTATTACATGTGACAAGCTTGTGGTACACCCCAAGGAGCCGAATTAGATAGGAATGTCTAACCTCAAAAAACCACTCAGAAAAAAAAAAAAAAGGACAGAAGAAAAGCAATTCTTCCTCCTGCAGTCGATTTGGCAACAGCCCAGGGAGACGCAGATGGGGGGAACACAATGAGGGAAGAGGCTGGAGGAGCAGGGGTGGCATGGTGCCACTTGTCCCATCAGGATGGACACGGATGGCAGCACTGAGGGTCCTGCTGCTGCTCTGGGTCACTTCAGAGCTCATCAGGACCAGGCCAACAGCAGATCCAGCAGGCCAAAATGAGGGATCCAAGGCGTCCTAAACCCTCGGATCAATGGATGGACCAACCAGGCACAGCAAATTCCTTCCCCAGAGCCCCTCATCTTTGATCTCCAGCAGGATGGAGGCTCCTGTCCAAGTGTTTTCCTCTCAGCAAAGCTCCGTGGAGCAAAAAAAAAAAAACTGACGGTGCAAGAACCGCACCAAATGAGCCACTCGCACCAAATGAGCAACACTGGGGACAGGAAGGGACCTGAGCAAAGGCAGGGAATACTTGAAAGGATTCCCCGGGGAGGAAAAGCTGGCACGTGCCTGCCAGCGCTTCAAGAGCCGCGGCAGGAGAACGTCAGTGCCACGCAAACACCGCGGCACCGGCGGGCTCCGGAGGCGCGGCGCTCGCAGCCCGCCTCAAACACGGATTAAATGAGAGTAATAAAAGTCATTCTCTCCCTGCCAGAGAGATAAGGGGGATGAGAGGCTGCCGGGAGCGCCGGTGCCGGAGTGGCGTGAGAAAAGCCGGCCTGGCAATCCCGGAGATAGCGGGGGCCCGCGCTGACAGGCCGGGCTCGGCGGGAACGAGCCTGGGCAGGAGCAGGGAGGCTCCACTCATCCCCTGGCCCGTGGAAACAGCACCCAGATGGGCCCTGGCACCCCAATCTCCGTGTCCTGGGGAGCACAGCGTCGCCCTGATGCCCTCCCGGTGTCTAGAGGTGTGAAGTGGGAATTGGGGGACGCGGGCAGAGCCGCTCAGGAAGGTGCAGCCCCTCCAGGTCAGCTGCTCCCGAAGAACTGGGAGATTCCAAAGTTTGGGGTCTGTGGTGGTGATGGAAACACAGAGTCAGGCCCACACATGGTGGTGAGGAGAGAGGAGATGCCAGGCTTTGCTCTGTGTCTCACAGAGGCTCCCACTTCCCTGTCCTGGAAGTGCCAAGCGTGTTCCAAGGGGCACAGGGGCAGCGGGGGTCCCGTGTCCTCCAGGGATGAGCCCTCAGGGGGCTCGGACCAAACCCAAGAGTCTTCCAACATCCACGACCTCCTCACAGTGGGACACAAGGTGCATCCACAGCACCAGAGGCTGCTCCTGGCACCAGGCCCCTCAGCAGCCCCAGGGAACAGAGAGGGAGAAGGTGGAGAGGGAAGAGCACCCAAGGGGTCCATGCTGCGGTCACCTGTCCCCATGGATGGAGCAGAACACGCCAACCAGGACAGATTTCTTCCAGCCTCCGAGTCCTCCTGCTGTAATTTTCCAGGGCTGCTGATTGACTGGAGGCAGCCCGCCCATCCCAGCCCCCCATCCCTCCCACGGAGGGGCCGTTGCATCATTTTGCCTTAAGGAATAAACAAACCCAGAGCCGAACCAGGAACTGCTCAGGAGGAGAGGGTTCTGCCAAGCACAGCGTGAAGTGGGAATCTGGGTGGGAGAGCTGGGACAGGGGACGAGGAGATTCTTCTGGTGGCTGTCCTGTGTCCATGTGGGACATGGGGACAGGGGGTTCCTTGCTCCAGCCTGGCCAGAGCAGAGCTCCAGGCACAGTGGGACTGGCACAGCCACCATCCCTGGTGTCACCACAGCTCTGACACCCCCAAATTCCCACCCCACACCTCACCCAACCCATCCCAGCTCTCTGTTTCCTCCCAGAGAAACTCCACCACCCCATGTGAGGGAACACCTCCAGAGCTGTGCCCAAGTGGCTCCAACAGCTCAGACAATGAGCCCAATCCAGCATCCTAACCCCAAAACCCATCTGGGACAGCGATGTCCCCTGGCCAGTTGCTCCATGGGACTCCCAGAGATCTCCTCAGGGACTCCCAGAGATCTCCTTCCCTCACTCCCCGTGCCCAGGAACGCCGAGGTGCTGAGAATGGGGTGACGCTGCTGCTGACTCCTCCTTCCTCGTGCACATCCATTTTGAGGGAAACAAAAATAATGAGCGACCACCTGTTCCCAGGAGGCTGCTGTGGAGCCATGGACAGACGGATGGACGGATGGATGGATAGGGGATGGATGGATGATGGATGGATGATGGATGGATGGATGGATGGATGGATGGATGGATGGATGGATGATGGATGGATGATGGATGATGGATGGATGGATGATGGATGGATGGATGATGGATGATGGATGGATAGATGGATGGATGGATGGATGGATGGATGGATGGATGGATGATGGATGGATGATGGATGGATGATGGATGGATGATGGATGGATGGATGATGGATGGATGGATGGATGGATGGATGGATGGATGGATGGATGATGGATGATGGATGGATGGATGGATGATGGATGGATGATGGATGGATGGATGGATGGATGGATGGATGGATGGATGGATGATGGATGGATGATGGATGATGGATGGATGATGGATGGATGATGGATGGATGGATGGATGGATGGATGGATGGATGGATGGATGGATGATGGATGATGGATGATGGATGATGGATGGATGGATGGATGGATGGATGGATGGATGGATGCATGGATGGATAGATTATGGATGGATGGATGGATGGATGGATGGATGGATGGATGGATGGATGATGGATGGATGGATGCATGGATGGATGGATGCATGGATGGATGGATGATGGATGGATGATGGATGGATGGATGATGGATGGATGGATGGATGGATGGATGGATGGATGGATGATGAATGGATGGATGGATGGATGGATGATGGATGAATGCATGGATGGATGGATGATGGATGGATGGATGGATGGATGGATGGATGGATGGATGGATGCATGGATGGATGGTGGGAGTGACGGACGGATGGACAGATGGACGGAATGAACACCCCCACCCCAAGGAGCTGCAAGAGGAGCTGAGGTAGAACGTTGTGCGATGGCTGCGCGGGGCCCTGGAACGCCCGTGGCGAGAAGGAGCAAAGGCAGAGGAAGAGGATTAGGAAGGAAAGGCATACATACATATCTCGGGAGATTCATCCGAGCCATCCGGACAATCCTTCTCCCCGTCACAGCGCCAGCCCTTAGATATGCACGTAATCTGATCTTTGCATGCAAACTGTTTGGGGCTACAAGTCTTCGGTGCTGGATGAGAAAAAGAAATAACGATAATAAACAACATCAGTTTCTTCCCAAGGACAAGTTGTTTCAAAAGAAAAATCAAATTTCAATTAAAGGCCAAGATTGGTTTAGGGTTTATTTTGGGGGGGAGGATGATTTCTTTCCTATGGCTTGGCAGAAGTTCGAGCCCGGCACCGGATCCATCAAGTTGCCCCTAAGGAAAGGAGGAAATTTAAGCTGGAGCATTAATTACACCGGGAGAAAACAGGAGTCGAGCACTGTGATGCGCTCGCAGATTTTAAAGATCATTTAACTTGGATGAATTAGCTCCTGGGAGCCAGAGGCGCTTCGTTTTCTGTGCTAGGCAAGAGAAAAACAGGGCAAAAACAAGAAAACCCAAATGAGAACAAATTAAAAAGTAATGCTTTTTTAAATCATGAGGACAACAGCAGGATGGGGATCCATCCATCCCATGTCCAGCACTCCGGGGAAGGCTGACCCCACATCCTTCATGGGACACGCAGGGAGGGAAAATACAGAGGGAAAACCAGAAGGAAAAGCCAAAATCCAGAGTCTGGGGAGGGAGAAAGGCTGGGAAGAGCCTCCTGCTCATGCCTTGGGGGGGTCACTGAGATGGGAGGGGACATTGCAATGAGGGGTCATTAAAATAGGGGTCACTAAAATGGGGGTCACTGAAATGGGGGTCACTGACATGGGAGGGGACATTGCAATGGGGGGTCATTAAAATAGGGGTCACTGAAATGGGGGTCACTGAAATGGGAGGGGACATTGCAATGGGGGGTCATTAAAATAGGGGGTCACTGAAATGGGGGTCACTGAAATGGGGGTTACTGAAGTGGAAGGGGACATTGCAGCCTCCCAAAAGGAGAGGACACAATGGGGGGGTCATTAAAATGGGGGTCTGAAATAAACTGAAATGAGGGGGTCACTGCACCCCTCAAACATGGGCTGAAATGGGGGTCACTGAAATGAGGGGGTCACTGCACCCCTCAAACATGGGCTGAAATGGGGGTCACTGAAATGGGGGTCACTGAAATGAGGGGGTCACTGCACCCCCCAAACATGGGCTGAAATGGGGGTCACTGAAATGGGGGTCACTGAAATGAGGGGGTCACTGCACCCCCCAAACATGGGCTGAAGTGGGGGTCACTGAAATGGGGGTCACTGACATGGGGGTCACTGAAATGAGGGGGTCACTGAAATGGGGGTCATTGACATGGGGGGGTGACAGCCATGGGGGGGTCACTGCCATGGGGGTCACAGCAATTGGGGGGCTCACTGCCAGCCCTGGGGGGGTCACTGTCCAGCCCCAGCCTTGGGGGGGTCACTGTCCAGCCCCAGCCATGGGAGGGGGGTCACTGTCCAGCCCCAGCCATGGGAGTGGCTGGAGCTCTTGCAAACCCAACACAACTGTGAGCCCTTGTTCAAGCAAAGGCAGCCACACACGCAATTCCCAAAACATTCATCTCGTGGCATCCCTGCTCTCCTGCCAAATTCCCCTCTCCCAGGATCCCCTTCACTTCCTGCTCAGCCCGGGAAAGGGGGGATTTCTGTGCCTGCATCTTCCTCCTGCCACGGGGCTGCTCCACAGCACAGGAGGCTGTGGAGAGAGGATGATGCTGTCCCTAATCCCAATCCCATCCCTGAAGGGTGGGAGGACACTTCCCACCCTGTCACAACCCTCGGAGCTGCTTTGCCTGAGCCGTTTGCTGTGATGGGAATGTGGCTCCTCCTGCCAACCTGCTTCCCTGCTTCCCTGCCTCCCTTCCTCCCCTGCTCACCGGCGGCGTGGGAGCTGCTGCTCGGCACAGCCAAGATGGAGACTGGACGGATCAAAATGGATGGAGCATCCCTGTCCTTCCTCTCCACCTTCCCTAGGCCAGAGGCACATCCCGAGCCTGTCCCCTTTCCCTTTCCTCCCCCCGGGCTCGGGGACAGGATCCTCTGCTCCAAATCCAGCCCTTCCACCCCCTCTTCCCAGTGGAACTCATCTGACGCCTCCATCTCCCAGGCACGGGCGCATCCAAGGCAGGATTCATTAAGAAAACCACAGCAAAGAGCTGACACTCTCGTGGGTTTCCTGCTCCTCCTCATCCTCCCAGGTCTCCAGCAGCCACAGCGTGACCTACGGCTGCGGCAGCCGCTGCAACCCACAGGTTTCACTTCCCGAAGGAGCAGGCAGAGCTACAGGAGGGCAAATCCCTGGGAACTCACTGCCAGCTGCTTGTTTGTGGGATGGGAAACTAGGAGCTTGTTTTGTACTGGACACACCAATCACAGAATTCACAGAATCACTGCGCTGGAAAAGAACTTCAAGACAATCGAGTCCAACCCAGACCCAACACCTCAACTCAACCCTGGCACCCAGTGCCACATCCAGGCTTTGTTAAACACACCCAGGGATGGTGACTGCACCACCTCCCCGGGCAGTCATTCCAGAACTTTATCGCCCTTTCTGTAAAAAAAACTTTTCCCTGATATCCAAACTAAATTTCCCTTGGTGCAGCTGGAGGCTGTGTGTGCTCTGGTTCTGTCAGTGCTGCCTGGAGAAAGAGCCCACCTGGCCACAGACACCTTTCAGGAGCTGTGCAGAATGATGAGGGCACCCCTAAATCTCCTTTCCTCCAGGCTGAGCACCCCCAGCTCCCTCAGACCTTCCTCACAGGATTTGGGTTCCAGCCCCTCACAGGGTTTGTGCCCCCAGCCCCTCACAGGGTTTGAGTTCCAGCCCCTCACAGGGTTTGGGTTCCAGCCCCTCACAGGGTTTGTGCCCCCAGCCGCTCACAGGGTTTGTGTTCCAGCTTCTCACAGGGTTTGGGTTCCAGCCCCTCTCCAGCCTCGTTGCCCCCTCTGGACAGGCTCAAGCATCTCAATCTCCTTCCCAAACTGAGGGGCCAGAACTGGACACAGCACTCCAGGTGTGCTGAGCACAGGGCAAGGATGACCTCCCTGCTCCTGCTGGCCACACCATTCCTGGAGCAGGGATGCTGGAAGGAATCATCACTCAGCACCTCCAGGCTGAGCATTCCCAGCTCCAGGACCAGAGCAGGAACACATGGGATTCCTCCCAAGCACCAACACAAACCATCCTGAGGATGGACACCTTCCAGACAGCAGCTGATCCATGCAGGATGACCCCAGAGCTCTCCTCACCACCACAGAGCACCCAAACCCATCCCCTCCACCATTCCCAACCACGGGAAGAACCAGAGGCACCGCGGCTCTGAGCAGGGACAGCATGGAAGGCGATCACCCCCGAGGCTCCTCAGCATTCCCTGCTCATTCCCCGTCCTGGCACGGCGTGTTCCCGGCGGGTTCAACACCCTCAGTGCCAGGTGGACAATCAGAGAAGGTGTCTCTGTTCAAGCACCCCTCGGACAGAGCCAAATTCCCTTCCCGGGGCGGGCGCTCGCCCCAGCGGCGGCGATGGCAGCGGAGCTCCGGCTCCGCGCTGGGGAATAAAGGCGCCTTCATCAGCGCACAATGAGCGGCTCAGAGCGGGGCCAGGGCAGCTGCAGGGACACGTCCCGGCCTTGGCAGCCACGGGAGAGAGACCCCGGCTCGAAAGGGGACAAAACCGCGCTGAAAAACACGGCGGAGGTTGGTGGAAATAGCGGAAAGGTGAGGGGGGACGGTGGGAAAATGAACACGCCCGAAGGAGGGTCAGAAAGGAGAAGAAATGGCATTAAAATGTGGCAATAAATAAATAAATAAATAAGTAAATAAATAAGTAAATAAATAAATAAGGACATGAAAAGTGGAGAAATAAAAGGGTCTCAAAAAAGGCATGGAAGAAAACAGCCCCCAAAGAGGCATGAAGTAAAAGAGGTCCCCAGAAAAAGGGCCAAAATATGAAGGGGACAGTGGGAAAATAAACACACCCAAAGGAGGGTCCAAAAGGAGAAGAAATGGCACTAAAATGTGAACAAAATAAATAAATAAATAAATAAATAAGGACATGAAAAGTGGAGAAATAAAAGCGTCTCAAAAAAGGCATGTAAGAAAAAGGTCCCCAAAAATGCATAAAATAAAAGAGGACCCAAAAAAAGGTCCTACCCCAAAAAAGGGCCAAAAGATGAAGGGGATGGTGGGAAAATAAACACACCCAAAGGAGGGTCAGAAAGGAGAAGAAATGGCACTAAAATGTGACCAAAAATAAATAAATAAAAAGGGATGGGAAAAGTGAAGAAATAAAAGGGTCTCAAAAAAGGCATGTAAGAAAACGGCCCCCAAAGAGGCATAAAATAAAAGAGATCCCAAGAAAAAAGGCCAAAAGGTGAGGGGGATGGTGGGAAAATGAACACGCCCAAAGGAGGGTCAGAAAGGAGAAAAAATGGCACTAAAATGTGACCAAAAATAAATAAAGTAATTAAAAGGGATGGGAAAAGTGGAGAAATAAAGGGGTCTCAAAAAAGGCACATAGGAAAAGGGCCCCCAAAGAGGTACAAAGGAAAAGAGATCCCCCCAAAAAAAGCCCTACCCGAAAAAAAGGGCCTCTCAAAAATGGGATAAAAAAGGCCAAAAAAAAGAGCCTACAAAAAATGAGACCCCCAGAAGGCTGGAAAAACAGAAAGGCCTGAACACAAAAATGGTCCGAAACCAAAATAGTCCAAATAAAAGGTCAAAAAAATCCATTTGGGTGCAAGAAATGGGAATTGCTCTCCAGGACAGGGTGCAAACAAACGTCCCAACAGCATCTCCCCAGGTGGGAAAGGGACCAAGAGCCTGAAGCAGAATTCCAAGAGCCTGAAGCAGAATTCCAAGAGCCTGAAGCAGAATTCCATGGACACGCAGAGGTTTTGTGGCCGGTTGGGAAAGGGGTTGGCAAACACAACCACCAAAAACCATCTGATTTTTCGCCTAAAATAAGAAATGGACACCAAAACGGGGCTGGTGGAGAAGCAAATCCTGAAGCAAAGACCACACCACCTTCATTCCATGGACGAGGATGACAGAAAAAGCTGGAGAGGGTGGAAGCGAAGCACAAAAATATGAAGGAGCTCCTGCCCTGCTTCCTCCTCAGGCCAGCTCCTCCTCCTCTCCTCGGGAGGAGGCGTCGGGCCAGGAAACGGCGCTGGCCGTAAATACGGGCTGGGATTCGCAAACCAGATGTTCTGGGGGAGAAGGGAGCACAAAAGGGAGGGAGCAAACCCACTCCAGAGGGAAATGTTCCCACTCCGTGCTCCTCCAGGTCTCCATCCCCACCTCGGGATGGAGCACCCCCAAAGCAGGGCAGGGTTTGGGGCAATTTCGGCCTTTTTTGGCAAAGGTTCCATCAGCGCCTTCATCCCAACGTTCCTCCTCTTCCTCCTTCCCTGTGGATCATTCATGGCCACTCTTCCCAGTCTGAGATGAGGCCACGGCCCCTGTGGGACCTTCCCAGTGCCAGCTTGGAATCTGTGACACGGAGCCTTGGAGTCACCCAGGACACAAAGTCAACCACATTCAACACACAAAACCCACCAAAACCACATCAGCCACTCGAGGCTTCCTTTCTCTCCCCCACATCATCCGTCCTTTGTCCCCAAACTGGAGAAAAAAAACGGGATTTGTTCAGTTTTTTGTGTTTTCAGAACTTCCAGACTACAGAAAAAAAAAAAAAACAGGATTTGCTCCATTTTTTGTGTTTTTGGAACTTCCAGAATACAGAAAAAAAAACCCCAGGATTTGTTCAGTTTTTTATGCTTTCAGAACTTCCAGACTACAGAAAAAAAAAACGAGGATTTGCTACATTTTTTGTGTTTTCAGAACTTCCAGACTACAGGAAAAAAAAAAAAACAAACAGGATTTGCTCCATTTTTTGTGTTTTTGGAACGTCCAGACTACAGAAAAAAAAACAGGATTTGCTCAATTTTTTGTGTTTTCAGAACTTCCAGAATACAGGAATAAAACAGGATTTGTTCAGTTTTTTGTGTTTTCCGAACTTCCAGACTACAGGAATAAAACAGGATTTGTTCAGTTTTTTGTGTTTTCAGAACTTCCAGACTACAGAAAAAAAAAGAAAAAACAGGATTTGCTCCATTTTTTGTGTTTTCAGAACTTCCAGACTACAGAAAAAACCAGGATTTGTTCAGTTTTTTGTGTTTTCAGAACTTCCAGTGTCCTGGAGTTTCTCTGCAGCCTCAGGACAGGAACTGGGAAGGCCAAAGGCTGGAGCCCATCCTGCTCCCTCCTCCCTGGGCTGGGGCTCCAGGCTGATCCTCAAACCCCAAATCCAGCAAATTTTCCGCCTCCCAAAAGCTGAACCGGGTAATAGAGACATTTAAAATACCAAACCCTCAGGTTTGAGGCACATTTTTCCGGGGGGGGGGGAAAGGGAAAGGAAAGCTCAGCTGTTTGTTTTGCATTTAAGCACACCATCCCAAAACAGTTCAAATGCATTTTTGCCATTCTTCCATCCGGCCCCCTCGGAAAGGGGAAGATTCAAACCAGATCCCTGCTCCAGAGCTTCCAGGACCGACAGGGCTCCCGGCCATTCCCGCAGGTATGCGGGGCTGGGGGAGGGGGACGCCTCATTGCTAAGTAAATATTGACTTTAAAATACGGTTTTTCCCCCCCTTTTCCCTTCAAGTCGGACTATGGAATCACGAGGCATTCACCTTCCTCAAACAAACAAAAAAAAAATTACGATTTGGAGAGGGAAAGGCTGGCTCTGCTGTGCCAGAGGTGTTGGAATGGCAGCTCTGTGGCATTCCTGGGACAGGGTTCACTCTGATTCTCCCCGTTTTTGGAACCCCCAAGGAGACAACAACAAATCCAAGCAGAAGCAAACCCCACCCATCACCTCAACCTCAGTGTTCTGCTCTTCTCTGCTTTTCCATCCCTGGTTTCCACCCGTGTTCCCAGCCCTGACCAAGGGATGATGCTGGTGGGAAAATCCCAGATATTGCTCCTAAACCCATCCTGGAGTGCAGGCAGGGCTGGCACACCCCAGAGGAACAGGCAGGATGGGCCCAGCACCCTCTGCTCATTCCCAAATCCCAGCAGCAATTCCTGGCCCTTTCCCAGGCAGGATGGGCCCAGCACCCTCTGCTCATTCCCAAATCCCACCAGCAATTCCTGGCCCTTTCGCAGGCAGGATGGGCCCAGCACCCTCTGCTCGTTCCCAAATCCCACCAGCAATTCCTGGCCCTTTCCCGGGCAGGATGGGCCCAGCACCTTCTGCTCATTCCCAAATCCCACCAGCAATTCCTGGTCCTTTCCTGGTTAGGATGGGCCCAGCACCCTCTGCTCGTTCCCAAATCCCACCAGCAATTCCTGGCCCTTTCCTGGGCAGGATGGGCCCAGCACCCTCTGCTCGGTCCCAAATCCCACCAGCAATTCCTGGTCCTTTCCTGGGCAGGATGGGCCCAGCACCCTCTGCTCATTCCCAAATCCCACCAGCAATTCCTGGCCCTTTCCTGGGCAGGATGGGCCCAGCACCCTCTGCTCATTCCCAAATCCCACCAGCAATTCCTGGCCCTTTCCTGGGCAGGATGGGCCCAGCACCTTCTGCTCATTCCCAAATCCCACCAGCAATTCCTGGCCCTTTCCCGGGCCGGATGGGCCCAGCACCCTCTGCTCATTCCCAAATCCCACCAGCAATTCCTGGCCCTTTCCCGGGCAGGATGGGCCCAGCACCTTCTGCTCATTCCCAAATCCCACCAGCACATTCCTGGCCCTTTCCTGGTTAGGATGGGCCCAGCACCCTCTGCTCATTCCCAAATCCCACCAGCAATTCCTGGCCCTTTCCCGGGCAGGATGGGCCCAGCACCCTCTGCTCATTCCCAAATCCCACCAGCACATTCCTGGTCCTTTCCTGGTTAGGATGGGCCCAGCACCCTCTGCTCATTCCCAAATCCCACCAGCAATTCCTGGCCCTTTCCCAGGCAGGATGGGCCCAGCACTCTCTGCTCATTCCCAAATCCCACCAGCACATTCCTGGTCCTTTCCTGGGCAGGATGGGCCCAGCACCTTCTGCTCATTCCCAAATCCCACCAGCACATTCCTGGCCCTTTCCCACTGCTCTTGCTCCACATTTTCCCATTATTTCCCACCTGGACACTCCCCATGGCAAGGGACAGCCATCCCTGCCCCTGGCACACGGATTGGGAGCAGCTGGATCCCCGCACTGGGCACCCCAGGGATGAGGAGACGCCATCCCAATGTCCCCCTTTGGGGTCAAACAAGAGGTGACAACTGCAGGGTCCCCCCCAGGATGGAATTCCAGCAGGCAGGACCTGCCGCGGCCGCCTCCAAACCCAGACAAAGGAGCAGAGCGAGGATGAGGGGGGCACAGGGAGGAGGAGGAAGGACGGCCGAGCGCATCCCAAGGGAGGCAGGAGATGGAGGCAGGAGCTGCCCACAGCATCCCCGCGGAGGTGGCGGGGGGGAAGGGGGATAAAAATCGTCTAAAATCAGATTGCGGCTGCCAGGGCTGCGTCCATCCCGCAGCTCGGCGTCACCTGACTTCAAACGCATCCGGGGGGGGACGATTTCCATCAGGAAATCTGCGAGGAATGCGCTCCCCCCCCCTGCCCGCCCAGCCCCTTCCCCTCCCGCTCCCCGGGCTCCAGCAGCTCCGCCGCCTTCACATGAAATCCATTAAAAAAAAAAAAAAAAAAAAAAAAAAAAGGGAATAAAGGAAAGATTTGCATTTTAAACCAAATTCAGGAGCCGGCAGAGCCGTGCCGGAGCGAGATCCGCCCCCCCCCGCGTCCCCTCCCGAGAGTCCGCAGCAGAACGAGCTGAAAAATGGCAGGAGATGGAGCCAGATGAAACGAAAGCTCCGGCACTGCCAGAACTGGGGATAATAATAATAATAAAAGGAAAAAAAAGAAAAAAAAAAAAAGAGCTGGATCATCCAGACTGTGGTGGGGAGGGGCAGCTCCAACCCCACAGCCAAGGGGGATTCAAGGGAGAATCCCGTTTTTTGGGTGTTATTCTTTTTGCAGCTTATCTGCAATTTAAATGGTACTAAAAAAAAAAAAAAAAAAAAAGGCGTGGGGGGTGGGAGGAAAAAAGGGGAAGAAAAATTTGCAGCCAGGAGAAAGGGGCTTAAATCCTCTGGGGTGCAGTTGGATGGGCTGCAGGCAGCCCTGGCCTGTGGCAATCCCTGCCAGGGTCCCCGTGTCCCCTTTTTTCCTTCCTCCCAGGATGGATGGGGAGGGGGCAGCGGGCCTACAGAGCCCCCCCACCTCCCCTACCTGCCCAGCCTTTATTCCCTGGATTTATCCTGGCAATAGGAGCGGGATGTTTATACCCTGGGCAGTTGGGAACCCAAACAGGATCCGCTGTGGTTATTTATGGCCTGTGGCTGGAGCTGATAACGCTCCCTCCAGAGCCCTGCCTGCGCTGGGGAATAAAGCAATTCCACAGCATAGATTAATAGGCATTTCATCCCAGCAGCTGGAAAGGAGGGAGGGAGGGAGGGGAGAGGAGGCTGCCAGGGGCTTGGTGGGGCAGGAGGGTCTGTGCTTCCTCCCGCCGGGCCGGGCATCAGCTCGCCAAGGCTTTCAAAGGGCTGGAGCCTGGCCAGAACCATTGGCCTTAATTCATTAGTCAACTCAATTTCGCTGCCTCCGCAAATAAGGACTTTGTCTGGGATGGGGAAACGGAGCAGAGCAGCTATTGTGCCCTGGGAGCGGGCAGAAAGGGCCCTTTGAGAGGACACTCTGCTGGAATAAAAGTCACTTTTATCCCAGAATAATTAGCATGCTCTGAGTACACTAATTATTCCGGCATAAAGGGACTTTTATTCCCGAGCAGCGCGGCCGCGCGGGGAGTTGCTCTGGATTCGGCTCCACCTGCCCGTGTGTGAACGTAGCCAGGGATGATCCGGCTGGGATTTGGGATCCTTTTGGGGTGGCCACACCTGTGGGTCCTCACTGGAGCACACACGGGGGTCCCACCCCAGGTGGGGCAGGGTCACCCCCCAGGAGATGCTGGATGCTCCCAGAGGCTGGAAAACAGCAAGGCATGAGGACATGGAGAGCCAGACCTGTTCCAAGCCTCCAGGTCACCTCCTGAGGTCCCCAGGTCCCTCCTGGGGGACCTCAGGGCATCTCCCAGCTCTGGGGAGCACAAGGTCACGGAGCCACCATGGCACGGCACAATCTCCTGGGGCTTCAAGGTCTCTCCATGGATAACAACACCACGGCCCTGCCCTGCTCCTGCCACAGCTCAATTCCCATCCCAGTCCCCAAAACCAAGCCCAGCCAGCCCGTGGGGACACGGCTCCAGTCACCAGCACAGCAAACACGTGCTGCCGGTGAGGGCGAAGCTTTGGGGATTCCTTGAGAGCACATCCTGGAAAAGCAGGTCCTGCACGGCTTCCAGGTGGCAGCTGCTCCACTGGAAAAACATCCCTGGCACGGTGGAATGTCCCATCTGTCCTTAACTGGTACAAACGGTGACAGGGGAATTGGCACAGCCATCCCTGGGCTGATGCTGCGCCCCAGATGCCACCTGACCCCTTGGCATCTCCACCGGATGCTCCCAGGAGGTTCCTGCGGGTCAGGAATCCTGCTTTCACTGGTTTAAACCTCTGTAAGTTGCAGGAGAAGAAAATTTAGGATTTTATACAGCTGAAAGGGCGTGGGGATGGCATCAGAGCAAGGATCTGGTGAGTAAACCAGCCTCCAAATCCGCTTTTTCCCGGGGGAAAACACGCTCCAGGCCGGCCGAGGAGAGGCTGAGCAAACCCAGCTGGAAGGGCCGGGGGCTGCGGCAGGAAACGGAGCCTCGGACACGGGCACGGACCCAAGGATGCGGGGCCGGGCCGGGGCGGAGGCGGCGGCACCGCCCCGCTCCACGCGGCGCTCGCCCCGGTGCCCCGCAGCATCCGCCCCGGCGCTGGGAAAGGCGGCTGCAGCGGGAAGTATTAAACCCAAGTGCTTCCTTTTGCAAACAATAAAAAAAAAGCAGCACGGTACCCGCCGGGAGGAAAGCTTTCACAGCTTTTCCCCGCGCCGGGAGGCGGAGGGGTGCAGCTCCCGGCGCATGGAGAGGATGGGGTCACTGAAAGCGCCGTGGTTTGGGGTGTGTGTGCGCCCCTAAATGTCATAAATCATCTGGAGCCGCTCTCGCGGCAGGGACAGAGCCAGGGGTGGTGACACCGGCAGCAGGGGACAGGTAAAATGTGGCACCAGTAGAGGCTGGAGTGGGTGGGCACACGCTGGCAGCCCCCCAGCAGCATGCCCGAGGGCAGGGTGGGCACAGGGGCATCCTGCTGCTCCCCAGGGCCGAGGGTTTGTGTCCCTGTGCCATCCTTTAGGCCACGACATTCCCGTTCTGAGAAAATCAGCGGGTGCCAGCATGGAAGCAGAGAGGGGACACCAGGTCCTGAGGAGCCCCGGGCAGGGCCAGGGGGTGCAGACACCCCTGCACGAGCTGTGCCCTCACTGTTGGCCATGAGTGACCCAGGAGCACGAGCCCGTGCCCACAAACAAAGAGCTGCAGGTAAAGGGGTGAGATCGATGCCATTCAAAGCCCTCAGCACATTTCAATTCTTGCCTGGCAGCCCCCAGCAAACCAACCTGTGCCCACAAACAAAGAGCTGCAGGTAAAGGGGTGAGATCGATGCCATTCAAAGCCCTCAGCACATTTCAATTCTTGCCTGGCAGCCCCCAGCAAACCAACCCGGCCATCCCCAGGGAGGCGGGGGCGTGGGGGCAGCAGCAGGACGGCTCCCAAAGCCTCCCCCAGCTGGAATCCTCCTCGGCTCCCTCACCAAGGCGTGGATGGCAGAGCCCTGAGGCCAAGAGCAGCGACCCCTCCCCACCTCCTGACACTGCAGCCCCCCAGCTCGGCAGCAACCCCCACACTCAACCCACACCTGCACAGGATGTGACCCCCAAAACCTGCCCATCCTCAGGATAAGACCCCTCCCCAATATCTGCCTGTCCCCAGGATAAACCCCCAACACCTGCCCATCCTCAGGATAAACCCCCCACCCAATACCTGCCCATCCTCAGGATAAACCCCCCACCCAATACCTGCCCATCCTCAGGATAAACCCCCCACCCAATACCTGCCAATCCTCAAGACAAGACCCCCCAGTACCTGTCTGCCCCCAGAATGGGACCCCCAAAACCTGCCTATCCTCAGAATAAGACCCCTCCCCAATATCTGCCTGTCCTTAGGATAAGACCCCCAACACTTGCCCATCCTCAGGATAAGACCCCTCCCCAATATCTGCCTGTCTCCAGCATGACACCCCCCAATACCTGCCCATCCTCAGGATAAACCCCCCCCAATATCTGCCTGTCCCCAGCATGAGACCCCCCCAATACCTGTCTGCCCCCAGAATGGGACCCCCAAAACCTGCCCATCCTCAGGATAAGACCCCCCCAGTACCTTCTTGTCCCCAGGATGTGACCCCCAACACCTGCCCATCCTCACCGTGGTCTCATTTGGAGAAACAACATCTGGCAAAAGGCTAATTAGTCCACTCCATTAAAGATGCAACTTGCAACTCAATTAGACTCCCTCCCAGACATCCACAATTCCCACTGCTGCCCCAATCCACACATTTTGGAGATCACAGAGCTGCTCTCACCTTCCTGACACTCCCAGGAGCTCGGGATGCTCTTCCCATCCCTCCCCTCCGTGTCACAGTCCCACCGGAGGAGCTCAGAGCTGCCAGCAAGGTCGTTATCCAAGAATTCTGCTGCCAGCCCCAGGAGCTGTGCTGGGACTGTCTGTGATCCTGCACAGCATCTGCATGACTGCAGCTCCAGCCTGCTCCGTTCCCTGGCTCAGGAAGGACACTGGAGTCTAAATTTAGCCCCAGAAATGGTCAGACCACGTTGGGGAACGCAACCTCTCACGTTGGAATAACATCCACAACATCCTCACGGCCCACCCTGTGTTTTTCCTTCAAAAATAAGAGTGGCACAGCAAAGAAAACAACGAGTTTGAGCAGAGTTAGAAAATGCTGAAAATATTTTCAGCGGGCAGGTCGGGCTGCCCAGGAGCGGCACGTGGAAAGGGCTGGAAAGTTCAGTCAGCAGCAAAAGCTGGGCTGTAAATAGCTCGAGGTGGCCTTGGATTGCAAAATCCCAAGGAGAGGGGGAAAAGCATCCCCTGGAAAACAAGCTGCAGCCGGGGCAGATGCTCTGTTTGGGAGAGACTGAGGATGGCAGGGGTGGATGAAAAACGTCCTCGGGCACTCAGCACCATCGGCCACCAAGCCCAAGTCCCCGGAGAGGGATGTCCCTGGGAACACAGCTGGACACGCTCTGTGGGAGGTGATGGAGATCAAATTCATCCCAAGCACAAGGAGGATGGGTCCTGTCAGCCTGGCAAGGGCAGGACTGTGGGAAGGAAAGAGGCTGATGCATCTGCTGCTCTCAGTCCAAGCCAGCTGCCACTCCTGGGGTCCAAGGAGCCCCTTCCCAACCCTGGGACCACTGGATTCACCCCAGTGGAGCCCCATGGGGTGAGCTGGGAGAGGACTCTGGGCTTGGCAGGCAGCTCTCACAGACTCAGGGCTCAGACCCCGTCAGGGCTGGGAGCTCTGGGTGGCACAAGGAAGGATTTATCCGCACCAGGAAAATGCTCGGAGTGGATCTGGGAACTGAAATCATCCCCACGGCTGGAAGAGGAACCTCCTGCCCCATGACAAAGCCGCGGGCTCATCGTCGTGCTGACTCAGCAGGATGTGGCACATCCTGTGTGTCCTCCCCTCTCTCCCCGGGCACTGCACGGCCCCGAGGGCCCGGCCCTGGCTGTGACTTCTGTGATTTCGGGAAGCACCTCCCATACAAACCCTTGCTGGTCAAAGGACGCTTGCAGAACCACGAGTTCCTGCACCCTTCTGGAGAGGCTCCATCCAAAGGACCATCCAAGGGCTTGGGACAGCTCCCCAAAGGCACAGCCAGACCCCTGGGGTGCTCTGGGGGGGGTCACAGACACGGGCACAGCTCCTGGGTGGCCAAACACCATCCCCACGAGCTGTCCCATCCTGAGATGGTGGGAAATCCTCAGCAGCAGGATCCCCCTGATCCTTCCTCACCAGTGCTGCTGCACCTGGATGAGCCTCACGGGACACACCAGGCAGCCACGGGGCAGGCGAGTGCTGGCACAGACCCCAGTGCCCGTTGTCCTCACCCTGCCACCACCACCAGCTCTACAGATGCTCCCAGTTGCTGCCCAAAGGGCTCCTGGCCCTCACCCTGCCCACCCTCCATCCCCCTCCCCACCTCAGTGAGCACTGGGAGGTGACCTGGATGTTGTCACAACCTTGAGGGGCAGCCAGGTCCCCCCGTGCCCTCCTGGAGGGGGAGGGAGTCGTGGTCCCTGCCCAAACACCCCCATCCCAGGCAGCGGGAGGATGGATTTTGGGAGCCAACCCTCTCTCCTCAAAGCTTCTCGTGCCCCCACCCCGTCCCCTCGGCTGACTCCAGGGCTGTTTTCAGGACCCCACCCAGCAGCTGCTTTACGCAGCTTTTCCCTTCATTTGTCTCTGATTTTCCACTCCAATCCTGCTGTTCCTGTGAGGAGAGGAGAGGGGAACGCAGCAGAGCAGAGCCTGGACAGCCCCACTGGGCATCCACGGGTCAGGCACGGGCTGGGGCCACAGAGGAACCACAGAACACCAGCTCTGCTAGAGAAGGATGCTCCAGAAACCAGGACCCTGGAGGCACAGGCTGGTTTTGCTCCTCATCATCCCAACCAGCTCCTGACACCGGAGGAAAAGCATCACCAGCTGGAGCAGCCCCCGCTCCTTCCCGGTTCGCAGGCTCCCCCGGAGCACATGGAACCGGCACGGAGAGAACACGAGGAGCGAGTGGTGGGGCTGAGACACCCAAGGTGAGGGGGCTGCCACAGCTGCTGCCACCCCCACGGCGCCCACTGAGCCTCAGGAGCTTCGGAAGCGGCGAGGAGGCGACGCCTCAGCTTCACCCCAAAGCTGGCACCGCTGCCAGGGATGCTCCAGAGCTGCCAGGGATGCTCCAGAGCTGCCAGGGATGCTCCAGAGCTGCCCCATCAGTGCTTGTCATGGACAGAGAGGACTCAGAGCCAGAGGTCAGTGCTCTCACTGGACACCACAGCAGCACCAGGAACTTCTCAGAGCCCCACGGGGCTGCTGGAAGCTCAGTTGTCCTGCTGGGATGCTCCACACGGGAATGTTGGACACTGCGTGGAGGAACCCCACCAGGCACTGCCCCTCCAGCAGCTCCTTCTCCTCCCAGCACCTCAAACCTCCACTGTTCACCTGCACTGAACCCAGAGCAGCTCCGGGCGTGTCCGTGCACGCTTAGGGAAGCAGCGTGTGCACACCCACACGTGTGCACACGCATGGGAACACACGGAAAAACACACGGGAAAACACCTGGGAACCCCTGGGAAAACACAGGGACGCACAAGGGGACATGCCAGACCACCAAGGTGGCAAGAGGGAAGTGCTGCACCAAAACACCCCAGCCGCCCTCAAGCACAGGTATTTCCAAAACTGGAACAGGGTGATCCCGGCCTGCCCTCACTCCACTCCTGGGGTTCTGCCAGGGTCCAGGGATGCCCCATGCCACCCCAGAGAGTGGCACAGGACCGGGCAGACAGGAGCTGCACACCAGTGCCCTTTGTTCCCCCATGGAAGAGATTTCTCCCGCCCCACAGCTGGACTTTGTCCTCCTCTCCTCCAGGAAAAAGCAAAGAGCTTCCAGAGCTGCAAACAGAGGCCGTGAGAGTGAGGAATTGGCTCTCCAGACAAGGATGGGGACATGTACCCTGCTCCCAATGACATCCTGGCCTCTCCCAGGGCCCCACTGCACCCAGCTGGGGCAGTGGGAGACTTGAATCAGGGAAACCAGAGCCCAGCCAGCACCACCAGGGTTGAGGCACCAGCTCAGGTGGCACCTTGGTGGCACATTCTGCCCTCTAACCGAGCCAACCACGTGCTTGTGGTGCCTCCACATCCGCCACATGCCTCCACATCCTCCCCACCCACAGCCTGACACAGCTCCCAGCACCCCGAGGTGGTGGGACAGCACCTCATCCCCATCACAGTCCCCAAAAGGGAGCCCCTGAGGAGGGGGACGTGCACCAGGAGGAAGGAGAGTGTCCCTGACCCTCTCCAGCTCCCGGGGTGTGGAGAAGAGGATGGAAGAACTTCCCTCCAGCTCATCATCTCCCCGCAGCCTGGTTTCCAAAGGCAACGCAGCTTATGCAATGAGCGATGCCTCCCTTCCGCCCCCACCAACTTCTGGATCCGCCGGCTGCTCCGAGCCACCTCCGAGCCACCTCCGAGCGGGGACGGCACCTCTGGGACCTCGTGTCCCCGGAGGGGTGACCCCGGAGGGCTCAGCTGCTGGCCACCTGCAGCGCCGAGCTCACCGGGAGGGTGCCAGCGGCTCAATCAGCCCTGCAGGTGCCACCGGGGGGGGGCTGCAGGGTGCCCGGGGCTGCTCCGCTGCTGTCACCTCCCTCCAAGGGACACAGATCAAGTGTCCGCAGCCCCAGTGGGGTGAGGAGGGGCTGGAGGATGGAAACCACAGGCTCCGGCCTCCTGCAGCCCCAGACATGAATCTGGGGCAGGGATCTGGCGTTTGCCCAAACCTCCTCCTCCTCCTCCATCCCTCGGACCCGGTGATGGGTCAGATGCCGCCACTGCCACGACACCAAATCCCTTCTCCCGCTTTGCAAAGAAACGGGACAGACAAACCTCCCCCTAAACCAAAACCCAAACCCCTCTCGCTCATCCATCACCCTGGCCTCTCATTTCACCAGGCCATTCCCGCTCGGGCAGAGGGGAACCCATCACAGCAAAGCCGAGACTCCCCCATTTCGCTGCTTTTGAAGGAAAAAAAACCAGCCCGGAGCGTCCAAGCGTTGCGAGAACTTCGCCACGGCCGCCGGTTCCCGGCTGGAGCCGCTGCCAGCGCGGAGCACGGGCGCTGCCAAGAGCGGCCCCTCGCACATTCCCAGCCCGGCCATGGAGCTGACGAGCTCAAGAATTCACTGAATAGATCAATAAGGGCCGGGAACGCGACGTGCGCGGCTTGGGAACGAGCGGCTGGCAAAGAGCTGGATGGACCCATGGAGGGGGGGGGAGGATGGACAAACGGACACACGGATGGGGGAACGGACAGCCCCGGTGGTTGGATAAACACATTGCCAGTGCCACCAGGCCCGGTCACAGCCAAACTCCGCAGCCGGGCGTCGCGGCTCCGGGAGAAGCAGCCCCGGTTATGCAAGAGGGGGAGCGTGGGGCGAGGCCGGGCTGTCACGGGCACCCCTGGGACCGGTGGGACCCCGGACCCGGTCACCCCCGGCACACCGGGAACCCCCAGTCGCGGTTCCCGCAGCGGTGCTGAGCTCCAACTTTCCTGCTTGGCTGCGGGGAAAACTTTGGATTCCAGAGGAAAATGGGATGGAGGGCGGGTGGGAGCCACGGGAACGGGCAAAGAGGAGAAAACGGGGAGCGCCAGCGAGCGGCCCCCGCGGCTGCGGGGGGAACGGGGCGGGGGGCGCATCGCGCGCTGCGGAGCGGTGCGGGGAGGACGCGCCTCCCCAGTCCGGCCCGCAGCTCCCCGCTGCTCCCCGGTCCCTCCGGTGTCCCCGCGGCGCGGCGGGGCCGGGCTGCGCCCGCTCTGCTTTGTCACGGCGGCGGCGGCGGGGGTTGGGGGGGGGGGGACGCGCGGCGCCCCCCGCCCCCTCCCCGGCCCGGCCGAGCCCCGCGCCCCCCGACAGCGGCTGCGGGGCCGCGCCTCCCCCTCCCCGCCGCTGTCCCCCCCCTCCCCGCCGGTATCGCCCCGCGGGGGTCCGGCCCCGCCGCCCCCCGACTCACCTTCGAGGGCGCGGGCGGCGGGCGCGGCCAGCAGGGCCAGGAGGCTCCCGGCGAGGGCCAGCAGCGGCCCCATGCCGGCGGCTCGGCGGCGGCGGCGGCGGCGGCTCCTCACGCCGTGCTGCCCGTGGGGCGGCGCGTCCCGGGCCCGCGCACCGACATCCGCGGGGGGCGGGCGGGGGCGGGCCGGCGGCCGGGCCGGGCCGGGCCGGGGGGCGGGCGGACCTTCCGGGCTGGGCGGCGGCGGCGGCGGCGGGGCCGGGGGGCGGCGGGGGATGGGATGGGGAGGGGGGGGGGGGTCTGCGCGCGCCGCCGCCGCGGCGGAGGGAGGGCGGTGATTTTTTGGGGAGGGGGGGGGGATGGAGCGCGCGCCGCCGCCCGCCTGACGTCACCGGGCTCGAGCCGCCGCCGCCGCGGACGGGAACGGGGAGGGGGGGGGGGGGGGGACACGCGCGTGGCGGTGGAAGGGGGGGGGTCCTACGCGCATGCGCGTGCGGTGCCGGGGCTGCGCCCCCCGGTGGGTGTGGGCAGGGACGGGGTCCGGTGTCGGTACCGGTATCGGTCGCGGTATGGTCCGGTGTCGGTGTCAATAATGTACAGGCAGGGCTGCGGTGCCGGTGCCGGTATCGGTGTCAGTGTGGTCCGGGAGGGGTCCGGTGCCGGTGTCGGTGTCAGTACGGTACGAGCAGGGGACCGGGGCCGATATCAGTGTCACTGTGGTACCAGCAGGGGTCCGGTGCTGATGCCGGTATCGGTGTCAGTATGGTACCGGCAGCGGTCCGGTGCCGGTGCCGGTATCGGTGTCAGTATGGTACCGGCAGGGGTCCGGTGCCGGTGCCGGTATCGGTGTCAGTATGGTACCGGCAGGGGTCCGGTGCCGATGCCGGTATCGGTGTCAGTATGGTACCGGCAGGGGACCGGTCCCAGTGTCGGTGTCAGTATGGTACCGGCAGGGCTCCGGTGCCGGTGCCGGTATCGGTGTCAGTATGATACCGGCAGGAGTCCGGCGCTGGTATCGGTGCTGGTGTCAGTATGATACCGGCAGGGGTCCGGTGCCGGTATCGGTATCGGTGTCAGTGTGGTACCGGCAGGGCTCCGGTGCTGGTGTGGTACACGTACCGCGCTGCGGGTCCCGCGCCCACACGCGGTCCCCGCCCGGCCCTGCTGTGGTGGTCCCCCGGTGAGGGGGAAGCCCAGCTCCCCTCTACCGGCACACGGGGTCAGAAACGGACGAGGCAGCAGGACCCTCATCATCCTCAGGGGCAGCGGGACCCTCGGCTCCTCTCAGGGCTGCAGGACCCTCACTGTCCCCAGGGCTCCGGGCCCTTTGCCATCCCAAAGGCAACAGGAGCCTCGCCGTTCTCCCAGGACAGCAACACCACCAGCACCCCAAGGGCGGTGGGACCCTCACTGTCCCCCCAAGGCAGGGGGTCCCCTGTCACCCCCCAGGGCACAGGAGTCCGAGGATAGTGGGACCCTCACTGTTCCCCGAGGCAAGGGTCCCTTGCCACCCCCCAGGGCAGCAGGACCCTCACCATGTCCAAAGATTGTGGGACCCTCACTGTCCCTCCAAGGCAGGGATCCCGTGTCATCCCCCAGGGCACAGGACCCTCGCCATGTCCAAGGGCAGTGGCACTCCCCTCACTGTCCCCCCAAGGCAGGGGGTCCCTTGTCACCACCCAGGACACAGGACCCTCGCCAAGTCCGAGGGCAGTGGGACCCTCATTGTCCCCCAAGGCAGGGGGTCTCTTGTCATCCCCCAGAGCACAGGACCCTCGCTATCCCCCCAAGGCAGGGGTCCCCTGTCACCCTCCAGGGCACAGGACCCTCGCTATCCCCCCAAGGCAGGGCTCCCCTGTCACCCCCCAGGGCAGCAGGACCCTCGCTGTCCCCCCAGCTGTCCCTGCAGGGGCTATGGGAGCAGGGCTCAGGATCGGGGGGACCAGAACAGCAGAGCCCCATCATGGGGGTCCCACCATCCGCAAGGCCGGCCATCACTCACCCAACTCCGGTTTTGACTGAGAACCGTGACGTCAGAGCCAGAGCCGTGACGTCATCCGCCCGCCATGCCTGCCAGGGCCCGGGGCTGAGGAGGGAGATGGGCAGCGGTGCCGTCATCGGGCACCATGCGACCCCTCCGCGTGATGTCATATGTTTTTTTAATTATGTCACACGCCCGCTCTGCCCCACCCCGCTCAGGCAGCTGCGGGGGGGGAGGGTGATTCAGGCGCCAGATGTTCGGGAGAAGGTCCAGATGTTGCCGGGACGCCGCCCCTGCAGAAGCGCCGGGGTGGCAAAAAGCGCGGTGTAACGGGGTGGGCTGGAGGGTTCTGGGGCCGGCTCTGTACCCCCCATTCCCCCAGAGCCCCCAAACGTCGCACAGGACCCGGGGAGCGGGTGCGGTTCTGATTCCTCCCACCACGTGTAGGTCCCGGTCAGCGCTCCGCAGCCCCCTCCCCACTCGAGACCGTGCTGAACGGGGGCGTGGGGAGGCCGGGAAGCCCCTTCCCAGTCCCGAGCAGCCGCGGCGGGTGTCCGCTCTTCCCGGGATGTCCCGGCGCGCAGCGGACCAGCCGCGCTTACGGGGCCCCCGGGCGCGTTTGATGCTGGAAATGGCAGCACGGAGAGTTCGCTGGCGCCACGGCGGGAGGAGCCGGGGGATGCAGGGACCCCGGGGCCCTGCCCCAGCCCCGGTACCGCATCCCCAGCCCCGGTACCGCGTCCCCGGTCCCGGCAGCACCGGGCCCGCCGCTCTCGGTTCGCCCCGGTGGCACCGCGGTGCGGCAGCGCCCCCTGGCGGCCCCCACTGCCCCGTGCTGCCCCGCCGCTCCGGTGGGCGCGGGGGTCGGAGCGGCCGAAGGAGCGCCCCGGGGTACGGCGGGTACCCCCGTGAAGCACCAAGCCCCCCCAAACAACCAGCACCCCTTTTCAGTGCCCCCGTGTTCGGTTCGGTACCGGAGGGCGCAGCAGAGGCGGGCACAGCCCGGGACCAGCCACGGGCTCGGACCCCAGGACGGGGACCGGGGTTCAAACCGTGCGGGAAAGATGCAGCCCGGGACTAACGGTGAAGATGCACACGGGAACAGCGGTGCCACGGAACCGGGCCGGTCCCGGTGCGGGAATGGGCGGGGGGCACCCACGGGGGTGGGCGGGGGGCTCGGAAGGGCGGCAAAGAGGGACCTGGTTAGAGCAGGAGTAGGGTGAGGAGCGGGTGTCACCGATGGGGCGGGGGGACACGCGTGGGTGTGGGGGGGCGGAAAGGGGCAGATGTGCGGTCAGGAGTGGGATATGGGGTAAAAGTGTGGGATATGGGTAAAAGTGTGGCCGTGATGGGGGACAGGAATGGGGAGACACGGGGCAAGAGTGGGGTCACGCCTGGGTGGGGGGTGATACGGGACGGACGCGGAGCCGGTGGGTGCCGCAGCCCCTCGGTGGCGACGTCCGGGGAGCCCAGATCCTGCCGAGACTGGTCCCGGTGCCGGTGCCCTCCCATCCCTCCGCTCCCGCGTCTCCTCCCCCTTCCTGCGCTCGGCGCTTCCCGGCGGAGCGGGGCCCGGCCGCGCCCGCCGCCGCTATGGAGTGAACGAGAGGCCGCGGGGACCGGCCGGACCGGCAGCCCCCCGCCCGCGGCTGCTCTCGCCAGGTAATGGCCAACGGGACCGGGGACTCCGCCGCTGCTTGGCAGCTCCCGCCGGTGGGAGCCGAGGGTGGGGAGGGGGCTCTGGGGGTATCCCAGGGGAGGGGGTTGCCCAGGGTTGGGGGGGCTGTCCAGGGGCACCTCCCTGCTCCGGGGGTGGGCAGTGCGACGTGTGACAGGCTGAGCGGGGCCTCTAAAGGGGAGGTTCCCCCTGTCAGCCCCTCACTGGGGTTTTGGGAGATGATGGGATGGGATGGGATGGGATGGGATGGGATGGGATGGGATGGGATGGGATGGGATGGGGAAGGGGCTCTGGCACCGGTGGCGCCGAGGCTGAACCGGCTGCCCAGGAAACACATCCCAGCTCGACCCGAAGTCCGGAACTCTCGCTGGATGTGTGCAGAGCATGGCACCCAGCTCTGCTGGCACCCCGCTCTCCTGGCTGGGCGCTGTTTGGGGAGGGGGCGTGCGTGGGGCAAAGAAAGACTCCTTCCTTCCCCTGTCCCACTGGTGGATCTCGACAGTGAGTTCCTGGGACGGGAGCGGCACCAAATCCAGGCCGGGCTCCCCGAGCCGTGAGTCATCCTGGGCTGGGTCGGCTGGGAAGGCCCCGCTCCTCTTCCTGCGAACCAGAGGAACTTTCGTGCCCCGAGCGGTCAGCAGCGGGCAGCCCCCCCAACACGTGGGTGTCCTCCTCGTGGCACTGTCACCAGTGTCCCACCGTGTGCTGCGTTCTGGCCCCGGCCTCGGCTGGCAGCAGTGGCGTCCTCAGCACTCCCAGGGAAACTGAGGCACGCTGAGGGGTAGAAATGTTCCTCGGGTTCTTCCCGGCGAGGGCAGAGTCAGGGAGAAGTCCGGGTGCTCACAGCATTTGGAAAACCTCGGAACATGTGTCAGTGCAGGAATCTGCAGGCAGGATAGGGAGCGTGCTCTGAGGTCCCCCACAGGGTGAGGAGGGTGCAGAGGGCTGGGAGATGGCAGAGCCAGGCTGGGAGATGGCAGAGGGCAGCGGGGACATGGCCCGGGGTGGGATTCACCCCTGTCCCCCCTACACAGCCCGGGGTAGGGGGCTGCGGTTGGCTGCCAGCAAGGGCTGGTGGTTAATGAGTAACATCCGTGGGATGTACGGCAGCGCCTCGGGACCGGGAAGGGGACGTGGAGTGTACGGCGGCTTGGGAACAGGGTTTCCTGTTGCAGTGAGAGCACAAAGCCCGTGCTGAGAGTGTGGGGGTCCCTGAGCCCCCTCTCCGTGCCTGGGCTCCTCCTGAGCCACCTTCTCGCCCAGGAGTCCCCCCAGCTCCACGGGTAGGCAAAGGGCTTCGGGTGGAGGGGGAAGCGAAAGTCGCTGCGTGGAGGGGGTTTGGGGAGGGGGAGCGGGTGGGGGGCGGCTGCTCCCCCTCCCCAGGTGCCGTGTCCTTGCCCTGTGTGGCTTTCCCCGGCCACAACACAGCTGTGACCTCGGCTTTCCCGGGGTGACCTGCCGGAGGGTCCCCATGGGATGTTTCCCCCAGGAGGGAAGTGGGAAAAGCAGAAGGAGAAGAAGAGGGAAACCTGGAAATTGGGATTGGAAGGATTCAGGGCACGGCTGGGCTGGAGGAGCTGCTGTGACTGATGGCAGGAGGGGACAGGCAGATCCCCCGCCTGGAGCTCCTCCTGGGCTGTGGGAGGAGGGAGCAGAGCAGCTTCTCCTGCAGGCTCTCAGCAGATCCAGGCATGCCTGGCTTAAGGCTTACGCTCCAGGTTGGCGCTTCCAGCCAGCAGCTGCCTCCCAGGGCTGAGCAGAAATACAGGTTTCATGGGGAAGGAGGATGGGGATTAACCTCGAGGGTGGCAAAAGAAGAGATTGTTTTTCCCCTCCTTCCAATAATCCCACTAGGACTGTGGGGGAAAGCCCAGCAGCATTCCCAGAACTGCTGTGTGCATTTCCCACCGGGCATTGACCCTTCGGAGTAACCTCGGGATCTGTTTGCTCCGGGCAGCACGGACTCAAAAGCACTTCTGGAAGGCATCAGCCTCCAGCCACCATGCTCGGTGCCTTCCTGGGGCGGCTCCGTGAGGGCTCCCACCCCACACACCGCCGCGGGTGCTCCCGCCGCAGGGCTCGGGGCAGGCCGCAGGCGTTTGTTTGCTCCGGCCGCGACGTTGCCCAGTGACGCCGGCTTCCTTCCCCTCGCAGGCTTCTCGGAGTCTCTCAGCTCCACCTCCGCCCTGCGCCTTCGGCGGCTCCGCGCGGCCCAGGCCCGTGGGGAACGCGCTGCCCGCGGGGGATCGGGGCCCTCAGGCGGCTCCGCGCCCGCCCGTTCGCCTGAGGGCGCGGCGCGCCGGGCCCGCTCCGCCCGGGGGTCCCGCCGCTGCCCGGCCCCTCGGCTGCGCCCTGAGACGCCGGCGCTGCGGGATCCGCCGCGGGATCGGGCCTTGGCCCCGGGCGGGGCCGGCGGAACCGGCAGCGAGGTGTGTGTGTGTGTGTGTGCGGGGACCCCCCTGGCCGGCCGGGCCCGCGGGGCTGCGGCGGGGCCTGAGGGTGCGAGCGGGGCGGGAGGAAGGGCGGGAGCTGCCGGGAAGAGGCGCGGGCAGTGCTGAGGGGACGGGCTGGGATTGTTGGGGTTCCAACGCCCACCTTGGGGCGCGGTGGGGCCGTGAGCCTCCAGCCCGGGCGTTCCAGCTGGAATTCCCTACGTAGCGCCTCATTCCACTTCTCATCTTGCTTTTCCTCATCTCTGGAGCGTGAGGGGAGGTTGGGGAAGGGGCCTCGTTGTGGGGGACACCTGAGGAAGTTCTGAGCCAAGTCACCTCACTGGGGTCAACCCAGTGGAACAGCCTCACCAAGTTTGGGGGAGTTCACACTTCTCCCCCTCCCTGGCAGTTCCACACTCTTCCGGCTCTCCCATGCCAAGTCCAGCAGCACTTTCCTATCCCTTCGAAAGTCCTTGTGGCAGAAGGAGCAGGGAATCCCCGGAGATGCGGGAAACTGAGGCACAAATGGGCTCCCAGCCCGCCCAGGATTGCCCAAGACGCTGATCCTGGATCAAGATTCCCACTCCTCCTCCTTCTCCTCCTCCCCAGCAGCCCCAGCCCAGTGGAGCAGCAGGTTCAGACGTGGATGGACAAGCAGCAGCTCTCACCCCCTCCGTGAGAGGCTCTTGGCCCTCAAAGGCTGGCTGGGGGCTGCTCAAGTGGTCCTACCCCCATCCCCTCTCTCATCTTCAGGTGACTGTTCCAAGATGTCCCTCTGGAATCTCGTGTCCCACATGCCACCAGAGGAGTTCAGCAGCCTCTCCACGGAGTTTCCCCGGAGCCTGCGCTGTCTCCTGGCCGAGTGGCTGGAGAACCAGCCCTGGTGAGTCTCCCTGGACCCTTCCAGGGTCACACAGGGGCAGGTGGGGGATCCGTGCCCATTCTCCCAACTTTTCCCCTCTGCAGGGAGTTCATCAATGGCTCAGACGCCTTCTGCAGCAGCATGGCCAGCAGGATGCTCTCAGACATGCTGGAGAAACTCCGCAGCGCTGCCGGCAGCGATGGGCAGCAGTGCCAGATCCTGCAGCAAGTCAGCAACATCGAGGTGTGCAGGAACCCTGGGGCTGGGTCACGCTGGGACTGCAGCCAGCTCCCAGGAAAACTTGGTTATTTTATGCTGGAAGGGCTCAACGCCTCAGGATGGTCCCTGTGTGACAGCCTTTTCCAGGCTTGTGAGCAATGAGCAGACTCAGCAATTGGGGTTTTGGGGGCTTCCAGAGGACAGAGGGGGTTTGTTTGCATCCCAGAGCTGTCCCAGGTTCTGCAGCCCAGTGGCCCACAGGGAGCTGCCACATCTTCCCTGAAGTGGTCCCGTGGGGACCCTCCTGAGCCCCTCAGCCCCCACAGCCCCACTCGTCCCCATTTGTTGGCACCTGGGGGCTGTCTCAGCAGATGTTCCCCATTTTCTGCTCGAGTGTTTGATTTCTCCTTCCTCCAGGCCCTGTGGGTCTGCATTTCCTCCTGCCGTGAGCTCTGGGTTTCATTTTTGGGGCTCTTTCTCTTATCGAGGCTGTTGGAATTGCTCTGTCCCTTTCGCAACCCTCTGATTTATCTCCTCTGGCCAGCAGAGCTCAGAGCACCACAGCTCAGCAGGGCTCACACCCAGAGCCCCATTCTGGTTGAAAACCCTGCTTTTTTGGTAACAGACCTTTTTAATATCCTGCATTTGGGAAGGGATCAGCTTTAGTCACAACTTCTGGGGGAGCAGGGTGACTTTTCAAAACAAGACTTGCTTTTTGCTGTAGGAAACAAGCAGATGTTTCAGCTTAGGGATTTTTTTTATTATTTAAAACGCTGACGCAGAGCAGCCCTCCTGTGTTCCCTCCTCCCTCCATCCCTCATCCCAGAACACCAAACCCTCATTCCTCCATGCCCAGCCAGGCTGTTCCCTGATTTTGGTGCTGCTGTGCCTAGGTGGCCCCCAGGATGGGCAACCACAGGGCTGGGGGTTGCAGGTGGGAGCCAAACCTGAGCCTCTCATCCCCTGAATCCCACATTTTCCCTGGAGGAGCTCACAAGGCTACCAGTGCTGCATCCAGACCCCCACCCTGGAGCTCCCACCGGCACAGGAACCCACCAAGCACGTCAGCAGCCATTCCCCCATCGTGGTTCTGCTGCTGTTTTGGGAAGTAGCTAATTTGGGAAATGCGTGAAGGCCGGAGGAGCTGGCACGGGGGACACGGGAGGCAGAGCCAGCAGGGGAATTCCTCTCCCTGTTTTCATTGGAAAGCATTGATCCACCCAGGGCAGCTGGGAGAGTCTCCCCCAGGTGTCAGGAAATGCTCACAGGAATGGAGAATTCCTTTCAGCTTGGATTTTTTTTTCTCTATTTGAAGTTCATTCTTCTACTTTTTATACAAAAAAAATTGAGTTGGGCCCGATGATCCTGATGTTCCCTCCAGATATTCCACAATTCTCTGCACCATTTAAAGTGGTTTTAAAGCTGCAAATCAGCTCTGTGGTGGTTGTGGAAGCCCTGAATTACCTTGTCCAGGTTTTTGGGGTGGGAGGGGGTCCAGGAGCAGGGGGCACGTGTCCCCCTGACACCCCCACTTTGTGTCCCCCCAGAACACCTTCCGCCGGGACCCGCTGCGCCTGGTGGCCGTCGTGAGAGCCATCCTGGAGGGTGAAAAAGCAGCCGTGCTCAAACGGGTGGGTGCTCCCTGTCCCCCTCCCGGGCACCCCGGGGTGCAGGACCGGCCCCAGCCCCGCTGACCCCGCTCTGCCCTGCCCCAGGACCACCACCTGCCCCTCAGCTTCCACCGGCGGCAGGAGGAGCTGAAGTTCAGCCTGGGGCTGCAGCGGCTGCAGCACCGAGTCCGGGAGATCCAGGCGCTCCAGGAGGAGGGGCCGGGGCGGGACGGGGCTGTGCAGAGCCCCGTGGCTCCCCGGGAACTGCCCACCCTCATCCTGGAGGCTGTGAAGGAGCTGGAGGCGGCCAAACAGCAGGTCCTGAAGAGGATCCAGATTTGGAAGAGACAACAGCAGCTGGCAGGGAATGGGGCCATCTTTGAGGAGAATCTGGCACCGCTGCAGAAGAGGTGAGGGGGCACAGGGCAGGGCTGGGGAATCCTGAGCAACCTCCTGCTCCCTCTGCCGGCCCAAAGGGCTCTGGGTGAGTGAGGCTGGGGTGCTGAGGGGTCCCCCTTTCCCCAGGTGTGAGAACCTGGTCGAGGTTTACTTCCAGCTGCAGCAGCAGGTGATGGCAGCGAGCACAGAGCTGGGGCCTGAGCTGCTGCCCCGGCTCCTGGAGCGCTTCAAGGAGGTGCTGTCCGGCCTGGTCAAGAGGTAACAGACTGAGGGCTGTGGTCACCAGGGCTTGAGGTGGGTCTGGCAGAGCTGGCAGGGCGTTGTGCCAAGTGCCATGGTGTCCCTTTGTCCCTCAGCTCCTTCCTGGTGGAGAAGCAGCCCCCACAGGTGCTGAAGACCCAGACCAAGTTCCAGGCGAGCGTCCGGTTCCTGCTGGGCCCGCGGCTGCTGAAGGCAGCGCCCAAGCCCTACATGGTGAGGGCTGACATGGTGACAGAGAAGCAGGCACGGGAGCTGGAGCTCAGCAACTACAGCAACACCCTCAGGTGAGCAGTGGTGTGGGGGCAGGGGGTCTTCCCCACCTCTGTTTCCCCCCTGACCCCCTTCTCTGTCCAGTGAGAGCACAGGGGAGATCTTGCACAACATGGTGGCCCTGGAGACCAACCCCACCAGCGGGAACTGCTGTGCCAACTTCAAAAATGTGGTAAGTGCCACCAGCTAGGGGTGGGCTGGGGGCTCCTTTGGGTTTTTGGGGTCCTGAGGCTGAGGATGGTCAGCTCTCCTTCCCCAGCTGCTGAAGAAGATCAAGCGCTGCGAGCGGAAGGGCTCAGAGTCGGTGACAGAGGAGAAATGTGCTGTCCTGTTCAGCACCAACGTCACCTTGACCCCCAGCAACGTCTCCATCCACCTCCAGGTACCACGGGATGGGGCTGGATGTGCTGAGCCTTCCCCTGTGGGACACGTGTGCTGCACTGGGGCAGTCCCAGGGCAGCCACCATGCCTGGCTCAGGGTCACTCTGTGCCCCCAGGTCCTTTCTCTGCCCATTGTGGTCATTGTCCACGGGAACCAGGACAACAATGCCAAAGCCACTGTGCTGTGGGATAACGCCTTCTCTGACATTGTGAGTGCCACGAGCTGGAGGGAAGGAGCTGGAACCTGGGGCTGACTGGGCTTTGACTCCCACCAGTGCAGGTGGGAGCAGGAGCCCAGGGGAGGGACGTGGTGGCATCCTGTCCTGATGACCCCCCAGGACCGGGTGCCCTTCGTGGTGGCCGAGCGGGTGCCCTGGGACAAGATGTGTGACACCCTGAACCTGAAGTTCATGGCAGAGGTGCAGACCACCAAGGGGCTCCTCAAGGAGCACTACTTCTTCCTGGCCCAGAAGATCTTCAATGACCACAGCGCCAGCCCCGAGGACTTCCAGAGCCGCCACGTCTCCTGGGCCCAGTTCAACAAGGTGACTGGGAGGGATGGCCAGGGTGGGCAGGGGCCAGTGTGGCCATGGGGAACCTCATGACCCCCCTCTGCCTCAGGAGATCCTCCCTGGCCGGGGATTCACCTTCTGGCAATGGTTTGATGGAGTCCTGGACCTCACCAAGAGATGCCTCAAAAGTTACTGGTCAGACAGGTGGGTTCCCCAGGGCTGGGCTTTGGGGGGTGTCCTGATCCCACCCCACTACCATGGGTGATCCTAACCCCTGTTCCCCACCTGTCCACCTCTCCAGGCTCATCATGGGCTTCATCAGCAAGCAGTATGTGTGCAAGCTGCTGAGCATGCAGCCGGACGGGACCTTCCTGCTGCGCTTCAGCGACTCCGAGATCGGCGGCGTCACCATCGCCTACGTCATGCGCGGCAAGGACGGTGAGGCGGGGTCGGGTGCAGTGCAGGGGGGGTTCCTCACTGCCAGGGCATGTGGGCAGTTACAGGAACCAGCACTGGCATGCAGTGGCGTGCCGGGGTCGGCTGTGAGTTGTCTCTGCCCCAGCACGGGAAAAGGTGGTTCTGGGCAGGCCGCGCTCTCAAAGAAGGAGTCTGGACTCTTGCTTTTGGTCTTCAGTTGAGTTTATTGTTTCTTATCTACAAAGTTTTTCTGTCTGTCCAGCCGAGGTCTGATCAGCAGGACAGCCAAGGGCACTCTCTCCCGCCCACGGGGCAGTTGTCTCTTTTATAGTGAAAACTACGTATTAGATATTTACCTTTAATTCCCAATACTTTCTGCCCTTGTTGGCAAGTGCACTTTCTCTGTGGACCAATCCACACATGGCAACATCATCCTGGACATGGATGCCAAGGAGAAGAAAGAAGAAGGACGGGGCACGCCCAAATCCCTCCATTTTAGAACCCTTGACCCCCATGTAAAGGATTCCAAACCCCCCTGTACAACATACAAAACCCCCCTGTACAGTGCTCCAAAGTTTTTTCCTTCACCCTGTGATTCCTACTTAAACTTTTGTGGCCTGTAGTTCTTCATATAAGGTTGTCAATTTGCTCCATTAATTAAGATCGAATTTTCAGGTGTCTTTGGCTTCCTGCCAGGGTCTCCGAGCCCCTGCCAGGGCTTTGAGACATCCAGGGCATCCAGAGAGATGCTCTGGGTTCCGACAGTGACGTGCCTCCCCTCGCTCAGGCTCCAGCCAGGTGGAAAACATCCAGCCCTTCTCTGCCAAGGATCTGTCCATCCGCTCGCTCGGCGACCGCATCCGGGACCTGGGGCAGCTCCGGAACCTGTACCCCAACATCCCCAAGGACCAGGCCTTTGGGAGTCACTACAACAGTGAGTGGAGAGGCCCTGGGCTGCCCCTCTGCACCCCAGCAATGCTGCAGGGGGTCATGGGTGTCACCCAGCTGGCCCCAGGGCTTGCAGGGGCAGCTGGGGCTGGCAGAGAGGGTTGGCAGGGCATGGTGGGGGTGGTGGTTCATGGATGGTTCTCCTCCCTGAGTAGAAGAGCAGACAGGCAAGGACGGCCGGGGCTACGTCTCCACTGCCATCAAGATGACTGTGGAAAGTGAAAGGTGGGTGCGAGGCCATATCTGTGCTGGAGGTGTGTGCACATGGGCCAGAGTTTGCACAGACCCCTGGCCAGCCTGAGCATCCCCCTGGGCGGGGAAATCCCTGACTGGGAAAACAGAGCTGTGCTGGTGAGCAAAGAGCCCCCCGTGGGCCCCCAAACTGCACTGGGGCACGTCTGTGCACCTCCCACCCGCCCCCTGAGCACCCACTGGCACGTGTCCCCCTTCAGAGCCTGGACCTGGCAGTGCTGATGGGGTCCATGTGCTTTTGCAGGGACCAGCAGCCTCCAAGCACCATGGGGGCCCCCCCCGAGGCCCCCCAGGCACCGATGTTCAACCTGCCCATGCTGCAGCACGAGCTGCACCCTGAGAATCTGCTGGCCCCCATCTGGTGAGTGCCCCGCTGTGGGGCATGGGGTGGGGGCTCTGTCAGTGCCCCCCCTCAATCTGAACCTCTCTGTGTGTGCACTGCAGCCCCCCCACTCCATTCTGCCCCCAGCCCATGCCCGCGGGCTACCCCACGGTTGAGAGGGACGTCATGATGGTGCCCAACAGGCTCACCCCCCCCTTCCACAGGTAGGAGCAGGGCAGGGTGGGGGGCAGCCCGGACACCCCTCCACCCCCAGCAGGGTCAGGGGTGTTCCCCTCTCTCTGAGTGCTCCTGCTCCCCACAGCCCATCACCGATTCTCTCGCCTCCCTCGCTGTCCCACTGCCAGGACCCTGCCTTCAGGCCCTCCGGGTATGACCTGGCACGCAGGTGGAAGGGGAGCACCCCTTTCCCCCCTCTTCCCCCCAAATCCTGGGCTGGCAGGCCTGCGGTGGCCACCCCAGCTGACCCAGGAGGAGGAACCCCACCCCAGCCCCCTACAAACCAAGCAGTGCCCCCCAATACCTCGGGGCTGCTGAGTGCCCTGTGAGGACAGAATCTACTCCGTTCTTTGCCACCCCAGACCCTTCGTGCCCAACCAGTACATGCCCGGCGAGGTCTCGCAGCTGCTGCCCGCGGGTCCCTCTGCGGAGCCGCAGGACGAAGAGATGCCCGAGCTGCCCCCGTTCCACCCCGGGGAGGAAGCGCCGCTGCAGAGCCCTCCGCGGTGGTGAGCACGGGGAGGGGTCAGCAGGGGGAAGCCCCTCCCAGTCCCCCTCCGCTCACCCCACTGCTTCATGTCCCCAGGATGTCGCCCAGCATGGATCAGCCATCAGCCTCGGACTTGGATCAGCTCCTGGAGGTGCCCCTGTTGCCCCCCTTCGCGCCCCTCCCGCAGCACAGCGGGTACCCCAATTCCAGCCTGTCCTCCTGGGGGCTGGGGGACGCGCGGTGGGATGACAGCATCCGGCCGGGACACGCCTGAGGGGGGCTCCCGTGGGGTAGGGGGACAACATCGGACTGGGACCCCCCCCCTCCACTCCCTCCCAGCCTTGCCTGGGTTCATGGACTTGATCCCACTCCTGCAGGAGTGGAAACTCCAGCTGGGAAAGGCGGGGTTGGGGGGATTTGGGGTAACTCCCCCCTCAGTCCCCCCCCATCGCCGTGCATTGCTGGCCGCCCCCGCCGCTGCCGGGGGTCCGCGGGTGAGGGGGTGCAAGGCGCAGGGGCCCCGTCCTGCGTGGGGGGGCAGCGGCAGCCGCACGCGGTGCCCCCAGCCCACGCCGCCGGGATGAGTCACCGCGGGGGCGGCAGGCGGCAGCGCGAACGGCGCCGGGGCGGAGGTGCCAGCCCGGTGCCCCCGGCAGGGTGGTGGGTGGGGGGGGAGGACACCGGGACCCCCATGGAGGGGGACACGGCCCCCCTGCACCCCCGCGATCAGCGCTTGCTTTGGGGTTTTGAGCTGTTCCTCACCCACCCCACCAGGCTGGAGCAGGGGGTAGGAAGATAAGCCATAAAATAAAGTTTTATTCCAAAATAACAAAATAAATAATCTACTGTACACGGTACAAAGGAAGAGTCGCTAATGCTCTAAAAAGACACCACACAGTCCTAACGGGGGGGGGGGGGGGGAGCGGTGGGAACCCCGGGGCTGGGCACGGTTTTGGGGTGGGGTGGGGAGAGGAGGAGGAACCCCGAGGGGTTTTGGGGTGGGGTGTGGGGGGAACAGCACCTCCCCAGTGCCCGTCCAACGCCGCCTGCGTCGTGCTGGGAGGGGGTGACACCCCCCGGCACGTGTGACACCCCCCGGCACAGGGACCATGCTTGAAGCACACGCAGGTATCGGGGTGCGGGGTGGGGGGCTGCGTGCGGGGGCTGCGGTGGTGGGGAGGGGGCTGGGGGGTATTTACAGCCGATGCGGTGCTGGGGGGGGGGGGTCGTGGGGTAGGGGGGGGTGCACAGTGAGCTGGCACGTGCTGCGGGGAGGGGGCTGGCGGCTGGTGCGTGGGCGCTGCGGGTGGGGGGGGTACGGGGGGTGTGTGGGGGGGGACCGTGTGCCCGGCGTGGGCGGCAGCGCTGACGTGGGAGCGCACAGTGCGACGCGTCTGTCCCCGCGTGGGGGACGGTCAGCACTTGGGGGGGTTCTACAGGGTTCTGGGGGGGGGGGCTCCAGTCCATCGAGGGCTCCCCAGCCCTGGGGGGGCGGCGGGGGAGCGGAGCCGGGCGGGATGAGGGTATTGCTGCTGCGGGGAGTCGCATCCCGCCGCGGCTGAGGTAAACCAGAGCGTCGGTGTGGGACGGGAGGGGGCCGGGTGGGGGGGGCTGTGGTTGAGACCCCCACCCCGCCCCAATCCCCAAGCTCCCCGGGCCCGGAGCGCCGCCGCACCCGTCCCCCAGCACGTTATTGCTTCGTTAATGGTGGCGGGGGGGCTACGGGGGCCTCACTGCCTGCTGGTCTCCTGCTCCACCTTGATTGTACCCCGAGGGGGGTCTGGGGGGGCCGCAGGACCCCGTTCCGCCAGCCCATCCTCGAACTCTGCGGGGAGAACACGGAGACGGCGTCAGGACGCGATTCCACAGCGGCAAAGCAGCGGTGCCGCCCCGACCCCTGCCCGCGGCAAAGCCCCCCCAGCCCCGAGGGGGGCTCACCTGGTCCCGGGGGCTTCCCCGGCAGGCAGGGGCTGAGCCGCCCCACGCGCTCGTGCGACACCAGCCGGGCCAGGCGCAGCCCCTCGTCCATCAGCGTCTGCTGGAGGATGTGGCGGCTCCAGAGCCCGTGGGGCGCCAGGCCGAGGGGCACGTCCGGGGCCGCACCGGGCGGAGGGGTCAGCCGGGGACAGGCCCCCGCCGCTGCCGAGAGAGGGGCGACAATCAGCGCGAGGAGCAGGGGACCGGCCACCACCAGCTCTCCAGAAGGGGACACACCCCTACTCACCCTGCAAGTGGCCGTCGAGGCTCTCCCCGGAGAGGCTGCCCGTGTCCTCCTCCAAGCTGGCTCGGTACCCGGCCCCGGGGGGCTCCAGCCCCACCGGCAGCGCCAGGAGCTCCGGGCGGCTCTGCTCTCCCGCCTGCCAGGAGCACTCAGGGTGAGCAGGGCCCCCGCACCACCCACCCCACAACGCCCACGGCCGTCACCCCAGGCTGGCACGGGCAGCCCCAGGCACGCCGCGCCGTCGCGCCCACGCTCACAGGTGTGCACACCTGCACACGCTGCCCCTGCACCTGCACCCACCTCCTGCTTGAGCCGCTTGGCCACGACGGCACCGCCATCCTCGGGATGGGCCCTGGGGGTGGGAAGGGGCTGTGTCAGGTGTGGGGGTGGCCACAGCAAGGCCCCACGCTGTGGGCACAGCCACCAGGCAGAAGCTGGGGTTCTGGCATGGATGGAATTGGGGGCAGAAAAAGAGGGAAGCTGCTGGAGAGCAAAGGGAAAAGGCGGCCCTGGCACGGTGGGCAGGGGACTTTGGGGATGGAGGCAAGAGATAGGGCATCCCCAACGGCATCCCTTTGCTGCCTGGCATCCCTTCCCACGCCTGGCATCCCCGTCATTCCCATCCTCCCCACGTCCCACGCTCCGAGGTCAGGCAGAATCCACCCACGCTGGCAAAGGGGAACTGGGGGCCGCAGGGTCCTGGCCCCATCCAGAAGAGCTGATCATGCTGCATCTCCCGGGGGTGACACCCAGGCCCCCCCAGGTTTACAAGGAGGGGATTTCCAGGTCTGGGCTCACCTGGCGACCTTGAGCGAGGACAGGTAGGTGCTCTCCCGTGCCACCTGCCGCGACAGCGAGAAGAGCTCGACGCGCCGCAGCAGCAGCGAGTTGTCCCGCAGGCAGAACTGGGCGGCCGCCTCGTTGATGATGAGCTGGGGGCAGAGATGATGCGTGAGCGGGGACGGGGACGGCAGCACCCACGGGACAGCAGCGCCCACACAACCCTCAGCTGAGGCTCCACGCTGGCAGATGCCACCCGCGTGGGAGGAGACCTCGAATCCCACCCACTCACCACACCCCCAGAGCCACCCCAGTCCCCGTCCCAGCCAGGAACTCCAAGCACGGAGCCCACCTCGTGCAGGGTGAGCTGCTTGCCCTCGCGGCGCCGGGCCTCGCCGCGGCCGTAGATCGCGCTGTGCCGGCGGATCTCCTCCTCCTTCTGCCGGTCACCGTCCTCCAGCTGGAAGATGTGCCCCACAGCCTTGGCCAGCTTCTTGTTGAGCTTCATCAGCGCCCTCAGCTCGGCCTCGCCGCCCCGGGGGCAGCTCTGCAGCAGCCTCTCCACGCTCTCCACCACCGTCCGTGCCAACTCCGGCTCCAGCTCCGTGCCCACCGCCTGCTCCCCGCTGCTGCCACCCGGGGAGAAGGGGGGACCCCCCGGCTCCTCATCCCCTCCGCCCTCCGACTCGGGGGTGCTCCTTCCCGGCCACGGCGGAGCCGCTGACGGCGACAGCTTCTCCCCTGGCTCCGTGGGGCTGCGGGCTGGGGGCGTCCCGGCGCTGCCACCCCCCTTGCCCGCGGCCTCGCCGGGGCTGGCGTGCCCGTTGCTGAGCGCCTTGCGCCCGCCGGCCTCGGAGAGCTTGAAGAGCGGGATGCTGCTGACCGGGACGGCCGAGACGGGCTGGCTGAAGAGCCCCGGGTTGGAGGCCCACTCGCGCAGGGCCTTCTGGAGGCGGCGGACGTGGAGGGGCTTGGTGGCCATGCCCACCAGCGCCATGATCTCCAGGAACTCCTCCTCGCCCGCCTCGCAGAGCTGCTGCACGTCGTCCCCCCCTTGCTGGATGAAGGTCTCGTAGTAGCCCAGCAGGTTGGCACGTTGCAGCACCCGGTACAGCTGCAGCTCCCCCAGCGTGCGGGGCAGGGCCATGGCGAGCCTGCGGTGGACAGAGGACAGACGGACTCACCACCGGGATGGACGGACATGCGGGAGAAAGCCTCTCCCCACCCTTAGGCCTGGGGGGTACAGGGCAGAGGGAGCATTCCTGTGTATGGGTGCTCCAGTGTCCCTAAACCCCACGGGGCGCCCATGTGCTCCAAACTGGGACGGTCCCTGCAGCCACAGCCCCTGGACATGGCACAGACACGAGTGGGGTCACCCTCACCCCAGCCCCTACCTCGGGCTGTGCCCCCCCCATGCCAGGTCCTCACATGGGGCACGACACACATCTGGGGGCTTCCCCCAGCCCCCCCCATCCCCGGGGTGATGTGCCAGTGCCAATCCCACCACGGCTAACATCCCCCATGCCCCCCTGCCCTGCCCGTGCCCTGTGGATGCCACCAGGGCCATCCTCCCCTGGTGACCCCGCCCCGCTCGGTGCCCCCATCCCCACCCCGGTCCCACCAGGGCCATCCTCCCCCAGCGTCCCCGCCCCTGCCCGGTGCCCTGCAGCGCCCCGAGCCCACCCTGTGCCCCAAACCCCCCCATTCCTGCCAGTCCCACCCGGGCTCTCTGCTCTGCCCGGTGACCCGCGCTGTCCCATCCCCCCGGTCCCTCCGTGCTCCCACCGCGGCCACCCCCACCACGAGCCCCCGACCCCTCCCGGTGCCCCCGGTCCCATCCTCTCCCCGTGGCCAACACCCCCCGAGCCCCCCGCCCTGCCCGGTGTCCCCTACGGTCCCCCCAACCCCACCATGGCCGCCGTCTCCCGGGACTCCGGCCCCGGCCGGTGCCCCCCGGTGCCCCGTCCCCTCCCGCCGTCCCCCCGCTCGCTCACCGCCGCCTGGAACCGCCTCCGTCCGCTCCGCCCGCCCCGCCGGGCGGCCGGGGAGGGGCGGGGGGGGCTCCGGGGCCGGCTCTAACCGGGGGTCCGGGGGGTGCTCCGGGGCTCGCAGGGGGGGGGGGTCCCGCGGCCGGGCCGGGCGCGCTCCCTCCGCCGCGCCGCGCCGCTCTGCGCGCCGCCCACACGGGCGGGACCGTGAAATAGCAGCGGCCCCGGCTGCGCCGCGCGTGGGAGGCCCCGGGGGCGGATCCCGCGGCTGCCGCCCCCGCCGAGCTCGGGGAGGGAGGGGAGGGCGGGGGCGGCAGCACCGGGCCCCCTTCTTCTTTCTCCCCCCCCCCCCCAAACCGGCACCGGAGCCGCGCCCCGCACGGCGGCACCGGGGGTCCCGCAGCCCCGGGGGTCCCGCAGCCCCGGCAGGGACACGCGTGGCACCGGGGCGGGGGTCCGTGGGAGAGGCAGGAGCCCCCGAAGGGGACGCGGGGCTCGGTGTTGGCGCGGACACCGCGAATCCCGGCAGCGCTCGCAGCATCGCCGGTCCCGGTGACAACGCGAGCGGGCGCGGGGATGCTCCGGGTGCCGGCACCGCTGTCCCGGCAGTGCCCCCCCGGTGCTACCGAGGGCTGGCGCTCGGTGTCACCGGCACGCACACGCTGCCGTCGGTGCGCTCCGCGGGCAGCAGCGGCAACGGGAGCGGACGGAGCTGCCTCGGGTGGGCTGGGGGGATGCCGGAGCACCGGGAGGGACGGGCGGGGTGTCACGGCCCCGGTGCGGCCCTGCGTGGCTCGGTGCTATTTATACCGCGGCCGGCGCCTGGCGTGGGGCCAGAGCCGCCCCCGCGCGATGCTGCCCGGGTGTCCGGGGCACATCCCGGCGGAGCAACCGGCGGAGCAACCGGGGCATCCCGCACGGGCGCGCTGCCCATGGCGGGGCTCCTGCCCCAACCCTCCCGCTTCACCCCCCCCGTTCACGACCCCCACCCTCGATTTTCTCCACGACCAAGCGTCCGGCGCGGCGGGGCCGTTCCCAGCCCCGGCGCTGCCCCCGGCTGACGCACATCCTCCGCCCACGGCCCCGCCGCTTCCCGGCTCCGCCGCCCACGGCCCGCGGAGGGGGAGCGGGGGGGCCGCCCGAGCCCGCTCCCGCTGCCCGCCCACGGGCGGCCGCCGCCCCTCGGTGGGGAGCGGGGAGCGGGGGGGATCCAGGCGGAGAGCGGCACCCCCTTCCCGGGGTGCGGCACGGGAGGGCCGAGCCGAGCCGAGCCGGGCCGGGGGGTGCGGGATGCCCTCCGCCGCGGGGCCGGTGGGACCGGCGGGACCCGGGGCCGGTGGTGCCGGTGGGACCCGGGACCCGGAGCCCGGGCTCGGTGGTGCCGGTGGGACCCGGGCTCGGTGGTGCCGGTGGGACCCGGGCTCGCCGGTCCGGCCGCCACGTGGGCGGGGCCGGGGCAGCGAGGGGCGGGACCTGCGCGCCCCCCACGCGTGACCCATTCACACAAACAACGCCAGGCCGCGCCCTGATAGGCGGAGGCGGTTGTCAATCACAAGGGGTATAAATGAAGGTGGAGGGCGTGGCTTGTGGCGCCTGAGTTTTGATTGGTTGAGGGGCGTGTCTGTCAGAGCCGTTACCAGGGCGGGGCGTGGCTGCGGAGTAAATGGCGGGTATGTTGGTCACCGTGGTAACCGAGGGCGGGAGCATAGCTGCTTCCTGCACGCGCATTGCTGATAGGCTAAAAATACTGTCCATCAACGCGGCAGCAGCAGAGCTGCGGTTTGATAGGTTAAACTAGCTGTCAATCAACGACAAAGCCCGGCGAGCGCGTCTCCTATTGGCTGTGGGCGCTCCTCGGCGGCCGGGCCGGGCGGCGGAAGCGGAAGCGGCCGGCGCAGCGGCGGCGGGAGGGATGAAACCGGCTCCGGGGCGGCGGCGGCGGCGGCGGCGGCGGCTCCCGGCGCTGCCCGTGCTGCTCTTGCTGTTCCTGCCCTTCCTGCCCTTCCTGCCCCTGCAAGCTGCAGGTGAGCGGGGCAGCGACGTCCCTGGCCGGGCGGGGAGCGACGCGGCGGCAGCCCCCGGGGCAGCATGGCGGCACAACGGGACCGGCGGGCCTCGGCGATCTGCCCGGTGCCCGCCGCACCCGCAGGGAGCCCTCTGAGCGCTTTGCGGGGTCTCCACGCTCAGGGGGCCGGTGCGGCAGCGGGGTTTCGTGTGCCGATGCCCCGGTGCCACCGGGCCGCCCGTGCCTCCGGGAGCCGCTTCACCTCGGGGGGCTCGGTGCGTGCCGGGGGCACGGTTTGTGTCGCGGAGGGTTTGGAGCTACGAGTGGAGCCACGTGGGGTTATCCCGGAAAAAAACGGAGGGTGAATTCCAGGGAAAACGGCGGAAAACCCGCGGGGGATGCGGCGGAGTGGGAGGGGAGGGGAGGGCTGGGCAGGGGAAGCCGAGGGCGGCAGGGCCTGAACTCTCCCTGTGCTCCTGCCAGGCCCCAAGGATGCCGTGATCCCGCTGCTGGACGGGCACGACTCCCAGCACCGGGAATCACAGCGATTCTGCTACAGCAACACGCGCCCGCCGCGGTGGAACGACGTGTGGACCAGGACACAGGTGAGAGAGGAGGAGGAGGAGGAGGCAGATCCTCCGTGCTCCACCCCTTCCATCCATCCATCATCCATCCATCATCCATCCATCATCCATCCATCCATCCATCCATCCATCCATCCATCATCCATCCATCCATCCATCCATCCATCCATCATCCATCCATCCATCCATCCATCCATCATCCATCCATCATCCATCCATCCATCCATCATCCATCCATCATCCATCCATCATCCATCCATCCATCCATCCATCCATCCATCCATCCATCCATCCATCATCCATCCATCATCCATCCATCCATCCATCATCCATCATCCATCCATCCATCATCCATCCATCCATCCATCCATCCATCCATCCATCATCCATCCATCATCCATCCATCCATCCATCCATCATCCATCCATCATCCATCCATCCATCCATCCATCCATCATCCATCATCCATCATCCATCATCCATCCATCATCCATCCATCATCCATCCATCCATCCATCCATCCATCATCCATCATCCATCCATCATCCATCCATCATCCATCCATCATCCATCCATCATCCATCCATCCATCCATCCATCATCCATCCATCATCCATCCATCCATCCATCCATCATCCATCCATCATCCATCCATCATCCATCCATCCATCCATCCATCCATCCATCATCCATCCATCATCCATCCATCCATCATCCATCCATCCATCCATCCATCCATCCATCCATCCATCATCCATCCATCATCCATCCATCCATCCATCCATCATCCATCCATCATCCATCCATCCATCCATCCATCCATCATCCATCATCCATCATCCATCATCCATCCATCATCCATCCATCATCCATCCATCCATCCATCCATCCATCATCCATCATCCATCATCCATCCATCATCCATCCATCATCCATCCATCATCCATCCATCATCCATCCATCCATCCATCCATCATCCATCCATCATCCATCCATCCATCCATCCATCATCCATCCATCATCCATCCATCATCCATCCATCCATCCATCCATCCATCCATCATCCATCCATCATCCATCCATCCATCATCCATCCATCCATCCATCATCTATCCATCATCCATCCATCATCCATCCATCCATCCATTCACAGAGTCACTGGGTTGGAAGAGAACTTCCAGATCATCAAGCCCAGCCCAAACAGCTCCACTCAACCCTGGCACCCAGAGGCACACCCAGCCTTGGTTAAACACACCCGGGGATGGTGACTGCACCACCTCCCCGGGCAGACATTCCAGAGCTTTGTCACTCTTTCAGTAAAAGCTTTTCCCTGATTTCCAACCTGAATTTCCCCTGGTGCAGCGTGAGGCTGTGTGCTCTGGTTCTGTCAGTGCTGCCTGGAGAGAGCCGAACCCCAGCTGGGCACAGACACCTTGCAGGGAGTGTGGGGAGTGATGAGGGCACCCCTGAACACAAATCCCTGGGGCAGAACCAGCTCCTGGGGCAGGAATTCCTGGGAGGGACCAAGCTCCCAGGACAGAACCAGCTCCTGAGGCTGGACCAGGTCCTGGTACCCAAATTTCTGGGGCAGAACTAAGACAGGAATTCCTGGGACAGACCAAGCTCTCAGGACAGAACCAGCTCTTGGGGCAGGAATTCCTGGGACAGAACCAGGTTCTGAGGCTGGACCAGCTTCAGGAACAGGAATCCCAGGAGAGAACCAGCTCTCAGGACAGAACCAGCATCTGAGATTGGACCAGGTCCTGGCACACAAATCTCTGGGGCAGAACCAGCTCTTAAGACAGGAATTCCTGGGGCAGGACCAGCTCCTGGGGCAGGAGCCCAGGGCCAGGACCAGCTCCTGGGGCAGGACCAGCTTCAGGAACATGAATCTCTGAGGCTGGACCCGCTCCTGGCACACAAATTTCTGGGGCAGAACCAGCTCCTAAGACAGGAATCCCTGGGGCAGAACCAGCTCCTGGGCAGGAATTCCTGAGGCAGAACCAGCTCCTGAGATTGGACCAGCTCCTGGAACACAAATCTCTGGGGCAGAACCAGGTTCTGAGGCTGGACCAGCTTCAGGAACATGAATCCCTGGGGCAGAACCAGCTCCTAAGACAGGAATTCCTGGGACAGACCAACCTCTCAGGGCAGAACCAGCTCCTGGGGCAGGACCAGCTTCAGGAACATGAATCCCAGGACAGAACTGCAGCTCCTGGCACACAAATCTCTGGGGGCAGAACCAGTTGCTAATACAGGAATTCATGGGGCAGACCAAGCTCCTAGGACAGAACCAGCTCCTGAGGCTGGACCAGGTGCTGGTACACAAATTTCTGGGGCAGAACCAGCTGCTAAGACAGGAATACCTGGGGCAGAACCAGCTCCTGGGGCAGGACCAGCTCCTGGGGCAGGAGCCCAGGGGCAGGACCAGCTCCTGGGGCAGGAGCCCAGTCTCTTTTCCATTTCTCAGCCCCCCTCTCCCCGCAGATCCGTGTCACCAGCAGCCGCATGATCCGCGTCACCCAGGTGGACAGCGAGGAGGAGCTGGAGAAGTTCAGCGTGTGGAACGTGCTCTTCTCCTTCCTGAGGGGCAAGCTCAACGACACCAGCATCGATGTGGATCTCTACAGCAACAAAACCTGCCTCAAGGTGGAGCTGCTGGAGCCTGGCACCACCTACTCCGTGGTCCTCCTCCGACGTACGTCCCCTCCCCGCTGGGGAAAGGGGGCCCGGGGCTGCCCAGGGCACAGCAGGACGGGGCAGCTCATGATCCAAGGAGCTGTTCCTTCCTCAGGAAGGGAATTTGGTGTGCAGAAGGAATTTGGGGCACTTGGAGGCCCAGTCTCTGTCCTGTCACCCTGTGGCAGGTGGGAGCTTCCTGCCGTGCCCCTCTCCACTGAGATGATTTTTTTTTTTTCCAGGTTTTGACCCTAAGCTGTTCCTTGTTTTCTTCCTGGGCCTGCTGTTGTTTTTCTGTGGGGACACACTGAGCAGGTGAGCCCCCTCCTTTCCCTGGGGGCTCCTGGGTGGGGCTGTTTGTGCACAGGTACCCAAAAAATACCTGCTGTGATTGATTCCATGTGTGATCATTGCAGGAGCCAAATCTTCTACTACTCAGCTGGGATCAGTGTGGGCTTGTTGGCCTCGCTGCTTGTCCTCGTCTACATGATGTCCAAGGTCATGCCCAAGGTAGGTGTCACATTTTGAGGGGGTCAGAGACCTCATAGCCCTGTCCTGGGTTTGGTACAGAGCACCTCAGCACCTGGGGGAGGTATCCACAGCCCGCCTGCAACCCCTCTGTGCTCCCCTAGAAAAGCCCTGTGTACTTCCTGCTGGTTGGAGGTTGGTCCTTTTCCCTGTACCTGCTTCAGCTGATCTTCAAGAACCTGCAGGAGATCTGCAAGTCCTACTGGCAGTACCTGTTAGGTAGGTGGGAGCTCTGAGAGTCACCTGTTCACCAGGTGAACATCTCCTGGCAGAGCTGTGCAGCAAAGCTGAACCTCCCTGTCCCTGCTGGTGCTGTCAGATTCCTCTTCATCCTCACAGAGCCCCCAATTTCTGTGCTCTCCCACAGGTTACCTGCTCCTCGTGGGCCTCCTGAGCTTTGCTGTGTGCTACAGGTATGGCCCCTTGGAGAACGAGCGCAGCATCAACCTCCTGTCCTGGGCCCTGCAGCTCCTGGGGCTGCTGCTGATGTACTCGGGCATCCAGATCCACCCCATCGCCCTGGTCCTGGTGCTCGCTGCTGTCTGCACCAAGAACCTGGATTACCCCTTGCAGTGGGCATTTGCTGCCTACAGGTGAGGCCTGTGGGGCTGCAGCGTGCCCACTGCTCCCTGCTGGGTCAGGGTGAGCTGCTGGATGGAGCCTGTGGCACACAGCAGGGTTGTTTTCACTGGGGTTTGGCAGTGGAGTGCCCATTTTCCCTGGGATTGGTGAAAGAGAGGGTCCATGGGAGCAAGGAGCAGAGCTAGAGGGGTGTGTTCCACTTTCCTTACTGCCAGCAGGATCAGGAGCTGGGAGCTCGGGATGCCCCAGGGATTCCTGTTCCTGAAGCTGGTCCAGCCTCAGGACCTGGTTCTGTCCTGGGAGCTTGGTCTGTTCCAGGAATTCCTTGCTGGTTCTGCCCCAGAGATTTGTGTGCCAGGAGCTGGTCCAGCCTCAGAAACTGGTTCTGCTGCAGGGATTCATGTTCCAGGAGCTGGTTCTGCCCCAGGGTTCCTGCCCCAGGAGCTGGTTCTGTCCTGGGAGCTTGGTGTGTCCCACGAATTCCTGCCTTAGGAGGTGGTTCTGCCACAGAGATTTGTGTGCCACGAGCTGGTCCTTGCCCTGGGAGGTGATCCTACTTCAGCTGCTGGTCTTGTCTTGGAGTTCCTGCTCCAGGGATCCTGCCCTGGAGGATGGTCCTGCCCCAGGGGTTCTTTCCTGAGAGTTCCTGCCCCAGGGATCCTGCCCAGGGTCCTGCCCCAGGAGCTGGTCCCACCCCGTCCAGGCAGTCATTAATTGCTGTTTCCCCCCTGGCAGGAGGGTGCAGAGTTCCAAGCTGGGCCCAACCCCTCCTCGGCTGCTGACAGAGGAGGAATTTCAGCTCCAGGGCGAGGTGGAGACCCGCAAGGCCCTGGCAGAGCTGCGGAGCTTCTGCCAGAGCCCCGAATTCTCTGCCTGGACCACGGTGTCCCGCATCCAGTCTCCCAAAAGGTAACATCCCTGACAGCTCAGGGTGGCCACCCTGTGTCCCTCTGTGCTGTCACCTCTGTCCTTAGAGACAGAGACACAGATCTGTGGTGTGTGGGGGGAAAGGATGGATAACACCAGGGGATGGAAAGGATGGATAACACCAGGGGGTGAAAAGGGGGAAAGGATGGATAACACCAGGGGGTGGAAAGGATAGGAACACCAGGGGATGGAAAGGATGGATAACACCAGGGGGTGAAAAGGGGGAAAGGATGGATAACACCAGGGGGTGGAAAGGATAGGAACACCAGGGGATGGAAAGGATGGATAACACCAGGGGGTGAAAAGGGGGAAAGGATGGATAACACCAGGGGATGGAAAGGATGGATAACACCAGGGGGTGGAAAACAGGAAAGGATGGATAACACCAGGTCCCAGCAGCAAAATTCTTGACCTGTGTGTGTCAGGGCCTCTCCAGAGGCACTGGACACACCTGCCCAAGGTGCTGTTCCGTGGTTTCTGCCAGGTTTGCTGATTTTGTGGGTGGTGCTTCCCACGTCACCCCCAACGAGGTGTCAGCCCACGAGCGGGAGTTCGGCCTGGAAAGTCTCTGCATTGACGAGCAGCTCTTCGAGGAGGATGATGATGATGATGAAGAGGAGGAAAACATCAGTGACTCCTCTGGTGGGAATCACAAGAGTGATTCCCTGCCCCACAACCATGTGGATGTCCAGTGAGGTCAGCTGCCCTGACTGGCCAAGGAGCAGAACCAGTGCTGGGCTGCTCCGGGCAGGGTGGGGATGGTCCTGGTGGGGATGGACCCCCTCTGACAGGGAGAAAAGGGGTCTCACCTCCCTGCAGCTCCTACCTGAGGTGTTGTCAGCACAGCTCTGGGTGTTGAGGTGGGTGGGACACATGGGAATCCCCCCCAGGCTGGGAAGTCACCAGGATGCAACCTGGACCCAGCCCAACTTTTGCAGTGGGTGTTTGTGAGCTCCCAGGGTGGCACCCCCGGGGCAGGGACCCCCTCCCAAACCTGGCCGCTTATCTGGCTCCATCCCCCACTGCAGACAGGAGCCTCTTTCCCCTCTCTGGGCACTGGACAGCCTGGGGTGGGGATGGACCTTCCCCTCCATCTGCAGGTGCCTGAGGGTGACACACACGAGAGGAACTTTGGACCTGTCCCGCTGGTACCTGCGTGCTCAGCACCTGCCTGGAGCCGTGGTGAGGGAGCTGCCAGTGACCTGCTCCTCCTCCTCCTCCTGCTACAAACGTGTCTCAGGGCTCCAGCTGGTCGGGCCACACCTCTGCCTTGGCTTCAATCCCGTGTGGATACCAAAAACTCCTCAGTGGAGCTGTGGAGCCTCAGGGTCTGCCGGCTGCCCCTGGATGTGGTGTTGGGGTGGAGGCCGTGCTCAGCCCCCTCTCCCCGTGCCAGAGCCGAGGATGAGTGTGGATGTGCTTCCTCCCTGCCTCACTGCCATTCTCCTGCTGTTCACCCTCTCCCAGGGGGTGTGGGCAGGGATTGAGGGTGACCCCACTGATGTTCCAGTGGGGAACTGGGGAGCTCTGCCAAAGCCCAGAGCTGGAGGGGACACCCCAATCTATGCAACTTCCTAAGCAATAACGCTGCCCTCGCCTCCTCAGTGCTCTGGGGATGCCCAGCCCAGCCCCTGCCTCACCTGGAGCTTCTGCCATCAGTTTGTCCCACTCCCAAATTTGTCCCTGTCCCAGGTGTGCTCCCCAGCCCTTGCTGTGCTTTCCTCCCTGCTCAGGTGTGAGCAGACTCTGTTACTTCATCCCCCGCGCCTCAGCGTGGTGGATGACTGATTATATTTTTAATAAAGATGTATTTTTTAGGTCCTGAGCTTCATTTGTTCGTCCTGCTGTGACCCCAGGGCTCAGCCAGCTGTGGGAGGTCGTTCTGCTGGGGATGATGTGTGGGGACACAACAACCCCTGGGTGGCATTCCCTGGGGACAGGGAATGAGCATTGAGTCCTTGGGGACAGCCCTGAGCATTCCCGGTTCTGCAGCTCCAGCTGCTCCTGGTTCTCCAGCCCTGTACCTTGCCCCTGTTTCCCTTAGCCCAGGAGAGGAAGCTCCCTTTGTTTGCTCGGCTCCAGGATTTTCCCTGCTTGTTCCTGCAAGGGTGGGGAAAGCCGAGCCGGGACCGCTGAGGGCTGATCCCCACTCGCTGCTCCTTCGTGCCTCAGTTTCCCCATCCGAGCGCTCTGGGGGAGGGCCCTGCGGCGCCCCCTCCCCTCCGTGGGCCGGACGGGGCCAGCACCGAGCGCTGGGCTGGGCTGAGCCCCGCCGGTTCCGGGGCAGCTCCAGCTGAAGCCGCCCCAGCCGCCGCTGCTCTGCGCCCGGGAGGTGAGTGGGGGACCCGGAGAGCAGCTGAAGGGCCCGAGCCCCCCAGTCCCCAGCCGGATGGGGGTACCCCATCCCCAAAACCCCCATCCCAGGGCACCTGGTGTCATTGGGAGCCCCGGGGTGAGCCCAGCGCTGCCCTGGAGCTGGGGGGGGTTCTCCCTCTGGCTGCTGACCCTGGGGTCTCACCCAGCAGCACGGGGGGCTCAGACCTCTGCAGGGCTCTGCCGTCTCTGGAGGTTGCTGGGATCACCTCCATCACCCTATTTGCCCCATCTTTCCCCACCTTCTCCTCGCTCGTGAACTTTCCCCGGGGCACCGATAAGCGGGGCTGGGTTTACAGCCCTGCGCCCCAGCTGTAAAGCGGGGGTGAAGGTCACCCCCAGGAACGTGACTGCGCTGTCACCGACAGGTGAGGGATGGAGGAGACCTGGGGGGAAAGCAGCTCCGGGGGGTGACCTGTCGGGGGGCTTGGGCTCCCCTCCCCGCCCCGGCTTCCCCCTGCCAGGAAGGAGGGAGGAAGTGGAGGCTGAATTAATCCAAGAATAGGAGCCAGGTGTCCGCATTTCCCGCCCGGGTCCCTGCTTCCCCCCAGCATCCGCCTGCCCCCAACCCCACCACGGGGTGCTGGGCACCAGGATACCCCGGCAAGGTGCCCCCCGTGCCTCTGGGGCTGTGTGGCAGCTTTGTCCCCTGTCCCCAGGGTTGGGGGGGAGCAGCCGAGACCCCAGAGATTGCTGAGGAGCTGGTGGGGCGTTTTGGGGAAGGGGCTGCGTGTCCGTGGCTCCATCCCCCGTGCTGTGCCGCAGCTGGCCCGGAGCTGCCCGGCCATGGAAGGCTCCTCCTCGCTGCTGGACGCCGAGGCCGTGGCGGACCTGGTGCTGCTGGACCCGCTGACCGAGGAGTCGCTGGTCCAGACGCTGCGGGAGCGATTCCGCCGGCGCGACATCTACGTGGGCAGCGGGACAAGGGGGATTTGGGGGGGCGACGGGGGCTGATGGGGGGGATTGGGATATGGGATGTGGGATATGGGATGGGGAATGGGATATGGGATGTGGGATGTGGGATATGGGACGGGGATTGATTGGCAGGGCTGGAGGGGCTGGAGGGGCTGAAATGGGGATTGGGATATGGGCTATGGGATGGGGATTGGCAGGGCTGCAGGGTCTGGGATGGCAAGTGGGATATGGGATACAGGATATGGGATATGGGATGTGGGATGGGGATTGGCAGGGCTGCAGAGATGGGGTGGGGAATGGGATATGGGATACGGGACATGGGATGTGGGATGTGGGATATGGGATGGGGATTGGCAGGGCTGGAGGGGCTGGGATGGGGAATGGGATATGGGGTATGGAATATGGGATATGGGATGGGAAGAGGATATGGGGTCTGAGATGGGGATTGGGATATGGGGTATGGGATGGGAAGAGGATATAGGGTCTGAGATGGGGATTGGGATATGGGATGTGGGATATGGGGTATGGGATGGGGATTGGCAGGGCTGGAGGGGCTGGGATGGGGAATGGGATATGGGGTATGGAATATGGGATATGGGATGGGAAGAGGATATGGGGTCTGAGATGGGGATTGGGATATGGGGTCTGGGGTATGGGATGGGGATTGGCAGGGCTGCAGGGTCTGGGATGGGGAATGGGATATGGAGTATGGGATATGGAGTATGGGATAAGAGGATATGGGGTCTAAGATGGGGAATGGGATATGGGGTATGGGATGGGGATTGGGATTGGAAAAGCTGCAGGGTATGAGATGGGGAAAGGGATATGGAGTATGGGATGGGAAGAGGATATGAGGTCTGGGATGGGGACTGGGAGGGCTGCAGGATCTGGGATAGAGAAAGGGAGACCTTCAAGGTGAGCCTTGGGGAGGTGAGGATATGAGGTCTGGGCTGAGGAAAAGGATCTGGAGAGTGGAACTGCAAAGTCTGGGGTGGGGAGCAGTATATGGGGTCTGGGATTGGAAGCAGGAGAACTTTGGGGTCCAGAGTGGGAACAGGGCATGGGGCCTGGGATGCGAAGTGGGACGGCTGCAGGGTCGAGGGTGAGGAGCGGGATTTGGGGTCTGGGATGAGAAGGATCTAGGAAGCAGGAGGGCTGCAGGGTCTGGGATGGGGAGCAGGATCTGGGCTCTGGGATGAAGACAAGGATCTGGGATGGGGATGGGGAGCACCAGGACCCCCCAGCCCCTCATCCCTGCTGCCCCACAGACGTACATTGGGAATGTGGTGATCTCGGTGAACCCGTACCAGTCCCTGCCCATCTACACCCCGGAGAAGGTGGAGGAATATCGCAACTGCAGCTTCTTCGCCGTCAAACCCCACATGTGAGCACGGGGAGGCTGGGGGTGCCCTCGGTGCCCTGCGTTGTGCCAAGGGCAACACTCCCAGGCAACCCCAAGGTGTTGGGGTCCAGCTGGGGCAACACCACAGCCACAACGGGGAGGTCTTGGCGTTTCCTGAAGCCCCCAGCTGGCTCCAGCCCCTTCCAACCCCTCTTGCCCCCAGCTATGCCATCGCTGACGATGCCTATCGCTCGCTGCGGGACCGGGACAGGGACCAGTGCATCCTCATCACCGGCGAGAGCGGCGCCGGCAAGACAGGTACGGCCGGGGCTGCCAGGGGGGGCTCAGGGCACTGCGAGGGGTCGGTGGGGTGAGGGGCACACCCCCAGAGCCCACGACCCCACCGCAGTGACCCCCACCCCTCGCCGGCAGAGGCCAGCAAGCTGGTGATGTCCTACGTGGCGGCCGTGAGCAGCAAAGGGGAGGAGGTGAACAAGGTGAAGGAGCAGCTCCTGCAGTCCAACCCTGTGCTGGAGGGTGAGTGCCGCACGTCCTGAGCCCCCCTCCCGCATCCCGGACCTGCCCTGGAGCCCACCGTGACCCCCCCTCCTCTCCTGCAGCCTTTGGGAACGCCAAGACTGTGCGGAATGACAACTCCTCCCGATTCGTGAGTGACCTGGGGAGGGGGATGGACCCTGCTGGGGCTGGGAGCGCAGAGGGGACAGGGATGGGGGGATGGAGCTGCCAGTCCCACCAGGACCCCCTTCCCTGACCCATCCCCTTCCCCCAGGGCAAGTACATGGACATTGAGTTCGACTTCAAGGGCGAGCCCCTGGGAGGGGTCATCAGCAACTGTGAGTAGCCGCCACACCCCAGTGACACTGACCCTGACCCTGCGGGAAATTGGTTTGTAGAAAATCCCCCAAACCTGACAGAAGGTTCTGTCGTCTGTATACAAACCTTGAGATAAAATGTGCTGACTTAAAAAAAAAAAAAATAAATAAAACAGATATTGTTGAGAGAGAAACAGAACTAAAACCAAATTTCAAAAGATAGTCTTGCAAAAAAGGCTTCATGAAGCTTTGCAAAAATCAGAGAAATTGCAGAATACATTATTAAATTATTCAAGTGTTTATTCTAGTAGTTATCCAAGTCACAACATGACTTAATCCAACATCCCTGCAGACCTGCTGGAGAAATCCCGCATTGTCCGGCACGTGAAGGGCGAGAGGAACTTCCACATCTTCTACCAGCTCCTGGCTGGGGCTTCCCCACAGCTGCTCCGTAGGTCCAGACGCCGCAGGGTGGGGGATTTAGAGGTGGAACAGGCGCTGGGGAGGATCGTGGCTGAACTGCCACCTCCTGTCCCCAACACCAGAGCAGCTGAAGCTCCGCCAGGACTGCGGGCACTACGGATACCTGAACCGGGAGGGCTCCAGCCTGCCTGGCATGGACGATGCCGCCAACTTCCACGCTATGCAGGTACCCCCACAGGAAGACAGGACCCCCCAAAAAAATCCCGGAGCCCACCCCATCCCCTGAGCTGTTGTGTCCGTCCCCAGGATGCCATGAGGGTCATCGGCTTCTCGCCCGCCGAGGTGACGGAGCTGCTGGAGGTGACGGCCGTGGTGCTCAAACTGGGCAACGTCCAGCTGAGCAGCAGCTTCCAGGCCAGCGGGATGGAGGCCTGCAGCATCAGCGACCCCCAGGGTAGGGATGGGGGACAGGGATGGCAATGGGGGGGACCCCCGCAGCCCCTCCTTGGCTCTGGCACTGCCGTCTCCTCACGCAGAGCTGCGCGAGGTCTGCGAGCTGATCGGGCTGGAGCCCGGCGCGCTGGAGCGGGCGCTGTGCTCCCGCACGGTGAAGGCGCGGGATGAGACGGTGCTCACCAGCCTCACCGTCCCCCAGGTAAGCAGGACCACCCCCCAGCCGTGGGGCTGATGCCTGGCAGCCCCCCAAGAGCCACACCAGCCCCTCTCCATTCTCTCCAGGGCTACTACGGGCGGGACGCGCTGGCCAAGAACATCTACAGCCGCCTCTTTGACTGGCTGGTGAATCGTATCAATGCCAGCATCCAGGTGAGCCCCAGGGCATCCTGGAGCCCCAGCAGGACTCTGGACCCCCACCCCACACAGGGCTCAACACCCCGTTATGTCCCCAGGTGAAGTCGGACAAGCAGAGGAAGGTGATGGGCGTCCTGGACATCTACGGCTTTGAGATCTTCCAGGTGAGCAAAGGATCCACCAGGCCCCGTTCAGGGGGTTGGGAACAGCGTCTGGGACACGGGGCAGGGCTGGGGGCTCGGGAAGCAGCTGCCACACAGGATCCTTCCACCGCAGGACAACGGCTTTGAGCAGTTCATTATCAACTACTGCAACGAGAAGCTGCAGCAGATCTTCATCCTGATGACGCTGAAGGAGGAGCAGGAGGAATACGTCCGAGAGGTACCTCCAGCTCTTCCCAGAGCACGGCCCCAAGGAGTTTCAGCCCTCCTGGGATGGGGAAGTGCCGGAGACGGCTCCGCCACACGTCCCTCCCTCGCCCCGCTCCCTGCTGAGAGCACATTCAATGGCAGGAAGGGATTTGGGATCCTCATCCCCGTGGCAGGATGTCCGGTTCCTGCCCCACAGCAGCCGGGGGTGTCCGTGGGGCAGGGTCTGGGTTATCCCTGTGCCTGACCCACATCTGCTCTCAGGGCATCCAGTGGACCCCGGTGGAGTTTTTTGACAACAGCATCATCTGCAACTTGATTGAGAACGTGAGTTGCCCACCCGGTGCTGGGATCTTGGGGTTCCAGCTCCCCCCACAGCCCAAACTGGGATGCACTGGGGCTGGTTTGGGGTGACACCATCCATCGTGGACAGAGCACCACCGGGATCCTGGCCATGCTGGACGAGGAGTGCCTGCGGCCCGGCGTGGTCAACGAGGACACCTTCCTCACCAAACTCAACCAGCTCTTGGCCACGCACAAGCACTACGAGAGCAAGGAGACGCAGAACGCGCGGCGTGTCACCGACGCCAGCCTGCCACCGCGCTGCTTCCGCATCCACCACTACGCCGGCAAGGTCCGGCAGCGCCTGCTCCTCTTCCCTGTGCCATGGTCTTCATCCCACAGCCCTGACCCTCTTCTCAGCACCCTGACCCTCTTCTCAGCACCCTGACCCTCTTCCCAGGACCCTGATCCTCTTCCCACTGCCTCAATCCTCATCCCAGAGCCCTGATCGTCTTCCCAGGACCCTGATCCTCTTCCCAGTGCCTCAATCCTCATCCCAGAACCCTGATCCTCTTCCCAGCACCCTGATCCTCTTCCCAGTGTCACACTCCTCTTCCCAGAGCCCAAATCCTCTTCCCAGAGCCCTGATCCTCTTCCCAGCACTGTGATGCTCTTCCCCATGCCACACTCCTCTTCCCAGAGCCCTGATCATCTTCCCCATGCCACACTGCTCTTCCCAGAACCCCAATCCTCTTCCCTGAGCCACACTCCTCTTCCCAGAGTCCTGATCCTCTTCCCAGCATCCCAATCCTTTTCACAGCATCCCAGTCCTCTTTCCAGCACCCCAGGCTTCTTCCCTGCATCTCAGACTTCCTCCTAGCTCTCTGAACCTCTTCACAGCATCCTGGTCCTCTTCCCAGTGCCTCAGACATTTTCTCAGTGTCCCAATCCTCTTCCCAGCACCCCAGAACTTTTCCCAGTGCCCCAATCCTCTTTCCAGCATCCCAGACATTTTCTCAGTGCCCCAGTCTTCTTCCCAGCACCCCAGTCCACTTCCCAGTGCCTCAGTTCTCCTCCCACTGCCCTGCTCCTCTTCCCAGTGCCTCAGTCTTCTTCCCAGCACCTTGGTCCTCTTCTCAGTGCCTCAGACCTTTCCTCAGTGCCCCAATCCACTTCCCAGCATCCCAGACCTTTTTCCAGTGTCCCAATCCTCTTCCCAGCACCCCAATTCTCTTCCCAGCACCTTGATCCTCTTCCCAGTGCCTCAGACATTTTCTCAGTGCCCCAGTCCTCTTCCCAGCACCCCAGTCCACTTCCCAGTGCCTCAGACCTTTCCTCAGTGCCCCAATCCACTTCCCAGCATCCCAGACCTTTCCTCAGTGCCCCAATCCACTTCCCAGCATCCCAGACCTTTTCCCAGTGCCCCAATCCTCTTCCCAGCACCCCAATTCTCTTCCCAGCACCTTGATCCTCTTCCCAGTGCCTCAGACCTTTTCCCAGTGCCCCAATCCTCTTTCCAGCATCCCAGACCTTTTCCCAGTGTCCCAATCCTCTTCCCAGCACCCCAATTCTCTTCCCAGCATCTTGATCCTCTTCCCAGTGCCTCAGACATTTTCTCAGTGTTCCAATCCTCTTCCCAGCATCCCAGACATTTTCCCAGTGCCCCAGTCCTCTTCCCAGCACCCCAGTTCTCTTCCCAGTGCCTCAGACCTTTCCTCAGTGCCCCAATCCTCTTCCCAGCATCCCAGACCTTTTCCCAGTGCCCCAATCCTCTTCCCAGCATCCCAGACCTTTTCCCAGTGCCCCAATCCTCTTCCCAGCATCCCAGACCTTTTCCCAGTGCCCCAATCCTCTTCCCAGCATCCCAGACCTTTTCCCAGTGCCCCAATCCTCTTCCCAGCACCCCAATTCTCTTCCCAGTGCCTCAGACCTTTTCCCAGTGCCCCAATCCTCTTCTCACTACCCCAGTCCTCTTCCCAGCACCCTAATCCTCTTCCCAGCACCCCAATCCTCTTCCCAGCACCCTAATTCTCTTCCCAGCGCCCCAATCCTCTTCCCAGTGCCTCAGACCTTTTCTCAGTGCCCCAGTTCCCTTCCCATCACCCCAGTTCTCTTCCCAGCACCCCAATCCTCTCCCCAGCGCCCCGCTCCCCTCCCCAGCTTTGCACAGGCGATGTGGGGCTGCACTGGGAGCAGGCTGGGGCTGCACCGTGCCCCCCTCCCCGGCCGGGCGCTGACCCCGCTGCCCTCCCCAGGTCACCTACAACGTGACGGGCTTCATCGAGAAGAACAACGACCTGCTCTTCCGCGACCTCTCGCAGGCCATGTGGGCGGCCCGGCACGCGCTGCTGCGCTCGCTCTTCCCCGAGGGAGACCCCCAGAAAGTCTCCCTCAAGCTGCCCCCCACTGCAGGCTTCCAGTTCAAGTTGTCCGTGGCATTGCTGATGAAGAATCTCTACTCCAAAAATCCCAACTACATCAGGTACCTGTGGCGTTTTCAGAGTTCCGCAGACAGAGGAGGAATGATTGAATCTGGCTCCGTGTTATTATTTTATGATCTATGTTATATAAAAAATACTATATTAAAACTATACTAAAGACTAGAGAAAGGATACAGACCGAAGGTTTAACAAGATACTGATGAAAAATGTGTGACTCCTCCCAGTACTAAAACTATACTAAAGAATAGAGAAAGGATACAGACCGAAGGTTTAACAAGATACTGATGAAAAATGTGTGACTCCTTCCAGAGTCCCGACAAAGCTGATGGTGATTGGTCATTAAGTAAAAACAATTCACATGAAACCAAGGAAACAATGTTGGTAAACAATCTCCATTCCAGAGCAGCAAAACGCAGGAGAAGCAAATCAGATAATCATTGTTTTCATTTTTTCTCTGAGGCTTCTCCGCTTCCCAGGAGAAGAAATCCTGGTGAAGGGATTTTTCAGAAAATATGACAATGACAAGCCCTGGCAGAGACCCCCGGGGGTGCCTCTGTCACCCCAAATCCCCCCCCAAAGCCCCCCAAACCACCACTGCGCTCTGCAGGTGCATCAAACCCAACGACACCAAGTCAGCCATGGTGTTCACGCCGGAGCTGGTGCTGGCGCAGGCGCGGTACCTGGGGCTGATGGAGAACGTGCGGGTGCGGCGGGCGGGCTACGCCTTCCGCCAGCTCTACGGCCCCTTCCTGCAGCGCTACAAGATGCTCAACCCCCGCACGTGGCCCCGCTGGGACCGTGGGGACAGGTACGGGGCTGCCACGGGTTGAGAGGGGTCAGGGGGCTGCCAGGGTGGGCTCTGATCGTCCTCGTCTCTGCCACGGTGCAGGGAGGGGACCGAGGTGCTGCTGGCAGGTCTGGAGTTCCCCGCCGAGGAGCTGGCGTTCGGCCACACCAAGATCTTCATCCGCTCGCCACGCACTGTGAGTTTGGGAATGGAGAGTCCAGGGGGTGTCCGGATTTCTCCTGGGAGTTCCTGGGTGATGCCACAGCCCCTGGGGCTGCTCAGTGAGCCAGCGCTTGCCGTGGCTGTCGCCAGCTCTTCGACCTGGAGCGGCAGCGGCAGGAGCGCGTGGCCCAGCTCGTCACCCTGATCCAGAAGATGTTTCGGGGCTGGCGGTGCCGCACCCAGTACCAGCTGATGCGCAAGAGCCAGATCCTCATCTCCGCCTGGTTCCGTGGCCACAGGGTGAGGGCAGGGCAGGTCCCGGCCACCCCTCTCCCCCTGGCTCTCCGAGCCCACCCCACTCACGCCTTTGTTCCCCCGCAGCAAATGAACCGGTACAAGCAGATGAAGCGGTCGGCACTGATCCTGCAGGCTTATGCACGGGGCTGGAAGGTGAGGGCCGGGCAGCCCCAGGGCCACCACCGCACCGGCCTGGTGTGGGGGAGCAGGGTGGGTGGGGAGAGGGGCTCTGCGTGCCCCACGCTGGGACCAGGAGCTCCGTGTGTCCCACGGCGGGACCAGATTCAGCCTCATCTCCTCTCCCCGTCTTTCCTCCTTCTCTCCTGCCTCTCTCCTGCCTCTCCCCGTCTCTCCATGTCTGTGTTGGTGCCTCCCCCCCGGGCTCCCTGGGCTCTCACCCCCACAGTCTCGCCGGCTCCTCCGGGAGCTGAAGTCCCAGTGCCGACGCCAGGCGGCCGCCACCACCATCGCCGCTCACTGGAGAGGGTACCAGGTAACGGGGCCACGCGCCCTCAGGCCGCCTCTGTCCTGCTGTCCGTGCGTCTGTCTGTCTGCCCACGCTGTCGGGCTGGAGCCTCTGTCCTCTCCACTGGGGCCAAACAGGGATGGGGGATGTGGGGGACATGGGGGATGTGAGGGATGTGGGGGACGTGGGACACCCTTGTCCTTCGTGGGGCTGGTGGCGATGTCCGGTGTCCTCACCGCTGGCGCTGTCCCCGCAGGCTCGCAGGACCTACAGGAAATATTTCCGTTCCAGCGCCAGCACCTGCCTGGCCAACTTCATCTACCGGCGGCTGGTGAGTGTGGAGGATGAGTTGTTAAATGCCCTGAAATAGCAGGAGAAGCAAATCAGATAATCATTGTTTTCATTTTTTCTCTGAGGCTTCTCAGCTTCCCAGGAGAAGAAATCCTGGTGAAGAGATTTTTCAGAACACATGACAATGACAAGCCCCGGCAGAGACCCCCAGGGGTGCCTCTGTCACCCCAAATCCCCCCCCAGTTTAGGGTGATAACCAACAGAGTTACAAGTGTTGGCTTATGCCACAATATTTCTGACAAATGTATTTCCCACTTCTGTTTTATCTAACCTGGGCTGGGGGAGAGGGGGCCACGGTGCCTCCCCAGCCCCCTGGCCTGCTGGATGCCCCTGTCCTCTCCTGAATCCCTGCCACGTTGTCACCCCCAGGTGCACAGGTACCTGGTGGGGCTGGCAAAGAACCTGCCGCCGCTGTCGGTGATGGATCGGACCTGGCCCCCGGCGCCCTACAGGTTCCTGGACAACACCAACCAGGAGCTGAAGAACATCTTCTACCGCTGGAAGGTGGGAGCAGGGGGAGATGGGGAGAATTCCAGCTTTGGATCTGGGTGCGCCAGCTCCCCTGGGAGGTGTTTGGTGGCACCAAATCGTCCCCTCCCTCGGCAGTGCAAGAAGTACCGGGACCAGCTGCCGGCGTCGCGCCGGGCCCAGCTGCAGGCCAGGCTCTGCGCCAGCGAGCTCTTCAAGGACAAGAAGACCCTCTACCCAAAAAGGTGCCAGGGCGGGGGGCTGGGGGTGCAGGGGAGCTCAGGGCAGCAGGGGCTGATGGCCTCGTCCCCAGCCTGCAGCAGCCTTTCCGCGGGGAGTACCTGGGGCTGAAGCAGAACCCCAAGTACCAGAAGCTCCACGCCGTGGCCAAGGACAAGCTGGTGATGGCCGACACCGTCAGGAAGGTGAACAGGGCCAGCGGAAAGGTGAGATCCTGCTTTGGCCCCGTGCCCTGGGCAGTGGGAGGGCACACGGGGCCACCGTGAGCCCCAGCTCTTGGTGACCCCCTGCCCACGTTGACCTGGCCACAGTGACCCCCTGCCCACACTGACCACCTGCTCATGCTGAATCCCTGGCCACGGTGACCCCCTGCCCATGCTGACCCCCTGCCCACACTGACCCTGTGCCCACACTGACCCCCTGCCCACAATGACCCCCTGCTCACACTGACCCCCTGCCCACGCTGACCACCTGCCCACACTGACCCCTGCCCACGCTGACCTCCTGCCCATGCTGACCACCTGCCCACGCTGACCCCCTGCCCACGCTGACCCTCTGCCAATGCTGACCTGCCCACACTGACCACCTGCCCACGCTGACCCCCTGCTCACACAGACCCCCTGCCCACGCTGACCCCCTGCCCACTCTGGCCCCCTGCCCATGCTGCCCTGCCCACACTGACCCTCTGCCCACACTGACGCCCTGCCCAAGCTGACCCCCTGCTCACACTGACCCCCTGCCCACACTGACCTGCTCACACTGACCCCCTGCCCACGCTGACCCCCACCCACAGACAGTCCCACGCCTGCTGCTCCTCACCACCGAGCACCTGGTCCTGGCTGACCCCAAGGCCGCCCAGCCCAAGACCGTGCTCAGCCTCAGTGACATCCATGGCGTCTCCGTCACCCGCTTCTCCGACGGCTTCCTGGCCCTGCACCTCAAGGAGGTACCTGGGGAGGGGGGCCCTGGGGGCTCAGGGGGTCCCCAGCAGGGCTGACCCCCCGATTGCCCCCCAGGTGTCCACAGGGGCCAAGGGTGACTTCCTGCTGCTCAGCGAGCACCTCATCGAGCTGGTGACCCGCCTGCACCAGACCTTCGAGGCCACCACGGGGCAGGCGCTGCCCCTGCACATCACGGACAGGTGTGGGCGTGGCTCTGGTGGGCGGGGCTAGAGTGGGTGTGGTTACAGTGGGCGGAGTCTGAAGGGCAGGACTATAATGGGTGGGGCAGGGCTGGGGCACAGAGGGTGTGGCTTCTGTGGGTGGGGCTGCAGTGGGTGGGGCTATTGTGGGTGGGACAGGGCGGTGCCCAGGGTGGTATTGAGGTGGGGGTGGAGCCTCCAAGGGTGGGGCACCATGCGAGTGACCTGATTGGCTGCAGCAGGAAGCTGCTGAGGAGTGGGCGTAACCAAATCAGCTCATTGGGCAATGAGGGGACGGGCGTGGGCGTGTCCCCCTCCCACCTCTCCATCCTGACCCCTCCCCTCCATCCTGCCTTCTCCCCTCCATCCTCCCAGGTTCTCCACCCGCTTCCCGAAGGGCGACGTGTCCATCACCGTGGTGGAGTCACCCAAGGCCAGCACCAACGGCCCCGTCTGCAAGAAAAAGGGCAGCAACAAGATGGAGGTCCTGGTGCACTGAGGGGACCCTCGCCCCTCACCAGGACCCCCCACCCTCACACTGGCACCCCCGAGACCCCCTTTGTGTCATCCCCCACCCCTCTGGGTGCTGGCAGCACCCAGGCACTGCTCCAACCCCATTAAAAGGATGCTGAGGTGTCGGTACCGGGGCGGTGTCACCTCATTACGGGCAGGTGGGACCTCAGGGGACCTCAGTGCCCAAGCTGGGGGGCACGGCCCAGCCTGGTGATGTAGCCCCTCATCCTGGCTTCCCCCTTTTCTGACTTTTCCTGACGCCTGATTGCAGCCAGCGCTCAGCTTGTGGTGATTGGAAAGGCTCCAAATTGTGGCCACTTCTCCCATCAAGTGGCTCACAGCTCGCGCTGCTTCAGAGGCAATTTCTTGGCGGCCGTGGGTGGCTGCATGTGAGGTCCCTGTCATCCTCCTGCCTGCACTGGATGTCCTTGTCCCCCTGCCCAGGGTCCCCCCACCCTGCTGCAGGACACCCATGCAGGGGCTCCTTGCTTGGGCTGGCACTGGGGCTGCACTTGGGGACAAGAACGTGGAGAATGGGACAGAGGGAAGTGCTGCACAGCCCCAGCGACACTGCAGGACCTGTGGGACTTCCATCAGTCCTGCACAGGACCCCCATCAGTCCTGCAGTGCCCAGGATGCCCTGGACCCCCAGCAATCCTGCAGCTCTCAGGACGTGTGGGACCCTGCCAGTCTTCCAGCCCTGAGAATCCTCAGGACCCCCATCAGCCCTGCAGCCCCCAAGACTCTCTGGACCCCCACCAATCCTGCAGCTCTCAGGATCTGTGGGACCCTGCCAGACCTCCAGCCCCGAGAATCCTCAGGACCCCCATCAGCCCTGCAGCCCCCAGGACTCTCTGGACCCCCACCAATCCTGCAGCTCTCAGGATCTGTGGGACCCTGCCAGTCTTCCAGCCCCGAGAATCCTCAGGACCCCCATCAGCCCTGCAGCCCCCAGGACTCTCTGGACCCCCACCAGTCCTGGAGCTTTCAGGACCTGTGGGACCCTTCCAGTCCTCCAGCCTCGAGAATCCTCAGGAATCCTCAGGACCCCCACCAGCCCTGCAGCCCCCAGGTCCTTCAGGAGCTCCATCACTCCTTCAACCCCCCCAGGACCTGCAGAACCCCTGCCAGTCCCCCAGAACCCTCAGGACCCCCATCAATCCTCCAGCCCCCCTGAACCCTCAGGATCCCCCATCAGCCCTGCAGCCCCCAGGTCCTTCAGGAGCTCCATCACTCCTTCAACCCCCCCAGGACCTGCAGAACCCCTGCCAGTCCCCCAGAACCCTCAGGACCCCCATCAATCCTCCAGCCCCCCTGAACCCTCAGGGCTCCCACCAGTCCTGCAGCCCCCAGGACCCCACAGCCCCCATGCCAGGCTCTCCCCCCCTTTGCTGCCTTTCCCCCTCTGCGCTCATCAAGCTCTTGAAGAGGGTTTTTATCCTGTCCCCGCACATCACCCGCGGTACCTTCGGGAGCTGCCAGCTCCCCGTCACACGTCACCACCAGCACCAGCTCCCAGGTGGGCCCCGGAGCTCCGTTTGTCGTGCAGGGGGGAGCGTGTGCGGGCAGCTCCCGCACGTGGGGGGGGACACGTGCGACACTTTGGTGGCCTGGCCGTGTCCCAGCACCGAGGGCTCCCCGCTGCCGGCTCCGTCACGTCCCAGCACAGGGACCTTCCCCCGGCGAGGGGCGAGAGCCGTAAACAAGCCCGGGGCACCGCGGCTCTTCACAGCTGCGTCGCACTTGGCATCTCACAAGTAGGTGTTATTAATTAATTAGACCGTCTCTGGCCAGGCTCCGGTTTAATTAACGTTGCCGGCGCTGCAGATGCTGCCCTGCCCCGGGCTGTGTTGCCACGTGAGCCGCCGCTGCCCGCCGCCTTCCCGGGGGGCTACCGCAGCCACCGGAGCAGTCGCCACCGCCTGTTGCTTGGGATGGAGTCCTTGCCTCTCGTTTGCCGGCCCAGTCCTTCCCTCTTTCCTTGCCTCCCTCTGCTTTCCCCCAAATTTTCCTCCCCATCTTCCACCTTGGCACATCCTGGCACCAGGCCGGGCACGCTGCAGTGGGGCAGGGTGTGAGGTACCTGTGTGTGTGTGTGGGCACACCTGTGCTCGCGTGTGCACGGCGGGAGCCTGGATGATCCCCTCTCCCCCTCGAGACCCCCCCCAAACCCTGTCTGCACCGCCCAGCATCCAGCCAGAACCATTCCTCCGTGCGTGTCCCCACACGTGCCAGCAGCCCCACGGTGACATCCCCACAACGAGGGGCCGGGGGCTGCGTGGGCACGGTGCCCGTGTGCTGACCCCCCCCCAGCCCGGGGGTGCCTGTGTGGGCACGCGTGTGCCGCTGTGTGACTCCGTGTGCCACGAGCGCTGGCGGTGTCACGGTGCCTGCGTGGGCGTGAAGCCGCAGGGTGGGGGTACCACTCCCCCCCCCGGCCCCCATTGGCAGCTCTCCTCTCGCCCACCCACGCCGTGCCATGGGCAGAGCCCCTTATTTAGCGCCGAGCAGCCGCCGCTGTCCCGCTACTTCGCCTCCCGGCTGAGCCCGGGCCGGGGGAGCTGCCCACGACCACCACGGCTCGAGGAGTCCCTGCTCCGAGCAGCGAGGGTCCCTCAGCCCCCGACTCCACCGACGGGCTCGGCAGGTCTGTGTCCCCGTGTCCCCCACGGTCCTGGGGGCTTCCAGGGGTCCCCGGGAGCTGCTGTGCCCTGTCCTCGCCCCGCTGGGGTTAGGGGAAGGCAGAAGGAGGAAGAGGAGGTTGGGACAGCGCTGGGGAGGCCGTAGGGAGGGGGAGAGATGGGGTGAAGGTGTTGGTTGAATTTGGGGAGGGTTTGGTGGGGGGTTTCTGGAAGCAAGTCGGGCTGTGGGCAAGAAAATGCGTGCCAGGAAGTGTGCCTGGGGATGCCAGCGTGCCAGGGAGCGAGTCAGGGGACAGGGGTGTGCTGAGGGGATGCCAGTGTGCCAGGGAGCGAGTCAGGGGACACGGGTTAAGGTGCAGGACGGAGCCCGAGCCGTGTCCGTGCCCCCTCCTCGTGTTTGCCCGGCTCGTGTGTGAGCGCACAACCGTGGCACCACGGGCACCAGCGGGGACGCGGCACCTCCGGGGCCCCTGCACGCCCCCACCCCGGTAATGCATCCCCGGGCTGCAGCACCCGTCCGAGGGACACCGGCAGCCCGGGAAGCGGCGTGCTCCCCCTCCGCACGCCCCCGGCCCCCCCGGTCTCCCGTCTCTTTCCCTCCCCAGAGCCCGGTTCGCTTCCAGACTCATCCCTGCCCGCCCCATCGAGGCTCGCAGCAGCCCCGGGCCTCGCCGCTGCGTCGCTGGTCGCTGTCCCCGTGTCCCCCCGAGGATGAAGAACCGGCCGGCGCTGGCGGTGCTGCTGCTCCTGGCGCTGCCGCTCGCCCTCGCCCGCCGCGCCCCCGCCGCCCCGCCGGGCCCCGCGCCGGTACGGCCGTCGGGGGGGAAGCGGGGGCAATCCCGGGACCCCCCCGGAGCCCTTCCCACCCCTCTCACCCGCCTCGCTCCCGCAGGGGATGCCCGTCCCGGAGCCGCTGCCGTGGAGCGCCCGCGGCAGCCCCGGGGCCGCCGCCGCCGCCGCCGCGCTGGAGCTGCTGCGGGAGGAGGGCGCCGGTGAGCGGCGGGGGGGCTTGGATGGGAGGGGGTCGGTCCGCCCGGTTCCCGCTCACCCGTTTCGGTCTCTTCCAGGTCCCCCCGCGGCGCAGCAGAAGAGTAAGTCCCGCCCGCTGCCGGCGCCGGTGCCGGCGCCGGTACCGGTGCCGCTGACGGCCGGTCTCTCCGCAGGAGACATGCACGATTTCTTCGTGGGGCTCATGGGGAAGCGAGCAGCGGAGCCCGGGCGAGCGGCGGGGCGGGGAGGCGGCAGCCCGGCCCCCCGGTGCTCGCCGGGACCCCCCGCTCCCGGAGAGACCCCGCTGCGGGCGGCCTGAGCGGCGGAACGAGCCCCCCGCGGGGTTGTGCCCGGTGTCCCGGGGACGGTGGGGCCGCGGAGCCGCGGGGAGCGTGTCCGTGCGCCTGTGTACACTGGGGCGTGCCGCGTTATACAGCCACCCGTGTCTGCGCGGGACACGCGCGAAGTGCGGCTCCGTGTCTTGGCTGCGCCTCCGGGGCCCGCTCGGGACAGCCCAGGGGACGGGGATGGGGATGAACCCAGGGGATGGGGATGAGCCCAGGGGATGGGGATGGGGATGAACCCGCGGGGATGGGGATGAACCCTCGGGAATGGGGGATGAGCCCACGGGAATGAGCCCACGGGGATGGGGATGAACGCACAGGGATGGGGATGAACCCGCGGGGATGGAGATGAGCCCGCGGGGATGGGGATGAACGCTCGGGGACGGGGATGAGCCTGCGGCGAGGAGGATGAACTTTCGGGGATGAGCTCACAGGGACGGGGATGAACCCACGGGGGTGGGGATGGGGATGAACCCTTGGGGATGGGGATGAGCTCACGGGGATGAGGATGAACCCACGGGGATGAGCCCACGGGACGGGACTGCGGGGATAAGCCCACGGGAACGGGGATAAGCCCACGAGGATGAGCCCACGGGGATGGGGATGAGGCCGCGGGGAAGGGGATGAGCCCATGGGGATGAACCCACGGGAGCACAGGGGCCGGGGTTCGTGTGCTCTTGGGCTACCGTGACCGGTCCCTTCCCCACGGCGGCCTCCGGAACCGGAGAAGTGCCCGTGCCCCTGTCCGTGTCCCTTCCCGTGTCCGTTTGTCCCGCCCTGTGTCCGTGTGTCCGTGTCCGTCTGTCCCTCCCCATGTCCGCGTCCGTGTGTCCCGCTCCGTGTGTCCCGCTCCCTGTCCGTCTGTCCCGCCCCGTGTCCGTGTGTCCGTATTCGTCTGTCCCTCCCCATGTCCGTGTGTCCGTGTCCGTCTGTCCCCCCCGTGTCCGCCTGTCCCAGGCAGCGTCCGTGTGTCCCGCCCCGTGTCCGTGTGTCCCGCCCCTTGTCCGTGTGTCCGTATTCGTCTGTCCCTCCCCATGTCCGTGTGTCCGTGTCCGCGTGTCCCGCTCCGTGTCAGTCGGTCCCGCCCCGTGTCCGTGTGTCCCGCCCCGTGTACGTATCCGTCTGTCCCTCCCCGTGTCCGTCCGTCCCGCCCCATGTCCGTCTGTCCCTCCCCGTGTCCGTGTGTCCGTCCGTCCCGCCCCGTGTCCGTGTGTCCCGCCCCGTGTCCGTGTGTCCCGCCCCGTGTCCGTGTGTCCCTGTGTCCGTGTGTCCCTCCGTGTGTCCCGCCCCGTGTCCGTCTGCTGTCCCCCCCCCGTGTCCGTCTGTCCGCGCGTCCCGGCGGGTGCCGCCGCTCCGGGTCCTCCCGGCCGCGCGGGGGCGCTGCGCGGCGGCCGGCTGAGGGCGGCGCGGGCCGGGGCGGGCGCGGGGCGGGTCGGCGCCTTTGTGTGAGCCGGGCCGGGATGGTGCGGGGCGCCGGGCGGGTAAGGAGCGACCCCCGCCCGCCACCCCCGGCCCCCGCACGGCCCCCAGCCCCGCGCCGACCCCCTCCTACCCTCCCCGGGGCCTCTCGCTGCCTTTCGTGGCTCCCCCCGGGGGCCTTTCCTGCCCCCTCCCCGGGCCGCACCGGGACCCCGCTGTCCCCCCGGCCTGTTTCTCTCCGGGACTGCCCCCCGGCCCCCCATCCTCTGTGCGGTTCTTTCCCCTCCTGCCCCATCCCCTCCGCCGCAGAACCTGCCCAGGTGCTTTTTGGGCTGGGGAGGGTTTGCCTTCCAGAGCCTTCCTCGCCGCATCCTCATCCTCCTCCTCGCCCTGCCCTGCTGCCCGTGGTGTTTTCACCCCATCCCTCGCATCTCCATTCTCTGGGCTTTGGTTTTTCCCGGAGCTGGGGCAGGGGCAGCTCCAATCCCTCCAAACTCTGGTTCTTTGCTGCTTTTTGGGCTCACTGTTCCTTGTCTCAGGACGGGGAAGGCAGGGAATTGGGGATAGGGGAATTAAGGATAGAGTTTGCTGGGTAAGTTTGTGAAATCCCAAGAGCTGTTGGGGTGTCTGTGAGCGGGACAGAGGGACAAGCTGGGAGGACACTGGGGGGAATGGCCGGTGCTGTGGGACAGGTGTGGTGGCAGCTGAGGAATCTGAGAGGTGCCACCAAGAAATGCCGGGGGAATTCATCCCAGGAGAATCCATCCCAGGGGGATCTATCCAGGAGAATCCATCCCAGGGGGATCCATCCCGGGGAATCCATCCCAGGGGGATCCACCCCAGGGAATCCATCCCAGGAGAATCCATCCCAGGGAATCCATCCCAGGAGAATCCATCCCAGGGGGATCTATCCAGGAGAATCCATCCCAGGGGGATCCATCCCGGGGGGGTCCGTCCCAGAGGGATCCATCCTGGGGAATCCACCCCAGGAGAATCCATCCCAGGAGAATCCATCCCAGGAGAATCCATCCCAGGGGGATCCATCCCAGGGGGATCCATCCCAGGGGGATCCATCCCAGGAGAATCCATCCCAGGGGAATCCACAGGCTGGAATGCAGAGAATCCCACCTGGGAACCTGAAGTCTCCTTGTGGGTCCAGGTGGAATCTGAAGTGAAGGGATGAAGTGGCTGCAGCTGGAGGAGACCTTGAGAGAAATCCAACTGGCGTGTCCAGCCCGAGTGACATCTCTTTGGAGAGGAGCCTCCTCCCCAGCTTGGGAAGAGGGAGATGTCTGGAGCAGGTTCCAGCTGGGTCTCAGGGTCAGCAGGATCTCTGTGCCTGCCCCTGTAGCAGCAGGACCTTCAGGCTGCCTCTGAGAGTCGGTCCCTTTTTGTTTTGACTTTGCTGCTTTGCACATCCAGCCTTTTCCTTCCCAAAACTGAGGTGAAAGACAGGTTTAGTCCATCTCCAGCTGAGCAGCTGCTCCGTGGCTCCTCAGAAAGGTGCAAAACGACCAGGATGACGTTGCTTTGGTTGTTAAATAACATTTTTTTTTGCGTTTCCCCTCTGCAGAGCCCCTTGCCCTGCCAGTTCCGCGGATGAAAGCGTGAAGGCCGAGCTGACCGGGAGAAGGGCCTCTTGAGCAGCTGCTAAGATGGGCATGAGGATCAAGCTGCACAGCACCAACCACCCCAACAACCTGCTGAAGGAACTCAACAAGTGCCGGCTCTCCGAGACCATGTGCGACGTCACCATCCTGGTGGGCTCCCGCTCCTTCGCCGCGCACAAGGCCGTGCTGGCCTGTGCTGCTGGCTACTTCCAGAACCTCTTCCTCAACACGGGGCTGGACGCCGCCAGGACCTACGTGGTGGATTTCATCACGCCAGCCAACTTTGAGAAGATCCTGAGCTTCGTGTACACCTCGGAGCTCTTCACCGACCTCATCAACGTGGGTGTGATCTACGAGGTGGCGGAGAGGCTGGGCATGGAGGATCTGCTGCAGGCTTGCCACTCCACCTTCCCCGACCTGGAGAGCTCGGCCATCACCAAGCAGCCTGCCCTGTGTGTGGGGGAAGGCCGGGCTGGGCCGCTGGGCAGCACCTCCTCGGAGCAGAGCCACCCCTTGGGGGACGTGCGGAGCGGCGCCGAGCACTTCGGCCCCGAGCGGAGTTACCTCCTGCACGGGGACGTGGTGGGCAGCTACAAAGAGGATGACAGGAGTGCTGTGGCTGAGGCCAGCCAGGCTCTTCCCCTGATGCACCCACAGCAGCCTCCCAAGACAGAGCAGGAGTCGGATGCAGGGCAGTTTGCTCCGGTTGTGGGTCTGGGGGCCCAGCCCGGTGGGAATGTCGTGGCACAGAGCACAGGCAGCTCCTGCCCGCAGTACAAGGCCCAGAGCAATGGTGACTACAGCAAGGGCGGCTTCTTCCCCGCTGACCCCTCCCTGGATGTGTCCACAGGGAGCAATTCCTGCCCCAGCAACAGCGACCACTCTAAAGAGCAGGGCTTCGAGCAGATGGATGAGCTGCAGCTGGAGGATTTGGGAGAGGCTGAGCTGCATTTTGAGGATGCTGGAGAAGAGCTGGTCCCGTCTGAGGAGGTGATTGAGCTGAGCGATGACAGCGAGGAGGAGCTGGCCTTCGAGAGCGACAGCCGGGACAGCAAGGCCATGCCCTGCCAGGTGTGCAAGAAGGTTCTGGAGCCCAACATCCAGCTGATCCGCCAGCACGCCAGGGACCACGTGGACCTGCTCACAGGGAACTGCAAGGTGTGTGAGACCCACTTCCAGGACCGCAACTCCAGGGTGACTCACGTGCTGTCCCACATCGGCATCTTCCTCTTCTCCTGCGACATGTGCGAGACCAAGTTCTTCACCCAGTGGCAGCTGACGCTGCACCGGCGGGACGGGGTCTTCGACAACAACGTCATTGTCCACCCCAGCGACCCCCTGCCAGGCAAGGTGGCCGTGTTTGGGGGAGGGCCCGGCCCTGAGCTGGCCTGTGCTGCCTGCGGGAAGCCCTTGGCCAAAGATTTCCACACGGTGAGGAACCACCTGCTGGAGCACGTGAACCTGAAGAGCCAAACGTGCGGCGTGTGCGACCAGCGGCACCTGAGCCTCTGCAGCCTGCTGTGGCACGCCCTGTCCCACCTGGGCATCTCCGTTTTCTCCTGCTCCGTCTGCGCCAGCAGCTTCGTGGACCGGCAGCTCCTGGAGAAGCACCTGGCCGTGCACCAGCACGTGGAGGAGGCTCTTTTCCAGTGCCACTTCTGCAGCCAGAGCTTCAAGCTGGAGGCTGCTTACCGCTACCACGTCAGCCAGCACAAGTGCGGGGGCAGCCTGGACATCCGGGCGGGATTCGGGGAGCGCCTGCAGCCGCAGGGGCTGCCCAAGAGGAAGCTGCCCGAGGAGTTCCTGAGCGAGGAGCTGGCCCTGCAGAACCAGCCGGGGAACAGCAAGTACAGCTGCAAAGTGTGTGGCAAGAGGTTTGCCCACACCAGCGAGTTCAACTACCACCGGCGCATCCACACCGGCGAGAAGCCCTACCAGTGCAAGGTGTGCCACAAGTTCTTCCGAGGGCGTTCCACCATCAAGTGCCACCTGAGGACGCACTCGGGGGCCCTCATGTACCGCTGCACGGTGTGCGGCCACTACAGCTCCACGCTCAACCTGATGAGCAAGCACATAGGGGTGCACAAGGGCAGCCTCCCGCCGGACTTCACCATCGAGCAGACTTTCATGTACATCATCCATTCCAAAGAGGCCGAGAAAAACACGGATAGCTGATGGGGCGCTGCCGGAGGAGGAGTGGTGATGATGGAGGCTGTGGAGGAGGAGGAGGAGGAAAGGAAAAACAAACAAACAAACAAAAAAAAAAAGTTGTTTCGTTTTATTTAATGGTCAGGCATCATGGATGGAATTCTTTTTTTTTTTTTGGTTTTGGTTTAATTTTTGGTTTTTGTTTTTGGGCCTTCCTAGGGCTTTTTAGATTGGTGGCGTTGTACAAATTAACAGCACGTGAGGTACATCACTGTTTCAAGGAGTCTGTCGTGTTTACTTACCTCTGGTCCTGGTAGAGGCCATCGAGTTCTGTGCTTTTAGCATTTCTCACTAGTTTTTGAGTCTAGATTCTATTTTTTTTTTTTTTGAACCTTTTAGTCCACTTGACCAGGCTAACCCTGAGCTTGTCCACAAACTGATGCTGCTAAGATTTTCACACCTGACCTCAGTGGAGAGGGACAGAGCCAGAGCAGGCGCTGGACTCGAAGGAAAGGAACAAAAAAGAGAAAGAAAAAAAAGGAAAGAAAAAGACATTCTGGGCATCCCTGGTGTTGTGCTGCTACTGCCAGGAGACAGGCAAAGTGTGCTCTGGCTGCATTGCTGGGGAGAGGAGCAGGAAGCACCTGAGTGTGTAAACAAGGAGGGATCCCAGCAGGGAACCAGGAGCAGGGGATTCAGATTCCCAGATTCCCAGGCTCTGCCGTGGCTGGGACTCACTCGTGCCCTGAGACCTGGAGGAGGAGCTGAAGGAGCAACAGGACCTCCCTGCAGAGCCTGGGTGGAGGTGGCTGTGTGAGCGTGGAGATCTCCTGGAGGACTTGGAGAGGGAAGGGAGGCAGGTCCCTGCTCCTTGTGGGGTGATTTGTGGTGGCCACAGATGAGCCAGGAGTGTCCTGGCTCTGCTCTGCCCCAGCCTCACGCTGTGCCCTGGGCAGAGGGTCGGGATGAAGCTGTTGCCTTAAACTCCCTGGAAGGAGGAGAGACCCTTCTCCTGCCCGAGGGATCCCCCTGCCACGCCCTGAAGGTGTTCCCGTGTGTGGTTGGAGTGATGTGAGTTTGTTCATGGAGGGAGAGGGAGCCACAGCGATGCCTTGGCCTCTCCAGCTGCATGCTGGGCACTTCTGGGGGCTCCCCTGGGTGTGGGGGATCCCCTGGGCATAGAGGGGCTCCCTGGGCATGGAGGGTCTCTCCTGGGTATGGAGGGGTTCCCCTGGGTGTGAGGGGTCTCTCCTGGGCATGGAGGGGCTCTCCTAGAAGTGGGGAGTTCTCCTGGGCATGGAGGGTCTCTCCTGGATATGGGGGGCTCTCCTGGGCATGGAGGGGCTCTCCTGGGCATGGAGGATCTCCCCTGGATATGGGGGGCTCTCCTGGGCATGGAGGGGCTCTCCTAGGAGTGGGGGTCTCCCCTGGGCATGGAGGGGCTCTTCTGGGTATGGAGGGGTTCCCCTGGGTGTGAGGGGTCTCTCCTGGGCATGGAGGGTCTCTCCTGGGTATGGAGGGTCTCTCCTGGGTGTGGAGAGGCTCTGCTGGGCATGGAGGGGCTCTTCTAGGAGTGGGGGTCTCCCCTGGGCGTGGAGGGGCTCTCCTGGGTATGCAGGGGTTCCCCTGGGTGTGGGGGGTCTCTCCTGGGTATGGAGGGTCTCCCCTGGGCGTGGAGGGGTTTTCCTGAGTGTGGAGGGGCTCTCCTGGGCATGGAGGATCTCTCCTAGAAGTGGGGAGTTCTCCTGGGTATGGAGGTGTTCTCCTAGGAGTGGGGGTCTCTCCTGGGTGTGGAGGAGCTCCCCTGGGCATGGAGGGGCTCCCCTGGGTGTGGGGGGCTCCCCTGGGTGTGGGGGAGCTCTCCTGGGCATGGAGGAGCTCTCCTGGACACATGTCAGGCTCTCCTGGGCACAGGGAGCTCTCCTGGGCACAGGGAGCTCTCCTGGACACATGTCAGGCTCTCCTGGGCACAGGGAGCTCTCCTGGGCACAGGGGGTCTCTCTTGGCCCTGTGTCACGTCCACCTCAGCACGGGGGGCTCTCCTGGCCACTCCTGGGGGTCTCTCCTGGCCACCCTGGCAAGGTACCAGCAGTGTTAACACTGGGAAGGGCATGGATTGGCTTCTCCCTGTGTTTTCCAGCTGTGGGGCAGAGGTGGGCAGGAACAGATCATTCCAAGCTGGGATTGCCCTCGGGTAACTCATTCTACCTCACAAACAAGGAAGTGCTCGGGGCTCTCCAGCCTCGGTGGTCGTGGATCAGCTCCTGCACTTCTGTCAAGTTTTACTGTTAAAACTAAACTAAAAAACTAAACTAAACTAAACTAAACTAGTGATTTGCAAACCCTGGAAACTCACCCTGCTGCCCCCTCCCTGTGAAGGGACACCCAGGAGGGGACACCCAGGAGGGGCCATCCTGCAGTGGGGGCTGGCCTCAGAGAGCTCAGAGCACCCGGGGGTCTCTCTTCCATCTCCCCCGTGGCCTTGGGCAAGTCACTCACCTGTTTGCCTCAGTTTCCTCATCTGTAAAATGAGGGTGGTACCTCCCGTGGTACCGACCTACCTCCGGGGGCAGGGAGGGTGCCTGGAGCCGGGCTTGGGAGGAGGGGAGGCCCCAGAGCCAAGGGCAGCTCGCTCTGAGTTCTGAGCTCCAGGCTCGTGGTCATCACTGTGGGGCCGTGTTGGGTTTTACAAGAGAAAAGGGGAATTTTGGGAACGCCGTGGTGCTCTGGGCAGTGGTGGTGCTTTGGTGTGGGCACCTCTGAGCTGCTCTCTGGGTTTGTTTTGTGGAGTTGTGGGAGGGATGAGGCTGGCAGGGACATTTGGGGGTCACCCAGTCCCACCCCCTGCTCGTGCAGGGTCCCCTCGAGCGTGGAACTCAGGGCTGGGCCCAGCTGGGGACAGGGACAGGGACAGGGACAGGGATGGACATGACCTGCACTGCTCTGGAGGTGGCTGTGAGGGAAAGACAGGGCTGGGAGAGCCTGGAGAACCCTCCTGGAATGTTCCAGAAGCCGTGGTGAGCTTCAGGGAGGCTCCGCAGCCCTGCAGCTTTTCACTGAGCTGGAAAGCAAAAGCCTTTTGTGCACATAAACCAAAAAGAGAAGCTTTTACACCGAAACACCAACGGGCACAGCCAGCCCTGGGGGTGGGAAATGCAGGAGCCCCCCATTGCTGCTGGCTCTGAGCCTGGGAATTTCAGTTTGCCTGGGTTAAAATGGATCATTCCCCCCTGGAACACCCCAAACCTGCAGTGGAGGGGCTGCAGGGGCGGGTCTGGCCCTGCTGCTGCTCCTGGGGTTGATTCCCAGAGACCTGGGTGGGGGTCCTGGGTGTTCCTGAGCCTTTGGGGTGGGCAGGGATGTCACCCCTGTCCCCAGCCTGGCAGCTCCAGCTCGGTGTTGGCAGAGCCAGAGCAGAGCTCCATTCAGATTTTGTTCCTTTTCCACCACCTTGGCTCTCTCCTGCCCTCGGTGGCTGTGGGGACACCGAGCTACCTCCCCTGGGGCAGCCCGAGGTGTTTGCAAAGTGCTTTTGGGATCCTGGGGTAGCAGAGGGGAAATTCTGGCAGCATCCAGGTCATGGGAATTCCCTTGGGAGCGCAGGGAATCCTGCTCCAAGCCCAGGCTCACTGCCACCCCCACCACAAAATTCACTTTCCCTGTTCTCAGTGGATCCAGGTCTGTCATCAAGAGTGACTGAGAAAAAGAAGAAAGAAAAAAAGAGTTGAACTTGCTGTCTAACCTTTTTGTTAAGTTAATCGTAGGTACTGACCTCCTGCTATTTAAGTGTTTACTATCTATTTGCTGTAAAGTTTTGTATATTTTGTAAACTTCTCCCTCCCCCCCCAAATCGTAGATGTCTAAAATCGTTGTACATCGGGTTCTTTTCTACTCCATTGTTCAGCACAAAGTGTGGTTTTTATTTAGAATAATAAAATGGAAAACATTGAGCTCTTGTAGCTGCTTCTTTATAAAATGTGGTTTTGCCAGGAGTGCCTGGGTGATCCATAAAAATCCATAAAAATATCTCAGATTTCTCATTTGAGAGGGATCTCAACAATCCATAAAAATATATCAGATTTCTCATTTGAGAGGAGACCTCAACAATCCATAAAAACATCTTAAATTTCTCATTTGAGGGGTCTCATCAATTCATAAAAATATCTCAGATATCTCATTTGAGAGGGGATCTCACCAATCCATAAAAAATATCTCAGATTTCTCATTTGAGAAGGGATCTCAACAATCCATAAAAATATCTTAAATTTCTCATTTGAGAGGGGATCTCACCAATCCATTAAAATATCTGATATTCATATAAATATCTCATTTGACAGGGGATCTCACCAATCCATAAAAACACCTCAAGGGGGGCCAAGAGGATGGTGCCAGACTTTTCAGTGGTGTGACAGGACAAGGAGCAGTGGCCATAAATGAAACCACAAGAAATTCCACTCAAGACAAGGAAGAACTTCCCATGGAGGAGGGAACAGAGTGCCCAGCCCAGGCCACCATGGGTGACAATTTATTTGAGGCCACTCTGGCCCTAAGGTCTCTGAACAAAAAATGCAGTGAAATTCAGACAGTTAAAAATTAAGTTTATTAGGTGAAATACCAAATTTTACATGTTGAAGTATCTTGAATATATTTTTGCCCTGATGAGTGGCTGGTTGTGTGTTTACCCTCCATTTTTTTAATTGGAAATAGGAAGGAATTAGCAAAGGGGAGCTCAGGGAGGATTTGGGATCAGGGAGTGAAGGTGATGGGGTGCAGATCTGAGCCCGGGGGTCTCACAGTGCTTGGAATTCTGCACTCACAGCTGTGAGGAGCAGAGGAAGGGAATTCCTGAGCAGGGAATTCCCAGAGTTTCTGTGTAAAAGGTGGATTTGGATCCTCCCCTCAGTGCTCATGTCCTGGCATACAGAGGAGCATCCCTGCAGAAGGAACCCTGAGGAATTGAGGGTTTTTTCCCCCATCAGGGACCCCTGGAAGTGCAGAGCTTTCCCAGCCAGCCCCGTGATAACCCCGCATCCGTGTCACCCCCTGGCCATGGGCTTCTCCTGGGACATCCTGCTCCCACCCCTGCGCCAGCATCCTGTCCCCAGAACTGCTTATGCTTTGCTTTTTTCACCGCGTGTTCCTCCAGCAGCTCAAGGCCTTCGGGAGATTTATGGTCTCTCTGTCCCCTTCCCCCAGCGAGGGACTGAGATCAGGATCCACGCCAGGATGAATTTTCTCCGGATGCTCCTTGCAGGGCACAAACCCAGCCTGTGCTCCAGCTCTGAGGATTTCTGCACGTGCCCGTGCTCCCACGGGGGGTTTGGTGGAAGGGGAAGGGGTGTTGGGGTCTGGTGGAGTTGAGAAATCTACCCAGTGGCCATAAAAACCTGCCAGGGGATGCTCCAGAGGAGGCTGGACTTAATGGGATGGAGGACCCAAAGTCAGCCCTTCCCAGCAAAACCCGGTTTAGCCATCACTAATTTACAACTGGGTTTGCAAAATTGCTCTGAAGGAGTGGCTGACCTGGAATCCAAGTTGTTCCTCCCCTCAGGTCTGTGCCCTCCTCAGCCCCTTTGCCTTCATCTCTCAAAAATCAGGCTCTGGATGTTGCTGGGCACTGTGGAGGGGGGGTTGTGCTCCAGAGGGGTGGTTCTTCCTCTCCCTCTCGGGATGGCACTCACCAGGCAGTGCCGTGCCCGGGGTGGGGGTCAGGGGCAGTTTGGGGGTGCAGGAAGAGCCGTGGTGGGGCAGATGGTGCACTCCAACCCCACAGCTGGGGGCAGGACGGGGCTCTGCTCTTGGGGCCGGGTTGTGTCACACACTGAGTGGAGTAACAAGCTTTATTATTGCAAGGGAATATCATCTTCTTGTCAAACAGGGAATATCATTTTCTCTTCTTTCTTTAGGTTGGGCACAACAGCACTCCAGAGGCGAGATGTCCGTAGCTCCCAGCTCTCCTCAAACCTGGCACGGGGGGTGCCCAGCCAAGAAGGGCTGTGCCCAAGCAAATCGTGTCCTCAGCAGCAGGAAAACCAATCCCACCGCCCCCAGGGAGCCACCACGACCAAAACTGGGAGAGTCTGACCCCCCTTAGTTGGGAGGGCTGTTGTCCTTCGCGATGACTATGGAGTGCTGCGTGCTGGAGGAGGAATTTCCATCTCCCTTCTGGCCACCGTGCTCCTTGGGGATGTACTTGACCACGGCAGAGATGAGTTTTCCACGGAAGTTCTTGCTGAGGAAGTTGTAGAGGATGGGGTTGACGACGCAGTGCAGCAGCGTGAAGCAGTCGATGATGTCGTAGAAGAAGTAGAGCAAGTGGGCGAAGGTGCAGTGCAGGACGATGTGGTTGCCCTCGAGGGTGAGCAGCGTCAGCACGGCGTGGAAGGGCAGCCAGCTGAGCAGGAACACCCCGATGTAGGCGTAGATCAGCAGGCAGTGCTTGCGGCTCTCCGGCTTGGCGCGCCGCACGAACCGCGCCGTCAGCACGTTGAACACCGCCATGACGGGGAAGGGGATGAGGAAGCCGATGGTGGTGGTGGCCAGGCTGACCGCCAGCGCCCACTCGTCGTAGGTCTCAAAGGGGGCCATGAAGATGCAGATGGGCTCCCCGGTGTTGACCAGCTGCATGTGAGCCACCTCCAGCACGGGGATGGCGGCGGCCAGGACCCAGCTGCAGGCGCAGACCGCGCGGCGCGCGCGGTGCTGGTGCCGGCGCCAGAAGAGGGAGGAGCTGGTCAGGGTCACGTAGCGATCCACGCTCAGGCAGGTGAGGAAGAAGATGCTGGCGTACATGTTGGCGAAGTAGAAGTAGTGGGTGAAGCGGCAGAGGAAGCTGCCCCAGAGCCAGGTGTAATCCAGCATCACCTCCAGCATCCAGATGGGCAGCGAGAGCAGCACGCCCAGGTCGGCGATGGCCATGTTGATGATGTAGAGGTTGACCAAGCTCTTGTGGCCCCGCGTCTGCCAGTTGACCCAGATGACGAGGAGGTTCTCCACCAAGCCCACCACGAAGATGACGAGGTAGAGGATGAAGAGAACCACGCGCTTGATGTTCTCGTCCAGGCTGAACTCGCAGTAGGTGTAGGTGTGGTTCAGGAGGTAGAACAGCTCGGACAGGTTGTGGTAGTCCCCGTACTCACTGGGGACAGTGTGTGTCTCCGTGGGGACAGTGGTCACCTCGGCCATCCTGGTGGCTGCAGGGAAAGGGAGAGCACTGAGCTGGGCAGCCTGAAACAGAGAGCCCTTGTGTGGGGCTCAAAAAAATCCTTCTGGGAGCTTCTAATCCAATTTTTACTCCCGCGGTGGCTCCCTACATCAACCCTCCAAGGATGCTGCGTCCACCCAGGTGATCCCCTCACATCCCAGGATAAATGCCAGCCACAAACGGCAGCCACCACGTGTGGTGGCTGTCCCCTGTCCCCGAGGCTGGCCTGGGACACACAGGATTGGTGACTCTGTCCCAGACAGATCCAGCGGGAGAGGCCCCGCTCCCACCCGAGCCCTCGGGGTGTGAGCCGCCCTCACTCCGCCGGGAGCCATCGGGACATCCAAGAAGGTGACAAAATGAACCATTTCAGGGAAATGCAGCTGACCTGGACATTCTCTTACTGCCCCAAGTGAGAGCCCCGATCCCAGCGCAGCGGAGACGCTGCGGAGCCCGTCCAGTGGAGCAGCCGCTCCCTCGAGAACGCTGCGGGACTCTGCGGGACTCTGCGGGACGCTGCGGGACTCTGCGGGACTCTGCGGAACGCTGCGGGACGCTGCGGGACGCTGCGGGACTCTGCCCTTCCAGCGGGGCCTTCCCGCTTCACCCGGAGCCTGGCAAGCGGGCACCGAGCCGCAGCTGGTGTCCCCCGTGAGCGTCACCCCTGTGGCACCCACCCCGGCTGGCAGACAGAACCAGGGGGAGGCTGAGCCTGGCACCCCCCGGGCTCCCGAACCTCCCGTCCTCTCTGTCCTGCAGGTCCTGAAGGGCCGCTGGGGCTGAGAGACGGGACAGACGGACGGGAGAGGGGACAGACGGACAGGAGAAGGGATGGGCAGACAGGACCAGGGACAGACAAATGGAGAAGGGACAGATGGGAGAGGGGACAGACGGACAGGAGAAGGGACAGACAAACGGGAGAAGGGACGGACGGACAGGAGAAGGGACAGAGAGATGGGCGAGGTGACAGATGGATGGTAGAGGGGACAGACGGACATGAGAAGGGACAGGCAGACAGGAGAAGGGACAAGCAGACAGGACTAAGGACAGAAAAACGGGAGAAGGGACGGACGGGTGGGAGAGGGGACAGATGGATGGCAAAGGGGACAGATGGACATGGGAAGGGACAAGCAGAAAGGAGAAGGGACAGGCAGACAGGACCAGGGACAGACAAACGGGAGAAGGGATAGATAGGAGAGGGGACAGATGGATGGTAAAGGGGACAGACGGAGAGGAGAAGGGACAGACAAATGGGAGAAGGGACGGATGGGTGGGAGAGAGGACAGACAGGAGAAGGGACGGACGGACAGGAGAAGGGACAGACAAACGGGAGGAGGGACGGACGGGTGGGAGAGGGGACAGACGGATGGCAGAAGGGACAGACGGACAGGAGAAGTGACACGAAGCAGGAGGCACGGCTCTGGCTCACCGGCGGCTGGGCGAGGGCTGCGCTGGGGCTGCTCGGGGCGGGGGGATCCTCTCGGCTCGGCAGCTCAGGCGCCTCTGGGCACGGAGCCGGGGTGGGCTCGGTGGCCGCTTGCTGGGCAGGAAATGACCGCCGTGGTGCGACATCCTGAGACAGCCCAGCCCGGTGACATTTCCCTGGATCTGCAGCGCCGGGACTCGGCTCCCGTTTGATTTTGCCGCAGGGTGGGGACGGAGGCCCCGGGCAGGTGTCGGTGTGGAAGCCGCAGGTGCCTGGCGGTGGACGGGGGTCCCCGCGGCTTCCCGAGTGTCCCCTCCACTGTCACCGCGCTGGGATAAGAGGTTGGATCCCGCCTGGATCCGTCTGTGGGGAAAATACATCCCAGGTCCTGCCCCGGCTCTGGGAATCCTGGTTGGGGTGGGTTAAAACAAAAGTGACAAAGCTGTCCTTGATGCCACCTCGATACCAGGGTGAGATCAGGGGTTTTTCGGGGGAAAAGCTGAAAGCTGAACTCTGTGCCCGGGCAGCGCTCCCGCAGGAGCCGGTGGCAGACGGATGTCGCCAGAGAAGCACCTCTGGCCAGGCAGCAATTAATCACAGAGCCTTGATTGCCCCGCGGTCTGGCAGGGGAAGCCAGGGGGCTCAAGCCTTGCCCCGGCGCTGGGGACGGGGGCTGATAGGCAGAAAATTTTGCATCGTTCTGCAAGTCCTGCGAAACAATTGCAGGAAATCTCCCTTTTTCCCAGCTCAGCCAAGACTGCGGGATCAACAATTGGCTCGGAAGGAAGGCACGGGGAGCGGGGAAGCGCCAGGGCACTGATAAAGTCGGGGCTCACAACAACAAGCCCGGCGCTGGTGACCCCGTGTGCAGGTACCAACCCCGGCAGGAGCGGCTTCCAAACAGGAACTCGGCGGCTTCGTGCTGGCCCCGGGCATGTTTTGGCTCAGCTGGGGCCGTGGGGGTGGTGAGGGGCCGCTCTGCCACCGAGGGGGTTTTGTCCCACCCGAGAGGGAAGAAATGCTCTGCTGGTTCTGTTTAACGGGTCAGGAGAATTCCACAGCGAACTCTGGGGCTGAGCAGGAGCTGGGAAGCGTCGAGGGCTGTGCAGGGGCTGCTGATGCTGGTGGGAACAGCGAGCTCTGGGAGCTTGGTTGTATTTCTGGGTTTGGGACAGGCAGCTCAGCCCCTTCTGCAATTCCTGGGGTGCCCCAAGGCTCTCAGCACCCCAAATCTGTGCCCAGGAGCCCCTCAGGGTCTGGAGAGGCGGGCTCCAGGCAGAGGCAGCGCTGGGGATCTGCAATTCTCCTGCTCCTTCCCCCTCCGGAGGGATTTGGGCACAGGTGTGCCGCGGCAGGTACAGCCAGGGCTGCAGCTCCCGGGGGTTGGCACGCCACGTCCCGGTCCCCAACGCGACCTGCGGGGGCTGCCGGGCACGCTGTGCTCCCTGAGCCAAAGAAAACACTCGGGAAAAGCTTCCTCGGCTGGGGAAGGCAGCTTGTGCGAGGTCCCGGGTGCTCCTCGTCCCTCTCGCCCTCCCCGAGGCGTCTCGGGGGTCCCGGCCCAGGGTGGGCTCGGGCTTTGCCAGAGCTGAGGGGAGGGGGCTGCGCTGGCTCTGCTCTGGTCCCGCAGGCAAGTGCACAACCTCAGAGACCTGCCCCCGATTACCTGATCGCTAATCAGCTCTTAATTAGCTCGGTGAGTGACGCAGGGATCATCGCCCACGAGCCCGGGGGACGGATAAACACCGCTCTGCTTCTCCCAGCCCGTTCCCTGCCAGCCCAGCCGGGATATCCCGGGATATACCGTGCCCAGGGGATGGATAAACACCGCGCTGCCTCTCCCAGCCCTTTCTCTGCCACCCGAGCCGGGATATCCCGGGATACACCGTGCCCAGGGGATGGATAAACACCGTTCTGCCTTTCCCGGCTCGGTCCCTACCATCCGAGCCGGTTTATCTCGGGATACACCGTGCCCAGGGGATGGATAAACACCGCGCTGCCTCTCCCAGCCCGTTCCCTGCCAGCCCAGCCGGAGTATCCCGGGTTAAGCCGAGCCTAGGAGAGGGATAAACACCGAGCTGCCTCTCCCAGCCCGTTCCATGCTACCCGAGCCGGGATATCCCGGGTTAAACCGAGCCTAGGGGATGGATAAACACCGCTCTGCCTTTCCCAGCCCTTTCCCTGCCACCCGAGCCGGGATATCCCGGGACACACAGCCGCTCGGGGCACGGGCAGCAGCCGGGATCCTGCCACGCGACCCCCGGTGGCCGCCAGCACCGTGGCCAGGTGACCCTCGGACACCTCCGAGCCCCAGCATTGCCCAGCTTTATTGAGCACGTTCTGCAGAGCCCGAGACACCCACGGGCCGTGTCCCCGCTCTGGTGGCCATCAGGGCGTCCCGCTGGCCGGGACGGGCAGGAAGAAGCCAATGATGGTGTCGGAGAGCCAGGCCGGGCAGTAGCTGAGCGGGAGGAAGATGAGGCAGGCGTCCCAGCCCGCGGCGTAGCGGCTGCGGGGACAGCGGGACAGCAGCGCGTGGGTCATGGCATCGGTGACGTGCGACAGCCGGGAGCTGCTCAGGCGGTGCATCAGGGTGGTGCTCTTGGCATCTGGGTGGGCAGAAGGGGGTCAGCGCCGTGGAGGTGCGGTCAGCAGGGGTGGCGGTGTTGGGGTGGACTCACATTTGTCCAGGTAGTGGCGGCCGTAAGCTGCCTGGGTTTCTGCCGGGAGCCGCTCCCAGAGGCGAAGGAAGCCCTCCACCAGCGGGGCGGGGTCGGTCATTCCCGTCTGGAAGCCTCCGGGTTCGATGATGGAGACCCTCACCCCGAAGGGACGCAGCTCCCGCCTGCCCGAGGTGGGGGGGATCAGCGGGAGCTGCTGCCCCGAGGAGGGCAGAGACCGGGGGGCAGCGAGGGGCTGCTCGTGGCACACCCCAGGCGTTCTGTCGTGGGCGCTGGGGAACCTTGTTCTTGCTCCGGGGACCCTCGTGGATCCCGAGACGTCCCCGGAGCTCAGCACGCCGGGACCCCTCTGGATCCCGGGATCCTGGAATCCCCCTGAACCTCAGTGCCTCGGGAACACCCCAGATCTTGGAACCTCCCCGAATTTTCAGCGCCCCAGGACCCCTCTAGACACCAAAACCAAAGACCCCGGGACCCCGGGACGACCCGGACTGGTCCATCCCCCCCACTCCAGGATCCTTCTAGAACTTTCCTCCAGAGCTCCTCGAAACCCTTCCCCTGCTTGCACACCCACGGCTCCAGCCCTGCCCACGCTCCCAGCCCGCTTGCGGTCAGCATTTCACAACCTCCCCGGGGGAAAATGTAACCAGGAATAAAAATAAAAATAAAAATAAAAATAAAAATAAAAATAAAAATAAAAATAAAAATAAAAATAAAAATAAAAATAAAAATAAAAATAAAACCCTGCCTGAGGAGAGCGACCCAACAGCGGGAGAGCTCCGGGGGCTGCCGCAGCCGTACCTGAGGCTGTCAGAGAAGGCCTCCACGCCGAATTTGGAGATGCAGTAGCCTCCCCCGAAGCAGGACACGCGGCCCATCACGCTGGCCACGTTGACCACGCGGCCCCGCGCCCGCCGCAGCAGCGGCAGCAGGCTCAGCGTCACCTCCACCAGCCCCACCAGGTTGACGTTCAGCACCTTGACAAAGTCCTCCTTGCTCAGCCACTCGTTCGGGGCCGCGGGGATGGCGATGCCGGCGTTGTTCACCAGCCCCCAGAGCCCTGGGGAGGGGATGGGGTGAGCCGGGGCTGTTCCCCAGCCCGCAGCCCTGTGCCAGCCTCGCCTGTGCCGGCACAAGGTGGCAGGAGAGCTGTTGGGGTGATCAGCTCTTAATGAGCTGATTTTTGGGGGGAAAGGCTGCAAGCTGAACTCTCTGCCCGGCCAGCACTCCCGCAGGAGATGCTGGCAGATGGATGTCGCCAGAGAAGCACTTCTGGCCAGGCAGCAATTAATCCCAGAGCCGTGATTGCCCTGTGCCAGCCAGGGCAAGCCAGGGGGGACAACGAGGTGACAACAAGGGCACCACCCCCGTTCTACCTTGATCACCCACACGCTCGCGGACCCAGGCGGCGACACGGGCGATGCTCTTGCTGCAGGTGACATCCAGCAGGACGGTGTGCAGCCGCTCGGAGCTGGCCGCCCGCAGCTCCGCGGCGCCGCTGTCCGTCAGGCAGGCGGCGAGCACCCGCAGCCCCCGCGCGTCCAGCTGCCGGGCCAGCAGCTTCCCGAAGCCGCTGTCGCATCCCGTGATCAGCACGTGCTTCTCCGAGAGCCGCGGCACCGGCTGCCGCTCCCGGTGCCAGCGGCGCAGCAGGAGCAGCGCCAGCAGCACGGCCACCGCGTACGGCCACATCCCCGCCGCTGGCAGCGCTCGGTGACAGCCCGTGCCGGCATTTATAGAGCCGGGATTGCGGCAGCTCCCTGCCGGGCTGCGTTTTGTCCCTCCTGATTTGTGGTTTTTGCAATTCCCGGCTTTGCCCGTGCCTGGGGCTCTGCCGTGCCCCCAACAGGTGGATCCCGGTGCCCCACGGAGCTGGATTTGGGGGAACCACCAGCAGCACCAACCCTGGACCTTTCCATCCCACCCAGCACTGGTGGGTGACAGGGTCCCCAAATGTGGTGATGGGGCAGCACAGGCCCCCCAGACAGCTCTGCAGGAGGAGGAAGCAGAGGAGGGTTCTGTAAGAGGCCTGCTCGCTTCTTTGCCCGGAGGGAAATCTGCTCAGGTCGGAACAGGTCTGAGTTTTGCTGCCCTGTGTCAATACCCGGGCTGCCAGTCTGGACAGGCCCCCTGGCACCGTGCCCAGGGCTGGATCCTGAAGGCAGCAGGTGCCCAGGGGAAGAGCCAGAGCTGCCACAGCCTGAGTGCCACCACGCTCAGCCAGGAGGGGACAGGGCGTCTTTATTCAGGACAAACCCACCCGTGAGCAGGGCACAGAGGGACAGACAGCTACAAACTCCGAGCTACACGCAGCTACAAATTCAGGGACGTGGCCGCAGCCAATTCTTGATCCCAGCGTGCGTTATTGCATCTCCCTCTGCTCCTGGCTGCCAGCTGCATGCCCACCTCAGGCTTGCCCAGCAGGTTTGGGGTAGAACAAGGAGAAGAGGGCATCGCTGAGGGCTGAGGGCAGGTAGCTGAGGGGCAGGTAGAGCAGCTTGGCGTCCCAGCCGGCCGAGTAGCGCGAGCGCGGGTGCAGGCTGGTCAGAGCGTGCTCCATGCAGTTGGTGACCAGGGACAGGTCGGTGTTGTAGCCCTTCTGCAGCAGCTTGAGGGTCGCCACAACTGCAGGGGCAGAAAACGCCGCTGAGAGGCTGGAGCTGAGCGGAGCCAAGTGGCCCCAGGGGGTTTTGGGGCAGTGGGACCCCCGTGGGACCCTCGTGGGACCCCCATGGTCCTGGGGATGTGCCTTGTGTCATCAGACAAAGAGGATCACTCAATGTTTGGGGGAGCTACTTACAATCCTTCAAGTAACCCTCCCCGTAACTCGCTTTGATTTCTGCAGGAAGCTTCTCCCAGCTGGCGTAGAAATTCTTCTCCAGGTTCTCAACGTTGGTGATCATGGTTTTGAAGTAGCCCGGCTCGATCACACAGACCTTCACCCCGAAGTTGCGCATCTCCAGCCTGCAGGGGATTGAGTCCCGTGGGACATGGCAGCAGCACCCAGCGTGTCCGTGCCAGCATCTCCCATGGCATGCAGCCTCGTGCCAGGGCGTGGAGCACAGCCAGACCATGTCAGTGGACATTGTGCCAGGGGGGCACGTGGCAGAGATGATGTGCCAGTAAAAATTTGCCACATTTCAATGGGTTGGGAGCAAAGCAAAGCTCAATGCAGCAGGGCCGTGTCCTGCAGGGTCTTGAATAGAGGCAATGTCCTCAGGGGAGGCTCCATGTCCACATCTCCCTTGGCATGCAGCCTCGTGCCAGGGCATGGAGCAGAGCCTGACCATGCCAGTGGACATTGTGCCAGCCTGGCACATGGCTGAGATGATGTGCCAGTAAACATTTGCCACATCTGGATGGGCTGGGAGCAAAGCAAAGCTCAGGGTAGCTCCTGTCCTGCAGGGTTGTGGACAGGGCCAATGTCCCCAGGGGAGGCCCCGTGCCAGCACAGGAGCTGCTCACACTTCAGCAGCACACACGAGCTCGACCTGTGCTCAGTCACGATCGTGCAGGGCTGGGAGCTGACTGCTGCGCCAGACAAAGTCCAGAAAAACAAGCTGGGAAACCCTGAGGGAGAGCTGCTGCTGCAGCCTTACCTGAGGCTGTCAGAGAAGGCCTCCACGCCGTACTTGGAGGGGCAGTAGCCTCCGCCGAAGAAGGACACGCGGCCCATCACGCTGGCCACGTTGACCACGCGGCCCCGCGCCCGCCGCAGCAGCGGCAGCAGGCTCAGCGTCACCTCCACCAGCCCCACCAGGTTGACGTTCAGCACCTTGACGAAGTCCTCCTTGCTCAGCCACTCGTTCGGGGCCGTGGGGATGGCGATGCCGGCGTTGTTCACCAGCCCCCAGAGCCCTGGGGAGGGGATGGGGTGAGCCGGGGCTGTTCCCCAGCCCGCAGCCCTGTGCCAGCCTCGCCTGTGCCGGCACAAGGTGGCAGGAGAGCTGTTGGGGTGATCAGCTCTTAATGAGCTGATTTTTTGGGGGAAAGGGCTGCAAGCTGAACTCTCTGCCCGGGCAGAACTCCTGCAGGAGCTGCTGGCAGAGGGATGTCGCCAGAGAAGCACTTCTGGCCAGGCAGCAATTAATCCCAGAGCCGTGATTGCCCTGAGCCAGCCAGGGCAAGCCGGGGGGGACAACGAGGTGACAACAAGGGCACCACCCCCGTTCTACCTTGATCACCCACACGCTCGCGGACCCAGGCGGCGACACGGGCGATGCTCTTGCTGCAGGTGACATCCAGCAGGACGGTGTGCAGCCGCTCGGAGCTGGCCGCCCGCAGCTCCGCGGCGCCGCTGTCCGTCAGGCAGGCGGCGAGCACCCGCAGCCCCCGCGCGTCCAGCTGCCGGGCCAGCAGCTTCCCGAAGCCGCTGTCGCATCCCGTGATCAGCACGTGCTTCTCCGAGAGCCGCGGCACCGGCTGCCGCTCCCGGTGCCAGCGGCGCAGCAGGAGCAGCGCCAGCAGCACGGCCACCGCGTACGGCCACATCCCCGCCGCTGGCAGCGCTCGGTGACAGCCCGTGCCGGCATTTATAGAGCCGGGATTGCGGCAGCTCCCTGCCGGGCTGCGTTTTGTCCCTCCTGATTTGTGGTTTTTGTAATTCCCGGCTTTGCCCGTGCCTGGGGCTCTGCCGTGCCCCCAGCAGGTGGATCCCGGTGCCCCACGGAGCTGGATTTGGGGGAACCACCAGCAGCACCAGCCCTGGACCTTTCCATCCCACCCAGCACTGGTGGGCGACAGGGTCCCCAAATGTGGTGATGGGGCAGCACAGGCCCCCCAAACAGCTCTGCAGGAGGAGGAAGCAGAGGAGGGTTCTGTAAGAGGCCTGCTCGCTTCTTTGCCCGGAGGGAAATCTGCTCAGGTCGGAACAGGTCTGAGTTTTGCTGCCCTGTGTCAATACCCGGGCTGCCAGTCTGGACAAGCCCCCTGGCACCGTGCCCAGGGCTGGATCCTGAAGGCAGCAGGTGCCCAGGGGAAGAGCCAGAGCTGCCACAGCCTGAGTGCCACCACGCTCAGCCATGAGGGGACAGGGCGTCTTTATTCAGGACAAACCCACCCGTGAGCAGGGCACAGAGGGACAGACAGCTACAAACTCCGAGCTACACGCAGCTACAAATTCAGGGACGTGGCCGCAGCCAATTCTTGATCCCAGCGTGCGTTATTGCATCTCCCTCTGCTCCTGGCTGCCAGCTGCATGCCCACCTCAGGCTTGCCCAGCAGGTTTGGGGTAGAACAAGGAGAACAGGGCGTCGCTGAGGGCTGAGGGCAGGTAGCTGAGGGGCAGGTAGAGCAGCTTGGCGTCCCAGCCGGCCGAGTAGCGCGAGCGTGGGTGCAGGCTGGTCAGAGCGTGCTCCATGCAGTTGGTGACCAGGGACAGGTCGGTGTTGTAGCCCTTCTGCAGCAGCTTGAGGGTCGCCACAACTGCAGGGGCAGAAAACGCCGCTGAGAGGCTGGAGCTGAGCGGAGCCAAGTGGCCCCAGGGGGTTTTGGGGCAGTGGGACCCCCGTGGGACCCCCATGGTCCTGGGGATGTGCCTTGTGTCATCAGACAAAGACAGTCACACAACCTTTGGGGGAGCTACTTACAATCCTTCAAGTAACCCTCCCCGTAACTCGCTTTGATCTCTGCAGGAAGCTTCTCCCAGCTGGCGTAGAAATTCTTCTCCAGGTTCTCAACGTTGGTGATCATGGTTTTGAAGTAGCCCGGCTCGATCACACAGACCTTCACCCCGAAGTTGCGCATCTCCAGCCTGCAGGGGATTGAGTCCCGTGGGACATGGCAGCAGCACCCAGCGTGTCCGTGCCAGGATCTCCCTTGGCATGCAGCCTCGTGCCAGGGCGTGGAGCACAGCCAGACCATGTCAGTGTACCCTGTGCCAGCCTGGCACGTGGCTGAGATGATGTGCCAGTAAAAATTTGCCACATTTCAATGGGTTGGGAGCAAAGCAAAGCTCAATGCAGCAGGGCCGTGTCCTGCAGGGTCTTGAATAGAGGCAATGTCCTCAGGGGAGGCTCCATGCCCACATCTCCCATGGCATGCAGCCCCATGCCAGGGCATGGAGCAGAGCCTGACCATGCCAGTGGACATTGGGCCAGCCTGGCACGTGGCTGAGATGATGTGTCAGCAAATCTTTGGGATGGGTTGGGAACAAAGCAAAGCTCGGGGCAGCAGGGCCATGTCCTGCAGGGTCTTGAATAGAGGCAATGTCCCCAGAGGAGGCTCCATGCCCACATCTCCCATGGCATGCAGCGGGAGGGGTGGAGCACAGCCTGTGGACGCCAGTGGACATTGTGCCAGCCTGGCACGTGGCTGAGATGATGTGCCAGTAAACATTTGCCACATCTGGATGGGCTGGGAGCAAAGCAAAGCTCAGGGTAGCTCCTGTCCTGCAGGGCTGTGGACAGGGCCAGTGTCCCCAGGGGAGGCCCGGTGCCAGCACAGGAGCTGCTCACACTTCAGCAGCACACACGAGTTCGACCTGTGCTCAGTCACGATCGTGCAGGGCTGGGAGCTGACCGCTGCGCCAGACAAAGTCCAGAAAAACAACCTGGGAAACCCTGAGGGAGAGCTGCTGCTGCAGCCTTACCTGAGGCTGTCAGAGAAGGCCTCCACGCCGTACTTGGAGGGGCAGTAGCCTCCGCCGAAGCAGGACACGCGGCCCATCACGCTGGCCACGTTGACCACGCGGCCCCGCGCCCGCCGCAGCAGCGGCAGCAGGCTCAGCGTCACCTCCACCAGCCCCACCAGGTTGACGTTCAGCACCTTGACAAAGTCCTCCTTGCTCAGCCACTCGTTCGGGGCCGTGGGGATGGCGATGCCGGCGTTGTTCACCAGCCCCCAGAGCCCTGGGGAAGGGATGGGGTGAGCCGGGGCTGTTCCCCAGCCCGCAGCCCTGTGCCAGCCTCGCCTGTGCCGGCACAAGGTGGCAGGAGAGCTGTTGGGGTGATCAGCTCTTAATGAGCTGATTTTTGGGGGGAAAGGGCTGCAAGCTGAACTCTCTGCCCGGGCAGAACTCCTGCAGGAGCTGCTGGCAGAGGGATGTCGCCAGAGAAGCACTTCTGGCCAGGCAGCAATTAATCCCAGAGCCGTGATTGCCCTGAGCCAGCCAGGGCAAGCCAGGGGGGACAACGAGGTGACAACAAGGGCAGCACCCCCGTTCTACCTTGATCACCCACACGCTCGCGGACCCAGGCGGCGACACGGGCGATGCTCTTGCTGCAGGTGACATCCAGCAGGACGGTGTGCAGCCGCTCGGAGCTGGCCGCCCGCAGCTCCGCGGCGCCGCTGTCCGTCAGGCAGGCGGCGAGCACCCGCAGCCCCCGCGCGTCCAGCTGCCGGGCCAGCAGCTTCCCGAAGCCGCTGTCGCATCCCGTGATCAGCACGTGCTTCTCCGAGAGCCGCGGCACCGGCTGCCGCTCCCGGTGCCAGCGGCGCAGCAGGAGCAGCGCCAGCAGCACGGCCACCGCGTACGGCCACATCCCCGCCGCTGGCACCGGCACCGGGATGGGGAGCAGGACGCGACCGGGAGAGGTTCGTCCCGACCTTGGCTTTGCCCTCGGGCCGCTGTTAATTATTAATTTGCGGCCCCCGGGGCAAGGATCGCGGAGATACCGCTGGGCCTCCGGGCACTACCGGGATGCGGGAGCGGCTCCGCCCCGTCCTCTCCCGGGGCTCGTCCCGCTGCTGCCGCCTGCAGCTCGCCGGGCTCCGGGCAGTGCCCCCGGACGTGTCCCGGGGCTTCGCCGCCGCCGCTCTTGCGGGGAATCGTTAACGGGAGCGGGGCAGCGCCCGCGGGTTCCCGCAGCGCTGCGCTGCCCTCCCGGGAAGCCCCCGGAGCCCGGGACCACCTCGAAGACCGGGACCACCCCCTAGTTCGGAACATCCCCGAGCCCGGAACACCCCCCGGAGCCCGGAACATCCCCGAGGGCGGGACCATCCCCGAGCCCGGAACACCCCCGGAACACCCCGGAGCCCGGAACATTCCCGGAGCCCGAAACATCTCCGGAGCCCCGGACCACCCCCGAGCCCGGAACATCCCCCGAGCCCGGAACATCCCGGGACCACCCCGGAGTCCGGAACATCCCCGGAACACCACCGAGCCCGGAACATCCCCGAGCCCGGAACACCCCGGAGCCCGGAACATCCCGGGACCACCCCCGAGCCCGGGACCACCCCCGAACCCGGAACATCCCCGAGCCCGGAACATCCCCGAGCCCCTCCGCCTCCGGATCACCGGATTACCCCGGGACCCTCCCAGATCCTGGGACCGCCCCGAAAGCCGGGACCCCCCCGCACCTCAGCACCCCAGGGTCTACCGGACCCCGGGACAAGCCAGGACCGCGTCCAGGGACCCTCCCGGACCCCGGATAGCCCCTCCTGGGACACCCCGAACCCCCACGCTCCCGGAGCTCTCCGGATCCCGGGATACCCCCCGGGCACCGGGACATCCCGGGACCTCAGCGCTCCGCGACCCGGGACATTGCAGGACCCCCAAATCCCCCCCTGACCGCAGCGCCCCGGCTCCCACCCGCCTCGGGACCCCCCCGGACCCCGGGCCGTGCCCGCAGCTCAGCACCCCGCCACCCTCCCGGTTCCGGGACCCCTCCAGGACCACCCCCGGACCGCACGACCCCGGGACCCCGGGGCATCCCCTCCCCTCCATCCCGGGACCTCTCCGGTGCTTTGCTCTCCTCCCACTCCCCCGAGCCGCGCACCCCCGGTGCCCGGTGCTCGGTGCCCCCGTGACCGGACTACAACTCCCGGCGGCCCCCGGGCCCGGCGCCGCCGCCGCTTCCCGCCGCCTCCCGCCGCTCCGTTCCCGCCATGGCGCGGTTCGAGCCGGCGGCGCTGCCCGAGCTGCTCCCGGTCTTCTACCGGCGGCTCTTCCCGCACGGCCCCTACGGCCGCTGGCTCAGCTACGGCGGCGGTGAGCGGGGGGGAACCGGTACCGGGCGGGGGGCACCGATACCGAGCCGGGGCACCGGTACCGGGCGGGGACTCCACCGGGTATGCGGTACCGGACCGGGGCATTGATACCGGACTGGGGCCAGCGATACCGAGCCGGGAGCACCATCCGGGGCATCGATACCAGGCGGGGGTCACCGATACCGGGCGAGGGGCATCGATACCGGATGGGAGCACCGATATCGGGCGGGGGGCATTGATACCGAGCCGGGGCATCGATACCGGGCGGGGGGTACTGATAACGGGCGGGAGCATCGATACCGGACTGGGGGCAACGGTACCGGGCGGGGGCTCCACCGGGGATGCGGTACCGGACGGGGGCATTGATACCGGACTGGGGCCACCGGTACCGAGACGGGGGTCACCGGTACCGGGCGAGGGGCATTGATACCGGGCGGGGGGCACCGGTACCGGCCGGGGGGCACCGATACCGGATGGGGTCACCGATACCGGGTGGGGGGCACCGGTACCGGGCGAGGGGCACCGATACCGGACTGGGGCCAGCGATACCGTGCGGGGGGCACTAATACCGGGGAAAAGGCACCGATACCGACCGGGGGGCACCGATACCGGATGGGGGCACCGATACCGGGCGAGGGGCATTGATACCGGGGGAAAGGCACCGATACCGGCCGGGGGGCACCGATACCGGATGGAGGCACCGATACCGGGCGAGGGGCATTGATACCGGGGGAAAGGCACCGATACCGGCCGGGGGGCACCGATACCGGGGGAAAGGCACCGATACTGGGCAGGGTACACCGGTACCGGGCGGGAACACCCCGATCCCGGGTCTCATCCCACACTGCACCGACCGGGACACCGGGAGGAGCGGGGAAGGGCGGGTCTGGGGGTGACTTTAATGGGGGATTTAGGACGGCATTAACCCCCCCCGACCCTCCCGTGTCCCTGCAGCGAAGAATTACTTCCAGCTGCGGGAATTCTCCTTCACGCTGCGGGACGACGTCTACCTGCGCTTCCAGTCCTTCAGCAGCCCCCAGGAGCTGGAGCGGGAGCTGCAGAAGATCAACCCCTACAAAATCGACATCGGGGCCGTCTACTCCCACCGGGTGAGTCCTGCCCCCCGTGCTGGGGGGGTCTGCGGGGGTCTCCGGTGGCGCTGAGCCCACCCTGTCCCTCCTCAGCCCAACCAGCACAACACGGTGCACCTGGGAGCCTTCCAGCCTCAGGAGAAGGAGCTGGTCTTTGACATCGACATGACGGATTACGACGACGTCCGGACGTGCTGCAGGTTGCCCCGGGGGGCTCTGGGGCTGGGAGGGGGTTCAGGGGCGGGGGGCGTCCAGCTGACGCCCCTCGCTGTGCCCCCAGCTCGGCTGATGTCTGCTCCAAGTGCTGGACGCTGATGACCATCGCCGTCCGCGTCATCGACCGCGCGCTCGTGGGTGAGGGGCTTGGGGGCACGCGGGGACCCCCTGGCTGGGCATGTGCAGACCCCACAGCACTGCCCAGACCCCAAGGAATTCACAGAATTCACAGAGTGAGCAGTTTGGAAGGGAAGTTTAGGATTGAGTCCATCCCAGCTCCAACAGCTCAACTAAACCAGTGCCACGTCCAATTTTTTTTAAACACACCCAGGGGTGGTGATTCCACCACCTCCCCACGCAGAACATTCCAGAGCTTTATCACCCTTTCTATAAAAAGCTTTTTCCTAATATCCAACCTAAATTTTCCCTTGGCACAGCTTGGGACTGTGTGCTCTGGTTCTGGAGAAAGAGTCCGACCCCCTCTGTGGGAAATGGATTTGTGGAAAATCCTTAAAGTTTCACAGAAGGTTCACATAAGTGATATTTATACACAAAAGTCTGTATTTGTGTGTGAATTTTGAGATAAGGAATGTTGACTTAGAGATGTTGTGGAATAGGAGAGGTATTGTCGAGAGAGAAATTGAATTAAATTTTGAAGGATGGTCTTGTAAATAAGATTAGAAATTTTTGAGAAATAGAACTATGAAAGAAGTATAAAATATGTATTGTAGTAGGACTTACGAGGGGTAATTTTAAATTATTTGTTTTCAGTTATTTGCAGTGTATAATTAGTACCATAAAATGAATAATTTGAAATTACCCCTCATAAATCCTACTACAATACACCTTTCATAGTTTTATTTCTCCAAAATAGAACTGTGCCCCACCAAGCCCATCTGTGCCCCCCCAAAACCCATCTGTGCCCCCCCAAAACCCTATCTATGCCCCTTCAAACCCATGTGTGCCCCTTCAAACCCATTTGTGCCCACCCAAAACCCATCTGTGCCCCTTCTAAACCTATCTATGTCCCCCCAAACCCCATCTGTACCCCCCCCAAACCCCATCTGTACCCCCCCAAAGCCCATCTGTGTCCCTCCAAAGCCCATGTGTGCCCCCCTAAAACACATCTGTGCCCCCCCAAATCTATCTGTGCCCCCCCAACCCATCTGTGCCCCTCCAAAACTCCTCTGTGCCCCTTCTAAACCTATCTATGTTCCCCCAAATCCCATCTGTGCCCCCCAAACCCCACCTATGTCCCCCTAAAACCCATCTGTGCCCCTTCAAACCCATCTGTGCCCCTTCAAACCCATCAGTGCCCCCCTAAACCCCACCTGTGCCCCTCCAAAGCCCACGTGTGCCCCTCCAAATTCCATCGATGCCCCCCCAAACCCCATCTATGCCCCTTCAAACCCATTTGTGCCCCCCCAAAACCCCACTGTGCCCCCACAGAGGACCTGGGCGTGCGGCACCGCCTGTGGGTGTACTCTGGCAGGAGGGGGGTGCACTGCTGGGTGTGCGACGACGCCGTCAGGAAATGGTCCCCAGCCCTGAGGGCAGCTGCAGTGGAGTACCTGAGCCTGGTGAAGGTGGGTGCCAGGGCTGTGGGTGCCCCTCAGCCTGGTGAAGGTGGGTGCCAGGGGGTTTGGGTACCCCTGGGACTGGTGAAGGTGGGTGCCAGGGGGTGTGGGTACCCCTGGGACTGGTAAAGGTGGGTGTGGGTGCCCCTGGGACTGGGGAAGGGGGGTGCCAGGGTTTTGGGTACCCCTGAGCCTGGGGAAGGTGGGTGCCAGGGGTGTGGGTGCCCCTGGGACTGGTGAAGGTGGGTGCCAGGGGCTGTGGGTACCCCTGGGACTGGTGAAGGTGGGTGCCAGGGGCTGTGGGTACCCCTGGGACTGGGGAAGGGGGGTGTGGGTGTCCCTGGGACTGGTGAAGGTGGGTGTGGGTACCCCTGGGACTGGGGAAGGTGGGTGTGGGTGCCCCTGGGACTGGGGAAGGTGGGTGTGGGTGCCCCTGGGACTGGTGAAGGTGGGTGTGGGTGCCCCTGGGACTGGGGAAGGTGGGTGCCAGGGGGTTTGGGTACCCCTGAACCTGGGGAAGGGGGGTGCCAGGGGTGTAGGTACCCCTGGGACTGGTGAAGGTGGGTGCCAGGGGCTGTGGGTACCCCTCAGCCTGGGGAAGGTGGGTGTGGGTACCCCTGAGCCTGGTGAAGGTGGGTGCCAGGGGTGTGGGTACCCCTGGGACTGGTGAAGGTGGGTGCCAGGGGGTTTGGTACCCCCTGAGCCTGTGGAAAGTGGATTTGGGTACCCCTGAGCCTGGTTGAAAATGGATTTGGGGAGTTTGGGTACCCCTGAGCCTGGTGAAAATGAGTTTGGGGGGGTTTGGGTACTCCTGAGTCTGGTGAAGGTGGGTGCCAGGGGGGTTTGGGTACCCCTGAGCCTGGTTGAAAATGGATTTGGGGGGTTTGGGTACTCCTGAGCCTGGTGAAGGTGGGTGCCAGGGGCGTTTGGGTACCCCTGAGCCTGTGGAAAGTGGGTTTGGGTACATCTGAGCCTGGTGAAAATGGGTGCCAGGGGGGTTTGGGCACTCCCTGAGCCTGGTGAAGGTGGGTTTGGGGGGGGTTTGGTACCCCTGAGCCTGTGGAAGGTGGGTGCCAGGGGGGTTGGGCATCACTTCACCCTTGTGGATGTGGATTTGTGGGGGACTGGGCACCCCTGCCCCTGGAGCAGGTGGGTTTGGGGGGCTTTGGGTACCCCTGACCCTGATGAAAATGGGTTTGAAGGGTCTGGGCACCCCGTGCCCCTGGAGCAGGTGGGTTTGGGGGGGACTGGGCACTCCCTCACCCTGTTGAAAATGGGTTTGTGGGGCTTTGGGTACCCCCTGACCCTGCTGAAAATGAATTTGTGGGGGGTCTGGGCACCCCCTGCCCCTGATAAAAATGGGTTTGAAGCGTCTGGGCACCCCCTGCCCCTGAAGCAGATGGATTTGTGGGGGTCTAGGCACTTCCTGCCCCTGGAGCAGGTGGGTTTGGGGGTCTCTGGGCACCCCTGCCCCTGGAGCAGGTGGGTTTGGGGGGCTTTAGATACCCCCTGACCCTGCTGAAAATGACTTTGGGGGGCTTTGGGCACCCCTGCCCCTGGAGCAGGTGGGTTTGGGGGGCTTTGGGCACCCCTGCCTCTGGAGCAGGTGGGTTTGGGGGGCTTTGGGCACCCCCTGCCCCTGGAGCAGGTGGGTTGGGGGGTCTGGGCACCCCCTGCCCCTGAAGCAGATGGATTTGTGGGGGTCTAGGCACTGCCTGCCCCTGGAGCAGGTGGGTTTGGGGGGCTTTGGGCACCCCCTGAGCCTGGTGAGAATGATTTTGGGGGTCTCTGGGCACCCCTGCCCCTGGAGCAGGTGGGTTTGGGGGGCTTTGGGTACCCCCTGCCCCTGGAGCAGGTGGGTTTGGGGGGCTCTGGGCACCCCCTGGAGCAGGTGGGTTTGGGGGGCTTTGGGCACCCCCTGAGCCTGGTGAGAATGAATTTGGGGGGCTCTGGGCACCCCTGCCCCTGGAGCAGGTGGGTTGGGGGGTCTGGGCACCCCCTGCCCCTGGAGCAGGTGGGTTTGGGGGGCTCTGGGCACCCCCTGGAGCAGGTGGGTTTGGGGGGCTCTGGGCACCCCCTGGAGCAGGTGGGTTTGGGGTGCCCAGCCCCGTGCCCACCCCAGGCTGCCCCTGTGCCCCCAGGGCGGTGCAGACTCGGTGAAGAAGGTGAACCTCTCCCACCCCGTGCACCCCTTCATCAGGTGGGTCAGCCCCTGCCCCCTTAAACCTTTCTTTGACCCAAAATTGGGATAAAAAGAGAGGCATTTAAAAAAAATTTTATTCTGTTTTCAGTCTCACGTGAAGGGTGGGACAATACAGATGTTAAAATTCGTGCTGATGTTATCATATTTTTATTTTTTATATATAAAATTCACCCTGGCTAAAGGAGCTTTGCAAAATAAGTTTATTTACATTGATTGTAGTGGTTTTGGTTTGTTAATTTCAGATTTTTTTTTTAATTTTGAGATTTTTTAAATTAATATGTTGATGAGCATGGTGGGTTTTATTGTTGGCCAATCACCAATTTATTTATTTCTTGTGAGACAGGATTAGGAGAAAGGTAAAGCTGGCTTAAAATTTTAAAAGGGTATAAAGAAAAATGTATTAACAGTAATTAAAATTAAAAAGTAGCAAGAATTAAACCCAATTTTTTAGATTACTTTTTAGAAAAGGTTTTTGTACATTAATTGTTATAGTGACAATGTTAGTGCCTCGTGTACTTCACTGTAACAAAACCATCAAAGAGGTTTGAGAGAGGGGGAAATGTGGAAAAATTAATTTATAGAGAATCCCCCAAGCCTGACAAAACTCCCACATCTGCAAACCTCGAGGTAAGAAATGCTGGCTTGGAAATGGGACAGACACTGCTGAGAAAAACAAATTTCAGAGGGTGGCCTCACAACTAAAAATAAATGCTTCAGAGAAACAGAATTATGTTATTTATTATTATTATTTCTTATATATAATTATGTTATTATTATTTGTTTTATATTAGGAGCCACGAGGGGTAAATTTAAATTATTGGATTTAAAGAATTTACAGCGTGCTGTGGCAAAAGCTGATAGGACAAAAATATTTATAATACCTCGTAATTAAGAAATAATTAACTTCTAATCGTGATGGTGTGAATTATAACATCTGTATTGTCCCGCCTTTGAGGTGAGGCTTAAAACCAGAATAAAAGCTTTTCAAAAGCCTCTCAGTTGCCCCACGTTTGGGTCCAAAAAAGCCCTTTTTGGCAACTCTGGGCTGTCCCGCAGGCGCTCGGTGGCCGTGGTGCAGAAATACTTCGAGGAGCACGCGCTGAGGGGACAGGACATCCTGGGCAGCCCCGAGAGGTGGGACAAGGTGCTGGCCCTGCTCCCTGAGGGTATCCTTGCTGCCTGGGGGGGTTAAAAAATGGGGGAAAATGTGGGGTTAAAATGAAAATATAGGGTTAAAATATGGGGTGAAAGCATGGGGTTAAAATGAAAATATCAGGGTAAAATAGGGGGTTAAAATGGGGTTAAAAATAAAATATGGGGTTAAAATAAGGGGTTAAAATAAAGGGGGTTAAAGTTAAAATATGGGGTTAAAATGGGGTTAAAAATAAAACATGGGGTTAAAGTTGAAATACAGGGTTAAAAGATGGGGTTAAAATAGGGGGTTAAAGTTAAAATATGGGGTTAAAGTTTTGAGGTTAAAATGGGGTTGAAGCATGGGGTTAAAGTTAAAATATGAAGTTAAAGTTGAAATATGGGGTTAAGATACGGGGTTAAAGTTAAAATATGAGGTTAAAAGATAAGGGTAAAATACGGGGTTAAAATTAAAATATGACGTTAAAGCATGGGGTTAAAATTAAAATATGGGGTTGAAGGTAAAATATGGGGTTAAAGCATGGGGTTAAAGTTAAAATAGGGGTTTAAAACATGGGATTAAAGCATAGAGTTAAAGTTAAAAGATGGGGTTAAACTAAAAGATGGGGTTAAAAGATGGGGTTGAAGGTAAAATATGGGGTTAAATCCTTGGAGGAGCACGCGCTGAGGGGACAGGACAGCCTGGGCAGCCCCGAGAGGTGGGACAAGGTGCTGGCCCTGCTCCCTGAGGGTATCCTTGCTGCCTGGGGGGTGGGGAGGAAGGGGTTAAAAAAGTTAAAAATATGGGGTTAAAACAGGGGGTGAAAGCATGGGGTTAAAATGAAAATATCAGGGTAAAATAGGGGGTTAAAATGGGGTTAAAAATAAAATATGGGGTTAAAATAAGGGGTTAAAATAAAGGGGGTTAAAGTTAAAATATGGGGTTAAAATGGGGTTAAAAATAAAAGATGGGGTTAAAGTTGAAATACAGGGTTAAAAGGTGGGGTTAAAATAGGGGGTCAGAGTTAAAATATGGGGTTAAAGTTTTGAGGTTAAAATGGGGTTGAAGCATGAGGTTAAAGTTAAAATATGAGGTTAAAGTTGAAATATGGGGTTAAGATACGGGGTTAAAGTTAAAATATGAGGTTAAAAGATAAGGGTAAAATACGGGGTTAAAATTAAAATATGACGTTAAAGCATGGGGTTAAAATTAAAATATGGGGTTAAAGTTAAAATATGGGGTTAAAGTTAAAATATGGGGTTAAAGCATGGGGTTAAAGTTAAATGATGGGGTTAAAACAGAGGGTTAAAAATAAAATATGGGGTTAAAAGATGGGGTTGAAGGTAAAATATGGGGTTAAAATCCTTGGAGGAGCACGCGCTGAGGGGACAGGACAGCCTGGGCAGCCCCGAGAGGTGGGACAAGGTGCTGGCCCTGCTCCCTGAGGGTATCCTTGCTGCCTGGGGGGGTTAAAATGGGGGGAAATGTGGGGTTAAAATCGGGGGTTAAAATATGGGGTTAAAATGAAAATATCAGGGTAAAATAGGGGGTTAAATTTAAAATATGGGGTTAAAATAAAAGGGTTAAAGTTAAAATAAAGGGGTTAAAGTTAAAATATGGGGTTAAAATGGGGTTAAAAATAAAATATAGGGTTAATATAGAGGGTTAAAGTTGAAATATGGGGTTAAAAGATGGGGTTAATATAGGGGGTTAAAGTTAAAATATGGGGTTAAAATAAAGGGGTTAAAGTTAAAATATGGGGTTAAAATGGGGTTAAAATAAAATATAGGGTTAATATAGAGGGTTAAAGTTAAAATATGGGGTTAAAATGGCATCCTGGAAAGGGCGAATGGGATCCTGGAAGGGTAGATGGGGTCCTAGAAGGGTAAATGGGACTCTGGAAAGGGTGAAACGTATCCTGGAAGGGTAAATGGGGTCCTGGAAGGGTAAATGGGGTCCTGGAAAGGCTGAATGGGGTCCTAGAAGGGTAAATGGGACTCTGGATAGGGTAAATGGGATCCTGGAAAGGTAAATGGGGTCCTGGAAGGGTAAATGGGATCCTGGAAGGGTAAAACATATTCTGGAAGGGTAGATGAGATTCTAGAAGGGTAAATGGGATCCTGGAAGGGTAAATGGGACTCTGGAAAGGGTAAAACAGATCCTGGAAGGGTAAATGGGATCTTGGAAGGGTAAAATGGATCCTGAAAGGCTAAATGGGATCCTGGAAGGGTAGATGGGGTCCTAGAAGGGTAAATGGGGCTCTGGAAAGGGTGAAACGTATCCTGGAAAGGCTGAATGGGATCCTAGAAGGGTAAAACGTATCCTGGAAGGGCAAAACAGCAAACCAAACAGCAAAACAATCGCTGTGGCGGAGCCTTGACGCGGTCAGAGCTGCGGGAGCCGCTGCGGGCCGAGTTCCCGCGCAGGAAGGACTCGGTGCAGCGCTGGGAGCTGCTGCGGGCCCGCGCCGAGCGCGAGCGCGGCCGCCTGGGGCACCCCGAGTGGGAGGTGATGCTGCAGCTCTGCTTCCCCCGCCTCGACGGCAACGTCAGCAAGGGGCTCGGCCACCTGCTCAAGAGCCCCTTCAGCGTGCACCCCAAAACCGGTGAGGGGCTGGGGGGTGGGCCCCAAAACAGGGGAGGGGCTGGACCCCAAAACAGGGGAGGGGCTGGGGGGTGAGCCCCGAAACAGGGGAGGGGCTGGGGGGTGGGCCCCAAAACAGGGGAGGGGCTGGGGGGTGGGCCCCAAAACAGGGGAGGGGCTGGGGGGTGAGCCCCGAAACAGGGGAGGGGCTGGGGGGTGGGCCCCAAAACAGGGGAGGGGCTGGGGGGTGAGCCCCGAAACAGGGGAGGGGCTGGGGGGTGGGCCCCAAAACAGGGGAGGGGCTGGGGGGTAAGCCCCAAAACAGGGGAGGGGCTGGACCCCAAAACAGGGGAGGGGCTGGGGGGGTGAACCCCAAAACTGGTGAGGGGCTGAACCCCAAAACAGGGGAGGGGCTGGGGGGTGAGCCCCAAAACAGGGGAGGGGCTGGACCCCAAAACAGGTGAGGGGCCGGGGCCTGGACCCCAAAACAGGGGAGGGGCTGGGGGGTGAACCCCAAAACTGGTGAGGGGCCGGGGGCTGGACCCCAAAACAGGGGAGGGGCTGGGGGGTGAACCCCAAAACAGGGGAGGGGCTGGGGGCTGGACCCCAAAACAGGGGAGGGGCTGAACCCCAAAACAGGGGAGGGGCTGGGGGGTGAACCCCAAAACAGGGGAGGGGCTGGACCCCAAAACAGGGGAGGGGCTGGGGGGCTGGACCCCAAAACAGGGGAGGAGGGTTCCTGTATTGAACCCCAAAACAGGTGAGGGGCTGGGGGGGTGAACCCCAAAAAAACAGGTGAGGGGCTGGGGGGCTGAGCCCCAAAACAGGGGAGGGGCTGGGGGGTGAACCCCAAAACAGGGGAGGAGGGTTCCCCTGTTGAACCCCAAAACAGGTGAGGGGCTGGGGGGCTGTGCTGAACCCCAAAATGGTTGAGGGTCTGGAGGAGCATTCCCATGTTGAACCCCAAAACTGGTGAGGAGCTGTGCTGAACCCCAAAACAGGAGGGGCTGGAGGAGCAGTCCCGTGTTGAACCCCAAAACAGGGGAGGGGCTGGGGGGGCTTTGCTGAACCCCAAAACAGGTGAGGAGGGTTCCTGTATTGAACCCCAAAACAGGGGAGGAGGGTTCCCGTGCTGAACCCCGAAACGTGAGGAGCGTTCCTGAGTTGACAGAGTGATAAAATTATCCTTTGTGCCCCCCAAAAAATCACAGAAGCCCAGAAGTTTCTCCCAGCGACAAAAAGCCGCCTCGTGGGCGGATTCCAAGAGGATTCCACGAGGATTCACCTCAAATTTTAGGGCAGCGAATGGGGTGGGAGGCAAAAAGTCCCACGTGAGCAGTCGGGTGGGAACTGAGGTGTAGGGAGTATCCAGGGAATATCCAGGGAATATCCAGGAATATCCAGGAATATCCAGGAATATCCAGGGATATCCAGGGAATATCCAGGAATATCCAGGAATATCCAGGGATATCCAGGGAATATCCAGGAATATCCAGGGATATCCAGGGATATCCAGGGAATATCCAGGGAATATCCAGGGAATATCCAGGGAATATCCAGGAATATCCAGGGAATATCCAGGGAATATCCAGGGATATCCAGGGATATCCAGGAATATCCAGGGATATCCAGGGAATATCCAGGGAATATCCAGGGAATATCCAGGGAATATCCAGGGATATCCAGGAATATCCAGGGAGTATCCAGGGAATATCCAGGAATATCCAGGGAATATCCAGGGAATATCCAGGGAATATCCAGGGATATCCAGGGAATATCCAGGGAATATCCAGGGAATATCCAGGAATATCCAGGGAATATCCAGGGAATATCCAGGGAATATCCAGGGAATATCCAGGGATATCCAGGGAATATCCAGGGAATATCCAGGAATATCCAGGGAATATCCAGGGATATCCAGGGAATATCCAGGGAATATCCAGGGATATCCAGGAATATCCAGGGATAT